>NC_090651.1:385692498-385992498 GCF_040937935.1 Hyperolius riggenbachi | reverse complement strand
TAAACAAAGCAATGCATAAAAATATATACAAGTTCAGCATAATACTAGACCTGACTTCTAGCATAATGAAATGTACTTGGTAAGTGTTCCTGGTAAAATGTTCTGGCAGCCGGGCGGCTCCTGACACTGCTGGGTCTATAAGGTAATGGACAGTGAAGTGCACATCGAAGCTCCTGCGGCGTCTCTGCTCCGTCCTGCTCATTACTGAGCACAGTGCCGGGGGCAGGCTGCAGAGTGACGGTATTCAAAGAGAGAGAGAATGTGTGTTCATTTATTATGGGGGGCAGTTTAATTGTAGTGCAGGGGGGCACAGCCAAGCTTTTGAAGTGCACATCGAAGCTCCTGCGGCGTCTCTGCTCCGTCCTGCTCATTACTGAGCACAGTGCCGGGGGCAGGCTGCAGAGTGACGGTATTCAAAGAGAGAGAGAATGTGTGTTCATTTATTATGGGGGGCAGTTTAATTGTAGTGCAGGGGGGCACAGCCAAGCTTTTGAATGCGGGGGGGGAGGGGGGGAGGGGTTAAGCGCCTGTACACACTGCTGCGCTTGTGCCGCGTTTTTAAAATCGCGTGCAATTTTTAAATGCCAAAGCCTTCATGAAAACACAAAAATCGCATCGCATCAGTGTGTACAGGTCTTCACGATTTCATGATTTTTCAAAAGACCTTGCAATTAAAAAACGCATGCAATTTTAAGAGCGTAGCACAAGTGCAGCAGTGTGTACAGGCCCTAAGGGTATTGCAGGGGCCTGGCAGGTTCAGTTTTGCTGGGTATCCAGCCAGGCTCTAGTTACACCCCTGGATACAGGTCCCCCTTACATCCTAACCCTGACTGATAACCTCCCCTACCCTTATTCCCTGACTCCAACCCCCTAAAATAGTGGCTAACCCTGACCGATACTCATTTCCTTTCCTCCTTGTCTGCAGCTGGATGGCAGCACTCTGTATAACATTTTGGGTGGCAGCTTCTGTGTAGAAAACATCTGCTGCCCACACCGGCACATAGCCACTAATCTGCATCTGATGAACAGCAGCATCCAGATTTCCAGGCCTTCTATTCACCTACCTCACACCTGTTGTGCCTGTCTCTGTAATAAATGCCGTGCAGGAAACACACCCCCGTATGGCGTGATTGCTGTCATTGATCGCCAGGATCTGCAGACTCACAGACCCGCGGAGGAACTTCAAGTCCTGCAAGATGAGGGAAATTGCATGTCATTTTTCAAATTGGATTATTTATTCACTTCCAACAGCAAAATGACTGATTCGCGGTATTTTGGGAAAGGCCCTGGTGAGGGCGCTTTGTATTTGTGAAGAGGAAGATCTTCCTCTAATACCTGTCGCTATTCAGTAGCAGCAAAACGACGGCTACAATGTAGAGAATATCTAATGTTTGTTTATAAATAAGAGATGAACTTACGCAAGGCAAGGCGGGTTTACAATACTACTCGCGGTACTTTGGTCATGCAGTCACTGCAAGCATTGTCGCCATCACTGACTTAAAGGACCACTGTCGCAAAAAACGTAAAATTTCAAATATATATTAACACGTACAAATAAGAAGTATGTTTCTTTCAAAGTAAAATGAACCGTAAATTACTTTTCTGTTATGTTGCCGTCACTTACAGGAAGTAGTATAAATCTGACAGAACCGACAGGTTTTGGGCTAGTCCATCTCTCCATGGGGGATTCTCAGCATGGCCTTTATTCTTTACTAGCTGGACGCCCGGCATTGCTCGGGTATGTATTTGGCTAGTGTTAGCTCTGCCCACTTTTCCTAACCCTAACACACAATTACTTAATGACCAAGTATGTGAGCTTTGCAGTCTTTGGCATCAATAATTTGCAATGAAATAAAATTAATCTGATTGGATGTGGCTCCACCCCTTTTCTGAATTTGAACCCCAATCACCAAATGGCCAACTGTACCAGGTACAGGTGATTAACAGTGCAAGAATGGCAGCAATTAAATATTCCACTTAAAAATCAATAG
Source organism: Hyperolius riggenbachi (assembly GCF_040937935.1). Classification (NCBI taxonomy): domain Eukaryota; kingdom Metazoa; phylum Chordata; class Amphibia; order Anura; family Hyperoliidae; genus Hyperolius; species Hyperolius riggenbachi. The sequence goes on along the minus strand of NC_090651.1, from coordinate 385,990,507 downwards.
GTGAATTTTGATTGGCTAGTATAGGCTCCACCCACTTTTCTGAATATTAATCCCAGTCACCCAGTGACCAACTGTGCTAAATTTGAGAACCCTACCATTAAAAGTGTAAGAATGGCTGCAGTTTACATCTGCACAATGAAATTTATATTTTTCTCCACCCACTTATTTCCTAACATTGTTCAGGTATGTATTTGGCTGGTGTTGGCTCCGCCTACTATTTCTAACCCTAACACACCATTACTCAATGATCAAGTTTGTGAGCTTTGCGGTCTTTGGCATCAATAATTTGCATTGACATTAAACAAATCTGATTGGCTGTTTGTGGCTCCACCCCTTTGTCTGAATTTGAACCCCAGTCACCCAATGACCAACTGTACCAGGTTTAAGGCTTGTGCCATTCCCCTTGAAAATCAATAGGTGAATTTTGATTGGCTTTTGTAGGCTCCACCCACTTCTCTGAATATTAATCCCAGTCACCCAATGACCAACTGTGCAAAGTTTGAGAACCCTACCATTAACAGTGTAAGAATGGCTGCAGTTTACATTTTCCAGTGAAATGTGTATTTGTCTCCGCCTCCTTTTTGGTTATGGGAATAAAAAGTATCCTATACTTTATTCCAGGTAATGTACTATGTGTGTGCCAAATTTCATTCAAATCCGTTCAGCCATTTTTGATTGGCTTTTATAGACTCCATCCACTTTTCTGAATATTAATCCCAGTCACCCAGTAACCAACTGTGCAAAGTTTGAGAACCCTGCCATTAACAGTGTAAGAATTGCTGCAGTTTACATTTTCCCAGTAAAATTTGCATTTGTCTCCGCCTACTGATGACCCGGTATTGCCCGCTTATGTATTTGGCTGGTGTTGGCTGTGCCCACTTTTCTAACCCTAACGCACAATTCATCAATTACTCAATTACCAAATTTGTGAGCTTTGCGGTGTTTGGCATCAATAATTTGCATTGGAATGAAACAAATCTAATTGGCTGTGGCTCCACCCCCTTTCTGAAATTGAACCCCAGTCACCCAATGATCAACTGTACCAGGTTTGAGGCTTGTGCCATTAACAGTGCAAGAATGGCAGCAATGTAAATATTCCCCTTGAAAATCAATAGGTTAATTTTGATTGGCTTTTATAGACTCCACCCACTTTTCTGAATATTAATCCCAGTCACCCAGTAACCAACTATGCCAAGTTTGAGAACCCTGCCATTAACAGTGTGAATGGCTGCAGTTTATATTTTCCCAGTAAAATTTGTATTTGTCTCCGCCCACTTATGACCCGGCATTGCCCGCTTATGTATTTGGCTGGTGTTGGCTGTGCCTACTTTTCTAACCCTAACACAGAGTTAATCAATTACTAAGTTTGTGATCTTTGCGGTGTTTGGCATCAATAATTTGCATTGAAATGAAATAAATTTAATTGGCTATTTGTGGCTCCACCCCCTTTCTGAAATTGTACCCTAGTCCCCCAATGATCCACTGTACCAGGTTTGAGGCTTGTGCCATTAACAGTGCAAGAAAGGCAGCAATGTAAATATTCCCCTTGAAAATCAATAGGTTAATTTTGATTGGCTTTTATAGACTCCACCCACCTTTCTGAATATTAATCCCAGTCACCCAACGACCAACTGTGCAAAGTTTGAGAACCCTGCCATTAACAGTGTAAGAATGGCTGCAGTTTACATTTTCCAGTGAAATGTGTATTTGTCTCCGCCCCCTTCTTGGTTATGGGAATAAAAAGTATCCTATACTTTATTCCAGGTAATGTACTAGGTGTGCCAAATTTCATTCAAATACGTTCAGCCATTGTTGCGTGATCGAGTAACAAACTTCCAAACATCCGAACTTTCCCATTTATTATATTAGTAGGATAAAGACACTCCCTGAAAAAAGTGACCCTTTAAAGAGAACCTGTAACAAAAAAGTTCCCCTGGGGGGTACTCACCTCGGGAGTGGGAAGCCTCAGGGTCCCAAAGAGGCTTCCCCCTCCCCTGTAGCTGCAGGCAGTCCAGCGCTGGCTCCCCCGAAGTGTCCCGGAATCCCGGCTCAACAAGCCAAACAAGCACTGATTTATTTTCCTTTCCTGAATCCAGCAGGGGAGCTGTTGTGGCTCTCAGCACGGAGATGGGCATAAATAGCCGGTCTCTGTCGGGTCTGCTCTACTGCGCAGGTGCAGGAGACTTGCAGGAGACTTGGGCCTGCGCAGTATAGCGGCCTGACAACGATCGGCTATTTCTGCCTATCTCCGAGCGAGGAGCTGATACTGCGCCTGCGCTGGAGCTGGAAAGGTAAATATTTACATCTCCGCTGTTCTCGGAGCTTTATCGCCGCCACCGTGGGACCGAGGAGGACGGGGGAAGCCCCAATAGGAATGGAGACTTCCCCCACCCGAGGTAAGTACCCCCAGGGGAGGTTTTTCTCATTACAGGTTTTCTTTAACTGCTTGTGCTTTACAAATGTCTGCAACCTATGGCTCAGTATTAGTGTATGAGGAAAAACTAGGCCTTAAAGCAGTAGGGACAGCTATACTATGCCAGGAAACAAAAAAACACATACATAAGGTAGATAAATACTTGATCTACTTACATAACACATGTATTGTACTGTCCACGTTTTGATTTCAGTGAATTTTATATTATAAATGAAGAGAATTTTGTTTCAGGAATTTGCCATCTTGATTCCCTTTTGACTGAAGCCAATCCTGATGTCATTTCCTACCTTTACCTTTTACCCCCTAGAAACTGCTGCCACTCCTCCCACTGTCATAGCTTGCTTGCTTTGTAAACACATGACAGCACAGCATAGTTCGTATTTCAGCTTTACTCTGAATTGCCCTCCATAGGGGATTCTCAGCAGGGCCTTTATTCTTTATAAATACATTTCCTGAAAAATCTTTATACAAAGATGCTGGCCAGCCTCCCTGCTCGCTGCACACTATTTTGAAGTTGGAAGGAGCAACTGCCATTCACTAACTGCTTTTAAAAATAAAGCAAAAAAAACCCCAGAGAACCCCCCTATGAGAAGATGAACTAGTCCAAAACCTGTCGGTAATGTTAGATTTCTACTGCCTACTGTAAGTGACTGCAACATAGGAGAAAAGTAATTTATGGCTCATTTTACTCTGGGAGAAACATACTCCTTATTTGTAAGTGCTTTAAATTGTAAGATTTTTCGCGACAGTTCCTCTTTAAAGAAATAAACTGTTTTTTAGTGTTGGTGTTGAAATTCAGCATAACAAATTTGGAACACCTGAATACCGCTGAACACACCACATTCCAGCAACATTCCAGTACTAAACATGTGGACAGGGTCAGGGGGAGTTCACCACTTCTGCATTTCATAGGATTCCAATACTTCCTCCTTCCAAAGCAGAAGGAGGACGTATCGGTGTCACATGAAGCTCAAGTAGTGAACTCCCCCCAAACCCTGTCCACTTGTTCGGTACTGAGGTGTTGTGTTCGGCAGTATTTTGGTTGTAATGATCTGCTCTGCTGTCTGCACAAGCAGACAGCTTTTTGACCATTTCTTAGGTCTGAGTGCTGCAGGTCCCTGGAAAAGAGACCTGTCTCCGCTCTGCAAGCTGCACAGATGCTGTTCTGGTGAGGAATTTGCATCCACTTGTCATGCAAATTGCTTAGCTGCTTCCTCTGATGGCTTGCAGTATAAATACCATTTCCTCCCAGAATTCCTTGCTGGTCATGATGGTTTGTTCCTGTTAACTTGCCTGGAAGTTTCAGCCCTCTGCTCATATTAGGCTATTTCTGCTAGCTTAGAGTAGTTACCCTTTGGGAGTGCTCCTTGCACTCCTATTTAGCGTAGTCAGGTTGTATTATCTGTTTTGCCTTGTGCTGTCTTTCTGTTGCGATTGTCTTGTCGCCAGTGGCGGTCGACAGGAAATCGTTCTGTCTGTTGGGATCGCATTCTCCCTAGCGGTAGTGGCGGTGGTTCCGTCTGTACTCTGGGAGTGTAGGCCAGAGCTGCGGTTGCTACTGGTTACCCCTTCTGCCTGTCTTGTCTGGAACGAACGCTTGCTGTAGGCTCGGTGAGGCAACCGTTTAGCAAGCATTCGCGTTCTCTATTCTTTACTCTGTCTGGGAGTGTAGGCCAGAACTGCGGTTGCTACTGGTTGCTCCTTCAGTCTGTCTTGTCTGGAACGAGCGCTTGCTGTAGGCTCGGTGAGGTAACCGTTTAGCAAGCGTTCGCATTCTCTATTCATTTTCGTGTTACATTGGTTAGTTAGGGTTGGCGCGTTTTGTCTCTGTTGCGCTTCTCGTGCGGAGACCGCGCCATTACCGTGCTTTGTCGCTGTTGTGCTTTTCGTGCTGTGACCGCGCTTAGCGAGTGCGTTTGTTATTTTTCTTGGCGTTCTGATCATTGTTATTTGCTGTGTCTTTCTTGCTACACTTGTGCTCTGTCTTTACTCGGTCTTGTGACACTGTTGGCAATCGCCACTCTTGCGATTGCGTTCCCACTTGTTTTCCGCTGTTGTGTGTTCACCGTCGCCGGGTGGCGACTAGATTGGTGGACACACATACATTCTGTCCCTGTGCTCTCTCTCTCTTTAGGGGCTATCGTGCCCTGCTTTGCTTTAACTCATACAATTCCCATCTGGCATCTGTGGGAGTACAGAGGCTGTGTTCCTCTGCACTCCACAGCTCCATCTGCTGGTGGGAATTCCCCTCTACAGGTGCATTGCACCACAGCTGGGTTCTGTTATGTTATACGTTTGTGGGGGATTTCGCGCATCTTGTGCGCTGACCACGGAAATAATTCCGCAATCGTTACATTGGTGTTTTCTGAATTTGTTATGCCAAACACCAACACTATTGGCTTTATTCAATGACAGTGGTGGTTCATTGCCATTTACTGGGTTTCATATCCCCCTGTGTTGGCTATATCGATGCGATTAGAACTACTATTTGTGGGGATCCGCGTGGCTGCCTGCGCACTGTTCAGGTCTGCATTCTGCAGGTCTCTGGAAGAGAGTCCTTTTGTCAGTATTGCAGCTTGCTGCTGAGAAATTTGCATATGTTTGTCATGCAGATTGCCTAGCCACATCCCTTGTGGGCTTGCTCTATAAATACTATGTGATACCACAGTAAGTTGCTGGTCATAAGAGTTAGATCCTGTGTAACACTCGCCGGGAGTGTCAGCCTTGCTCTTTGTTGAAGATTAGCCTAGAGTAATCCCTGGAAACTGCACTGGGCAGGTTTCCCTAGTGCAGTTAGGATTGCTTATCTGTTTTGTTTGTCTGTTGCGATTGTCCTGTCCCAGCGGTGGTCGACAGGAAATCGTTCTGTGTGTCTGGGTGCTAACCGGAACAGCCGTTGTTACTGGTAGCCCCTTCTGATCTGTTTCCCTGAATTGCACCAGCCTCTTGCGCTAGTGCTGTGGATCCTTCTGTTCTGCTACTCTGAACTTGGATCGCACTAGCATCTTGAGCTAGTGCTGTGGATCCTTCTGTTCTGCTACTCTGTACCTGGATCGCACTAGCATCCTGCGCTAGTGCTGTGGATCCTTCTGTTCTGCTACTCTGTACTTGGATCGCACTAGCATCTTGCGCTAGTGCTGTGGATCCTTCTGTTCTGCTACTCTGTACCTGGATCGCACTAGCATCCTGCGCTAGTGCTGTGGATCCTTCTGTTCTGCTACTCTGTACCTGGATCGCACTAGCATCCTGTGCTAGTGCTGTGGATCCTTCTGTTCTGTCTTCCTGGATCGCGCTAGGCACTTTCGCTAGTGCTGTGGATCCTATCGTTCGCTTATTCATGTTTTCGTGTGTCTGTCTTGTCCGCTACGAACGCTTGCTGGAGGCTCGGTGAGGTAACCGTTAAGCAAGCGCTCGCGTCCTCTATTTCATGTTTGTCTGTCGGTGGTTAGTTGGGCGTGTTTGTCTCTATTGTGCTTATTACGTGGAGACCGCGCATAAACGCGTGCACTGTTGCGAATGAGTGCGGTGTTCGCGTTTAGCTAGCGTTTGTTATTTTCCGTATCTCCTCATTGTATGATTTGCTGTGCCTTTGCTACTCTCATGCTCTGCCTTGCTGTAACCTTGTGTCACGTCTGGCGATCGCACCTCTCGCGATCGCGTTCCTACTTCATATCTGCTGTGGTGTGTGCACCGTCGCGGGTTGGCGACTAGTTTGGTGCACACACATACAATCTGTCTCTGTGCTCATTCTCAAACGCCTCTCTTGCGATTGCGTTCCGTCCCTTCGTGCAATTCCTGTCTGGCATGTGTGGTAGGGCAGAGGAGTTGTTCCTCTGCACTCCACAGCTCCCCCTGTCGACAGGAATTTCCCCCTACAGGTGCATTGCACCTTCTGCTGGGTTTCCGCAAATTATACGTTTGTGGAGGATTTCCGCGGTGTCAGCGCACGCCTTGTGCACTGATCACGGAGAGAATTCCACAATCGTTACAGTATGACCAGCCCAACCAAAATTCCCAGTGTAGAGGGAATTTCTGATTTGTACGATTTTATCGAGTATGGGTCCTGTGTCTTTAAGAGCTTTAAAAGGCTAAACTCAGAGACCAAAGCGGAATTTCTCTCTCAATGTGTGAGGTTTTGCCTGAATCCCACCTTTCAGATTGCTGATCCGTCTACGTCGGCTCTTCAGTTTGCCTATGTGCTCTTAAAAGACGATTTGTTCACCTGGGCGTATGATGTGCTAAAAAACAATTCTTGGAATGATAATCTGTATCAGTTTCTTGCAGTGATATTCTCTCACTGGTTTGGACTGCCTGGCTTACCACCTGCTCTGATTGAATGTGTAGCTGCTGATAAGTCAGCTGATCTTTCCCTTCCATGCAAAACCATTCAGTATGATAATGCTGTTTACCATGATGTTGATCTGTCTCCTGGTTTTTTGCCTCAATCCAAAGCTTATGTGGATCCTACTATAGGTAGGATCGCACACTATATTAAAGCAGTTAAAAAATCTGTTCTTGTTCCTGAACTCCACCCATATGGAGATTTTTTGGATACTGGCCTGTTTGAACCTCCATTTCCCTCATGGGACATTGAGGCCTTGATGAAGGAATTTGATTTTGATTGGAAAGCCTTTTGTGATTTTTACATCACAAAAAACGAAGATGTCTTGAATGATTGTCTCGATTCTATGTACCTATTGATTGATTCCGATGAATGTGACGAGGGTGATGTGGATCTGATGATTTATGTATGGCAGACGATTTTGGATTGCACACACACCAACCAATTGATTCCAATAAAGAGACATCATTGTCGGATGATTGTTCCTGCCTTTCTGGGGTAAAGCATGAGAGTCTTGACATTGTGCGATCTGAAATGAGTGGGTGTGCCGCTGTGGTTGATTCCTGTGCGAATCCTGAAGGATTCTCTCCTGACTGCGTGCAGTTTAAATCTGTGCGATCTGATGCCTGTTTCTCTGATGTTCCTGCAGATTGTGATCAGCATGAATGTGCCAGTTTTCTCAAGGATATGTGGGACCCCTTGTCATTTAGAGACAGATCTTTAAGATCTTCCATCTGTGATCCTGCCATGGGGAAAATTCCTAAATTTTGCAGCATCAAAAGTAAAATTAATATGTCTAATAAAGTTTTTCCTGATGTTGTCGCTATTTCTACTGCAGATGCGTCTTTGTCTCACCCTGTTCACACCTGTAAGGGCCCGTTGCCTGGTGACAGTTGCTCCAGTGTTTCTGTCCTGAACACCTCACAGTCTGCCCCGCAGATCGCGGAGGTTTGCGCTATGGAAACGTCAGTTTCACAACCTAAAGCGATTTTTGATTCGCAGGTTTTGCGTTCTGGCTCCTCGGATTTGACATTGTTAGCCGAATCTAAGAGTGAGACAGCACTTCGGTTTTGCGAATCTGACTCTGAAACATTTTTGCTGGGTCCAGAGAAAGTTTCTCTGAGCCTGCCCTGTACCATGAATAACAATATGATGTCCAATCACACTGACATTTGTGAGTCCCTTTCTTGTTCTGAGGAAAATGCTGATTCTGCACCCTGTACTCTGGATGAGTTAAGATGGCCTTGTTTAGAGTCTCCTGCAGTGTCCCTAGAGGCTCGTCTAGGTATTGCCACTATACTCACCTGTTTTTCTGCAGTTTTGGAATTGCAAGCTAGTTTGACTGCTGCGCAGAATTCTGGGTGCAGCGAGATTAAAGTTAGGGAGTCAGTGTGTGTTCCAGTAAATATTCCTGTACGTTCCGCTCATGATGATGAAATTCAGTCTCAGTTTATGGTGGAAACTGCCCTGGGACATCTGCCCTGTTCACAAAATAAAGTTCCAGTTTTGCCCTGTAACATGGATAGTTCAGAATCCTTCTCAGAAAACTTGAAAAATGATGTTCCTGAGGTCTTGTCTGATGTCCTGGAGACCTCCGAGTTCCTCCCAAAGGGTGCAGAACTTGTAGGAGATGTCTCCTGCCCCCCAAGTCCTTCTGAGGTGTTGCCCACTTCAGTAGGCATTGCTGTTGTGCTGACTACTTTTTCAGCTCTGGTGGAGCTTCAGTCGTGTGTAGTCAATGATGAGTTTTTGTCAGATACCATTACAGTCACTGAGACTTCTAAGCCTGAGTACGAGTTTTTTTATGAGAGTCCAGTGCTTGAGACCCCTGCTCATGATGATTCTCTGCCCGGTACTGGTTTTGGTCCTGTCGTGCCGGACTCTAAGGTTGGCAGTTCTCCGACATGTTCTGAGGTTTCTCCTGTGCTGGTGTACCCCAATGTGCTCTGTGACCCAGTAAGCCCAAGTGTGCCTCAGTTACCAGCATGCTCAGATGCTTCCTCGGTGGAGACATGCTCTGATATGGCCTGCCTGCTTGTATGCCCAGAAGTGGTCCCTGAAAGTCTTGATCTTGATGGGTATCCTCGTAATTCAGTCCAGAATAGTCATTGGTTCCATGGTAGGGCTTGGTGGTTCTCCGTGTGAGCCTGGTGGTTGTTCTGCCCTCTTGGAATCTCTGTGGAGCTTTTGAGGGTTCTGGGAGATTCCGGGAGAGATTTTGCTTGGGGCCCTGGATAAGATCAATGGTGGCTTTTGTGTTGTAAGGGACACTTCGAACAGGTATTGTGGCAGGCTTGGTATTTTCAGACGCTCCTTGGAAGGTGGTGGGTATTGTCTGGAGGGTGTCGATGGCTTCTTCTTTGGCGTTCACAGTCCTGACTAGTAGTACTGATGGACATGTTTCGGTGGCATTTGCTTCCGATGAGGTCGGTTTCGGCTGGACTGACTCTGGAATTGGGCCTTGTCGGGCTGTCCTGACCTTCGTGAGTGTTCAGTTAGAGTATTTTGCAAGTATCAGGTTGGAGGGTGGTCTGGAATCCGACCCTAGAGGGGGGGGGGGGGTACTGTGAGGATCCGCGTGGCTGCCTGCGCAGGCAGGCAGCCTTTTGACCACTGTTCAGGTCTGCATCCTGCAGGTCTCTGGAAGAGAGTCCTTTTGTCAGTATTGCAGCTTGCTGCTGAGGAATTTGCATATGTTTGTCATGCAGATTGCCTAGCCACATCCCTTGTGGGCTTGCTCTATAAATACTATGTGATACCACAGTAAATTGCTGGTCATAAGAGTTAGTTCCTGTGTAACACTTGCCGGGAGTGTCAGCCTTGCTCTTTGTTGAAGATTAGCCTAGAGTAATCCCTGGAAACTGCACTGGGCAGGTTTCCCTAGTGCAGTTAGGATTGCTTATCTGTTTTGTTTGTTGCGATTGTCCTGTCCCAGCGGTGGTCGACAGGAAATCGTTCTGTGTGTCTGGGTGCTAACCGGAACAGCCGTTGTTACTGGTAGCCCCTTCTGATCTGTTTCCCTGGATTGCACCAGCCTCTTGCGCTAGTGCTGTGGATCCTTCTGTTCTGCTACTCTGTACTTGGATCGCACTAGCATCTTGCGCTAGTGCTGTGGATCCTTCTGTTCTGCTACTCTGTACCTGGATCGCACTAGCATCCTGCGCTAGTGCTGTGGATCCTTCTGTTCTGCTACTCTATATCCGGAACGCACTAGCATCCTGCTCTAGTGCTATGGATCCTTCTGCGCTGCTACTCTGTACCTGGATCGCACTAGCATCCTGCGCTAGTGCTGTGGATCCTTCTGTTCTGTCTTCCTGGATCGCGCTAGCCACTTTCACTAGTGCTGTGGATCCTATCGTTCGCTTATTCATGTTTTCGTGTGTCTGTCTTGTCCGCTACGAACGCTTGCTGAAGGCTCGGTGAGGTAACCGTTAAGCAAGCGCTCGCGTCCTCTGTTCCATGTTTGTCTGTTGGTGGTTAGTTAGGCGTGTTTGTCTCTTTTGCGCTTATCACGTGGAGACCGCGCATAAACGCGTGCACTGTTGCGAATGAGTGCGGTGTTCGCGTTTAGCTAGCGTTTGTTATTTTCCGTATCTCCTCATTGTATGATTTGCTGTGCCTTTGCTACTCTCATGCTCTGCCTTGCTGTAACCTTGTGTCACATCTGGCGATCGCACCTCTCGCGATCGCGTTCCTACTTCATATCTGCTGTGGTGTGTACACCGTCGCGGGTTGGCAACTAGTTTGGTGCGCACACATACAATCTGTCTCTGTGCTCATTCTCAATGGCCTTTCTTGCGATTGCGTTCCGTCCCTTCGTGCAATTCCTGTCTGGCGTGTGTGGTATGGCAGAGGAGTTGTTCCTCTGCACTCCACAGCTCCACCTGCCGACAGGAATTCCCCTCTACAGGTGCATTGCACCTTCTGCTGGGTTTCCGCAAATTATACGCTTGTGGAGGATTTCCGCAGTGTTAGCGCACACGTCTTGTGCGCTGATCACGGAGAGAATTCCACAATCGTTACACTATTATAGTATTGTGAGGTCCATTGTTGTGTTTTTTTATTGAATGATCGCTCACTTTAGAGGGTTTTGTTTTCACAAAGTGAAAGTTAATCTTCAAATATTTTTGATTTTAGAAAACAAAATGATTTTAATGTCTGCATTCATCTATATGAGGAGCAAATGGTTGGTATCGGGTAAAATCCTTCAACCCAAAAATGTGATCAGAGTAATGGCAGCAGTCAAAAATGCCATGATAAATTACATTGTAACCGGAGACATGAATGCTAAAAGCAGGAAGGAGCAAGAAAATCGTCAAAAAAGAGGTAGCCCTAGTCTCCATAATCAAATGAACGAGAATGGGGAAAGACTTATAGACATTGCAGCAAGTTAGAACATGATAGTAAATACCAGGGGCGTAACAATAGACCCTGCAAGGGATGCAGCTGCAGGGGGGCCCAGAAGCCACAGAGGGCCCCGTGGAGCAGAAGTTTCTTTTCCCTTTCCTGAGAGACTGACAACTAAGGGCACTGAGAGAGAAAGCTTTCTGCTCTCTGCACAATTGTTCTAATGACTGCATCTACTCAACCACTGATAAGGAATCATACAAAAATTTGCAGACAAATATTTGTAGACAGCCCCTATTCAGTGTTCAGCAGGGTCATGTGAACAGTGCTGTTCTACCCCCAACCTTTCTACCCTTCCCCAAAGTGGTAGTTACTCCCCTGGTAAGTACTATTTACTTTCCACATCAGGACAGACAGGCACATGAATATCACCCCATAGGATCAAGAATTAATCAAAAGCACTGTAGGTGCTACAAGTATTTTAGATATGAGATCAAGGAGAAGTGTGTCTTCGGGATTAGACCATCTCCTCATGGAAATCTAAATGTGTGCCTTGGCCAAGAACTGAGCCAGTCAGACACCTTTAGATGTAGAATAAGTAAACAGCCTCCAAATAGACCACAACATAACCGTAAATATATCCTTGGAAAAACTGAAAGAGCTTGATGTACAAAAAAGAGGAGTTACGACAGAAAATGAACAAAGGAGACTATCAACAATTGAAACTGGAAAGAAATCAATGGAAGTACAGAGGCGACAACGGAAAGAGATGTGGTTGGGTGAGGAAAGCAGGGAAGCAATAGGTTACACACTATAAATATGAACAGAGAAGAACTAGAGATAGAATAGAGGATTTAGAAGAAGCGTGAAGAACAGCTGATAAGATATACGGAAAGGAAAAAGACGGAAATATGACAAAAAAAAAAGGAACTATAAAATAAACTGAAGAACGTTTTGAAGAACAGAAGACTAAAAAATCCCTCAAATATTTGAAAGGGTTAAGAGAATGATTGAAACCACACAAACATACAGTATGCGGAGCGAAGGATGGTCACACTGTTATTGAACCAGTAAGTATAAAGCAAATATAGAAAGATAATTTTCAAAAGCTTTTAGGGAAGACAGAAAGCCTTGAGTCCAACCATTTACAGCAGCAAGTATTACAAGAATCAGACTACATCCCTTTAAAGCAAACCTGTTGAGATACACTATTGTAGCTATATTCCAAATCCTAAATAGAACTTTCCTGCAAACCCACAGTCTTATTCACAGGCTAAAAAAGGTATGACATACTAAAAAATGGCATACGCAACAATCTAATAAACTTAATAAAAAAAAATAAAAACAATGAAAGATAGCCGGCCATATGTATGAGTGCCTATTCACTAATTGTACACTAGAGTTCGATGTCCAAATATAGCAACCCCACCGGTCACAATTTCTATCTATTTTCGGCTGAAATCAATAGAAGTTATCAACACCTTCAGGCGGAAAGATGTCACTCAGAAGGGGGTTGGGCATGGTATCAATGGCTGGCTGATGGGCCTCTTGATCTCCTCCCCATCTAATAATGCTCCCCTCGGGCCCCTGCAGAGTGCTCGCTGTGGAGTGCACTCACCTGTCCCCCGGTGTGCCCCCTCCTGTGTCCGCCACAGCGCCCCCTCTTGTGTCCTCCTGTCTCCATTTCCAACAAGGTGCCTGCTCTCTGTAAATTTCAGGCATAGGTTGCAACCAAACCTGTAGAAATCAAATATGATGCCCGTCTCCCTAGGTAGTCTTCCTCTGGTCGTGGTCCTTCTCATTAACTGGGACTCCAACCCAACAACCAGTGTGAGGAAGTTGTTGGGCAGATGGCCCAGAAAACACTTGTCACCTGTCCAAGAGGCACCCTGCACAGAGGCAGAAGAACGTTCCTTGACCAGATGAGTGTTATCAGGTGGGGGGAGCTACCTAGCGTATATTCCGGCATATAAGACGACCCCCCAACTTTTCCAGTTAAAATATAGAGTTTAGGATACACTTGCCGTATAAGACTACCCCTCTTCCAACGCACACCAAATAAAAATTAAAAAAAACATCATATACTGGTGCTATGTAAGTATAAACAGATACAGGTGCTGTACTGTATGTGGTACCTAGTATATAACAGTATATAGACCATTGACTGGTTGGATTGGTCACCTATCTCTCTCCCTAAGTGGATTGGTCATCTCTCCCTAAGTGGATTGGTCAGCTCTACCTGTTTATCAGAGCAGTATGGAAGAATAGATTTTTCACAGTGCTGCTTGAACATTTTCTTGCTGTTGTGTATTTCTAGAAGAATAGATTGCACTGTGCCCATAAAACACGCCTCTTTCACCTGTCTGGCCCGCCCTTGTATCCTATTTACCTCCTTCTCTGCCTCTCAGATCTCGCACATGTGCGCCTGCGCCGCGTCACTACAGTCCTCAGTAGCGAGATCTGAAAGGCGCATGTTACCCGGCATCAATGACACCCGGCGTATAAGACGAACCCCAACTTTTCAGAAGATTTTCCAGGGTTAAAAAGTAGTCTTATACAGCAGAATATACATTACTTAGAAAGTGTTGTCCAGTCACTGTTGTGTCCTCCAGTGCCGATGTTGATGGCTCCCATCTCTATCGCACTATCAAGAAATCTCTGCCGAGCCTCGTTCACGCGTGTCAGCAGATGAAAGACCTTGAACACAATTCTGCAATATGTCTGCCGCCTTTCTGTGGTCTGTGGCCCAATTTACAGCTGTAATAAGCAATATGGCCGCCCTCATGTTCACGGCCCCGTCATGTTCTCATATCGATAGTAACCATAATAAGAAAAAAGGCTTTTCAAATATTAACACTATGGTTAGATTTTTTACTAGATGTCATTAAAAGGAATTAAACAGAACCAGTTAGAACACATTTAGTCGTGACTAACGCCATTTCATTATTCATTAAGCCGCTTTCTCAGTACTTTCTAGTGAATTACTATAAACATAAATGAAAATAATAAGGCTTTTTCTCTCTCTTTTCGGGAAAGCCGCATTGATAGATACCAGGCAGAAGAGGCAGGAACAGTTTTATGTCAGATAATTCTGCTCTCTACTGATATCAGCAGAATGTGGTGGAGCTCAGGGAAAGTCGTGTGTCCAAGTTATTGGTCAATTAATGAAGAAAATATGTTACCCACATGTAACCAGCCCCTATGCTAGGGTGTATCGAGGGACTGCACGGGGCAACATGACCCTAATTCATGTGGTGAACGCTTTGTAGGAGGCTCCAAGACATGTAAAAGCTCACTCCAACCTGAATTATCACAAATTCTTCCTGTTTTAAGAAAACACACTTTTGTTTTTCTATGAATCCTTATCACATGCATTCTTTTAGAACACTTGTGAGAGTAGAAAACTTTTTCTACATACCCTTAATTGTCAGTCACTCAGGCTCAGGGTGGAGGGGCAGAGAACTGCTATAAACCAGACAACTTCTTCTTAGGGAGTGTCTATAAATCTGAACTGAATGATTCTTTATTAGGGACTTAGCAGAAGGCTATTTGTGAAAAGAGCAGAAGGCTATTTCTCTCCAGTCCCTTAACAACGGTCTTTCAGGACAGGATTTTTTTCCCCCTTGGGCTGACAGTAATTTATTGCACCTTTCCCCATCAAAGCGCTCCAAGCCGCTGCCTGGGTGGTCTGTTGGTTAAGGCGCCTCTGAAAATAGTTATAAAGAATTGAAATGGGAGTAGAAGGGTAACCAACCTCCTCACAGAAAAAGGCCAGTAATTAGGCAAATTTTAGTTTTATTGAAGGCAAAGAATTGTGGTGAACACCTTGTGAGTGGTGGTTACCGCCTCTTCCTTCTTAGCAAAGTCTGTAGCAATAAATAAAAAGTTTGATACTTACCTATGGAGAGGGAAGACCTATCTAAAGGATATCCTCTGTTTAAATTTGTCACCTCTGCAAGTGCTTCTGAAAGAGACACTGAAGTGAAAAAAAGCAGTTATCGCGCTTCAGTGAATCAAGCCCCATCTACACGATACAATTCCATGTGTGATTGATCGTATTGGATTGGATCAAATAAATCCGACATGTCCGATCGGGACTCGATCAATAGTGTGGTCGATTTAGCATCGATTACTACCCAAAATCAATCACACTATCGATCGAGACCCGATCGGACATGTTGGATTTAATTGATCCAATCGAATGCGATCCAATCAAATTCGATCAATCGCACATGGAATTGTATCGTGTAGACTGAGCTTTGAGCCGGGTCTACACGGAGCGATCCAGCGGCTTGATTAGCCGCCGGATCGACTCTGCCGCATCCCCGCGCATACCCGCTGCGTCCCCGCTCGTCCGTGCATTGGATTCGATCCCCCCTGGTCCCCGCCGGCGCCGCTTATCTTCCACTCGATTCCCCGCTATTGTTCACTCGCGGGAAACGAGCAAGGAATCGTCGCGGCGAAATCGGACCTGTCGGATCTTATCAATCGAGCTTCATCAGCGGCTCGATTGAAAAGACACATCGTGCCGTGTAGACCCGGCTTTAGACTTTATGCAGGTCATTGTGCTTATGACAGTTTAGTGAATTACACCACTTAGTATGTTATTGTATGTTATTTCTCAGTTAGACCTGTAGGTGGAGCTCTTTAATTACTGTGGACAGACAGAAGCCTCACTACCTGTACTTGGCTATGAGTCAGTTCTGCATGCAGGAGAATCTGTGTGGCAGCTGCTGTCAGACAGAGATTAGATGTTTCAGATTGTGTTCAGGTAACGATTGCAAAGATGTCATAGACTGGAATTAAACCGTCTTATAGACAGCCGCCAGATTTGGCCATCCAATAGATCCCCCTCTGATCTCAATCTGATCTATTATCTATTACGGTAATAGATCTAGGGATTTATTGCTGATGTACAATGTATCTCTACAATGCTTAGATGGGGCGACAGTGGCGTAGTTAAGGACTTGGGCGCCACAGTGCAAGTTTTAGATGGAGCCCCCAAACACTTCATTCGTATGGCCTAAGCCTCGAAACCTTTCCAAGGACATCTTCAGTGTAAGAGGTGCAATCAGAGGAGGGAAGCCATTTGTTAATGACACTATTTAGCCCACACAAAGTGGGGATCATTACCACCAAAGCAACAATAAAAAGCTAGAAAGATGGAGAAGGACCCCTAGTGGTCTTGTGTAACACTATGGGCCTGATTCAGTAAACGGTGCTAACCCAGTTAACACGGCTTAACCCTTCGGACGTGTTAACTAGGGTGCTAACTACGTTAGCACCGTTTTCCAAATCAGTCTGTGCACAAAGTCCTGCGCAAAGTCCGGTGCGTGCAAAACGTCCCCTATAACATCGTATTGGATGCGACCTTAACGTCGAACCCATGCAACGTTAACGTCACAACCAATGCGACGTTATAAGGGCATCGGGTGCGACGTTTTTGTCTCACCGCGATGCGACATTTTGCACTCACCAGACTTTGCACACGGACTGATTTGGAAAACGGTGCTAACCTACTTTGTGCGCGATGCGTTTCGCACGCGGTTTAACACACAGACAGCTGGTTTAGGTGTGAAGAGGCATGCTAACACTTAGCAATGTTTACTGAATCAGGCCCCATGAGTTTAATGGAATGTATTAGGCATCAGGGTTAGCCGTTATGAGGTTAAAGGACCACTATCTCAAAAAAAGTAGGCAGTTAAAATCTGACAGAACCGACAGGTTTTGGGCCAGTCCATCTCCTCATGGGGGATTCTCAGGCTTTTATTTGTTTTCAACAGCATTTCCTGAACAGCAGTTCCAAAGTTTAACTGACATAATAGTGTGCAAGTGATTAGGGAGGCTGGCTGGTATCTTACTATTTTGGCAGTTAAACTGCTGTTCGGGAAATGCTGTTGAAAACAAATAAAACCCTTAGAATCCCCCATGAGGAGATGGACTGGCCCAAAACCTGTCGGTTCTGTCAGATTTTAACTGCCTACTTTTTTCGCGATATCGGTCCTTTAATCTAGATGCGTATGACATCACAATGCACACATGTGCAAGGACTGTTGAACTCGATCGCTTTAATGACAGTTTGGGGCCGAGTTCTGTGCAGACGCTTCACTAGTCTGAAGGTTACCGACGCGTCTGTTGGAGGGGGCAGGAGGGCCAGCAGCGCACAGAGTGGTGGGGAGGAGTAAGAGCAACAGCCAAGAGTAACCACCAGTCAGATTTCTCAACAACGCATCTAGGAAGATTGGGAGCTGATGTACACAAGCTAGATTACTGGCAGAAACCATCCTAACCGAGAACCACATACCCTAGAGTCTGGCATGTGTGATTGGCTTTAAAGAGAACCGGAACTGAAAATTAAAAGTCAGAATAAACATACACAGGCCATACTTGCCTCCTGTGTAGTCAACTCATCACTCTTTCTCCTCTCCTGCATCCTGTTTGTCCACTGTGATCAATGGAATTCTCCGTCCTCCATTTTGAAAATGGCCATTACCCCATAAGAGCTTTATGGTCAGCACACTGTTACACTGTAATATCGCCCACTTGAGCCATAGGGAAACATGGACATCACCTTGCACATTCAGTTGTAACTGACAGCAGCTGATATATAACTGACAGCAACTGGTATATTTCAGTTCTGACAAAATATTGTCAGAACTGGAAGGGACCACTGTAAGAAGAAAATGGTGAGCTTCTGAGAGGAACTGATGGCAAGGTAACTATGTAATGTTCATTTGCAGCTACATCATGTGTTTATTTTACATAATTTTGCTCAGTTCAGGTTCCCTTTAATGTTAGCTTTTATGATGCCTTAAAAGACTTGTACATCCAGTATAACAATACTAATGTAACAGAGTACATCCGATATCACAGCTAATGTTGTAGAGACTAGATTATCAGCACATCACATGTACCCCAGGGGCATGGCCGGATTTGAAGCAAGGCCGCAAAGGCCATGGCCTAAGGCACCAGGAAACAAGGGGTGGGCAGCGGGCTGACACTCTAAGGCAATTAAACTGCCAAACATGTAAAAATGCAACAGTCACCAACCCAGCCCCCACCCACCCTGCTTCCACAGGGGACAAGCATTGTCCGGTGCTCCCCCCATCCTGTGCTGGGCTTCCCCCAAGCACAGGGAACACAGGACCAGGGAAGTACACAGGATGGAGAGCACAAGTCGAGGGCACAAGACCAGGGGAACAAACGGGACGGGGCAGCACACAGAAGGGTGCGCACAGGATGGGTGGTCGGGGGAGTGGGTTGGATTGGTGACAGTGGGCCATGGGCGGTAAAATGTCCAAATTAGTATTATTATTAATTTGTAAAGCGCCAACATATTACGCAGCGCTGTACAACATCCTACGAATCCTACTAATATAATAAATGGGAAAGTTCGGATGTTTGTTACTCGATCACGCAAAAATGGCTGAACCGATTTGAATGAAATTTGGCACACACATAGTACATTACCTGGAATAAAGTATAGGATACTTTTTATTCCCATAACCAAAAAGGGGGCGGAGACAAATACAAATTTCACTGGAAAATGTAAACTGCAGCCATTCTTACACTGTTAATGGCAGGGTTCTCAAACTTTGCACAGTTGGTCGTTGGGTGACTGGGATTCATATTCAGAAAAGTGGGTGGAGTCTATAAAAGCCAATCAAAATTAACCTATTGATTTTCAAGGGGAATATTTACATTGCTGCCATTCTTGCACTGTTAATGGCACAAGCCTTAAACCTGGTACAGTTGATCATTGGGTGACTGGGGTTCAATTTCAGAAAGGGGGTGGAGCCACAAATAGCCAATCAGATTTGTTTCATTCCAATGCAAATTATTGTTGCCAAACACCGCAAAGCTCACAAACTTGGTCATTGAGTAATTGATTAATTGTGCGTTAGGGTTAGAAAAGTGGGCGGAGCCAACACCAGCCAAATACATAAGCGGGCAACGCCGGGTCATAAGTGGGCGGAGACAAATGCAAATTTCACTGAGAAAATGTAAACAGCAGCCATTCTTACACTGTTAATGGCAGGGTTCTCAAACTTTGCAGAGTTGGTTACTGGGTGACTGGGATTAATATTCAGAAAAGTGGGTGGAGCCTACAGAAGCCAATCAAAAATCACCTATTGATTTTTCAGGGGAATATTTCATTGCTGCCATTCTTGCACTGTTAATGGCACAAGCCTCAAACCTGGTACAGTTGATCATTGGGTGACTGGGGTTTAAATTTATAAAAGGGGTGGAGCCACAAACAGCGAATCTTATTTGTTTCATTTTAACACAGGTTATTGATGCCAAAAACCGCAAAGCTCACAAACTTGGTCATTGAGTAATTGAGTAATTGTGTGTTAGGGTTAGGAAAAGTGGGCGCAGCCAACACCAGCCAAATACATAATTAGGCAATACCGGGTCATCAGTGGGCGGAGACAAATACAAATTACACTGAGAAAATGTAAACTACAGCCATTCTTACACTTTTAATGGCAGAGTTCTCAAACTTTGCACAGTTGGTCACTGGGTGACTGAGATTAATATTAAGAAAAGTGAGTGGAGCCTACAAAAGCTAATCAAAATCCACCTATTGATTTTCAAGGAGAATATGTAATTGCTACCATTCTTGCACTGTTAATGGCACAAGCCTTAAACCTGGTACAGTTGGTCATTGGGTGACTGGGGTTTAAATTTAGACAAAGAGGTGGAGCCACAAACAGCCAATCAGATTTGTTTAATCTCAATGCAAATTATTAATGCTAAAGACCTCAAAGCGCGCAAACTTGGTCATTGAGTAATTGTGTGTGGGTTAGAAATAGTAGGCGGAGCCAACACCAGCCAAATACATACCTGAACAATGTCAGGAAATCAGTGTGTGGAGAAAAATACAAATTTCATTGGGAAAATGTAAACTGCAGCCATTCTTACACTGTTAATGGTAGGGTTCTCAAACTTTGCACAGTTGGTCCTGGGTGACTGGGATTCATATTCAGAAAGGTGGGTGGAGCCTACACAAGCCAATTAAAATCCACCTATTGATTTTTAAGGGGAATATTTAATTGCTGCCATTCTTGCACTGTTAATGGCACACGCCTCTCGCACTGTTAATCACCTGTACCTGATACAGTTGGCCATTGGGTGATTGGTTCAAATTCAAAAAAGTGATGGAGCCACAGCCAATCAGATTTATTTTATTTCAATGCAAATTATTGATGCCAAAGACCGCAAAGCTCACAAACTAGGTCATTAAGTAATTAAGTAATTGTGTGTTCGGATTAGGAAAAGTGGGCGGAGCCAACACCAGCCAAATACATACCCGGGCAACGCCGGGCGTCCAGCTAGTATAATAAATGCAAAAGTTTGGATGTTTGGATATTTGTTACTCGATCACACAATGGCTGATCGGATGTGAATGAAATTTGGCACACACATAGTACATTACCTGGAATAAAGTACAGGATACGTTTTATTCCCATAACCAAAAAGGGGGCGGAGACAAATACAAATTTCACTGGAAAATGTAAACGGCAGCCATTCTTACACTATTAATGGCAGGGTTCTCACACTTTGCACAGTTGGCCGCTGGGTGACTGGGATTAATATTCAGAAAGGTGGGTGGAGCCTATAAAAGCCAATCAAAATTAACCTATTGATTTTCAAGGGGAATATTTACATTGCTGCCATTCTTGCACTGTTAATGGCACAAGCCTCAAACCTGGTACAGTTGATCATTGGGTGACTGGGGTTCAATTTCAGAAAGGAGGTGGAGCCACAAACAGCCAATTAGATTTGTTTCATTTTAATGCAGGTTATTGATGCCAAAGACCGCAAAGCTCACAAACTTGGTCATTGAGTAATTGATTAATTGTGTGTTAGGGTTAGGAAAAGTGGGCGGAGCCAACACCAGCCAAATACATAATCGGGCAATGCCGGGTCATCAGTAGGCGGAGACAAATGCAAATTTCACTGAGAAAATGTAAACTGCAGCAATTCTTACACTGCTAATGGTAGGGTTCTAAAACTTTGCACAATTGGTCACTGGGTGACTGGGATTAATATTCACAGAAGTGGGTGGAGCCTACAATCAAAATTCACCTATTAATTTTCAAGAGGAATATGTAATTGCTACCATTCTTGCACTGTTAATGGCACAAGCCTTAAACCTGGTACAGTTGGTAATTGGGTGACTGGGGTTAAATTCAGACAAAGGGGTGGAGCCACAAACAGCCAATCAGATTTGTTTAATCTTAATGCAAATTATTGATGCAAAGACCGCAAAGCTCACAAACTTGGTTATTTGTGTGTTAGGGTTAGAAATAGTAGGCGGAGCCCACACCAGCCAATTACATACCTGAACAATGTTAGGAAATAAGTGGGTGGAGAAAAATACAAATGTCATTGTGCAAATGTAAAGTGCAGCCATTCTTACACTGTTAGTGGTAGGGTTCTCAAACTTTGCACAGTTGGTCACTGGGTGAGTGGGATTAATATTCAGAAAAGTGGGTGGAGCCTATAAAAGCCAGTCAAAATCCGCCTATTGATTTTTAAGGGCAATATTTAATTGCTGCTATTCTTGCACTGTTAATCACCTGTACCTGGTACAGTTGGCCATTGGGTGATTGGGGTTCAAATTCAGAAAAGGGGTGGAGCCACATCCAATCAGATTAATTTTATTTCATTGCAAATTATTGATGCCAAAGACCGCAAAGCTCACATACTTGGTCATTAAGTAATTGTATGTTAGGGTTAGGAAAAGTGGGCCGAGCCAACACTAGCCAAATACATACCCGGGCAACGCCGGGCGTCCAGCTAGTAAGAAATAAAACATGGGATACATAATGATACAGACAATGATATACATCTAATATCAACACTGATACAAAATACAGAACTAGTAATTACAATAGCAAATTTAACGTGATGACTAAAATGTATAAATGTCTAACAGTGTGCAAGCAATTACATTAATAACATTCCATGACACAAAAGGGTGAGAGCCCTGCCCTTGCGAGCTTACAGTCTAAAGGAATGGGGTGGAAACAAGAGGTGGGGGAAGTATACAGTATATGTACAGGCAGTGCGTAATTAGGTTATTTAGTGGGTGCATGGCCTAAGCTAGAGAATATGCTTGTCGGAAAAGGTGGGTTTTGAGGGAGCATTTAAGATTGCAAAGGTGGGAAAGTGGCAGATGTGTTGTGGAAGGGCATTCCAGAGGAGGGGTGAGGTACGTGAGAAGTCTTGTACACAGTAGTGAGGAGATGTACGGGGAGAGAGATTGTGGAGAGCTTTGTAGATTAGGGTTAGGAGTTTGAACTGGATTCTCTGGGTAATTGGCAGCCAGTGAAGAGCTTTACAGAGAGGAGCAGCAGAGGAAGAGCGAGAAGAGAGATGAATGAGACGAGCAGCAGAGTTCAGTACAGATTTGAGCGGTGCTAGTGGGTTAGTTGGAAGTCCACCAAGCAATATATTGCAATAGTCCAAATCCGGCCCTGCCCAGGGGTACTTTAGTTGGGCTCAGAGGGTTTTTGAAAATGTCCTAGTCAGTAGTCAATACATTACAATAAGATTTGAGATAAAAAAAAATGAACCAGACAAGGCTGAACATAGACAAGTCTGTTTATAGTTGTTTATAGTTAATTAAAAGCACGAGTAAGGATTGTTTAAAAAACATTTGCTAACAATTATGGCTCCCCTTTATGTAATTTATATCTCACAGTAGGGGGTACTGGGCCAGCACAGTCAGTAATAAAGGGGTACATGCTATAATAATGTTGAGAAGCGCTGTTATATCGGAATTAAGAATTACAGAGTTTGTCAGAATTTTCATTTGCTAGCCATATTGTTTCCCAACAACTGACCGAATTTCTGCGGGAAGACTTTGAAATTCCAGAGTGTGCTCATGGGTACAGCTGGTCACTACCAGCCCGAATGTAGAGCATCGAGGACCACCCAAAGGGTCCAGTTTAATTTTCTCACGCTTGCATACAAAGCTCTACGCAAGCTGTCACCCCATACATTTCCTCAATCTCCATATACCTTCCCGCCCGGATCCTCTGCTCCTCACAGGAGACCCTTTTGTCCTCTAGCATCCAGGACTTCTCACGAGCATCACCTCTCCTTTAGAATTCTCTCCCTCAGCCGGTTCGTCAATCATCATGCTCCGAGCCTGGAAACCTTCAAACGTACTCTGAAAACACACCTATTCAGACAAGCCTATAACTGCCTGTAAGTAGCATTGGAAGTTCACTGCCTCATCCCCAGTGTTCTCTTTCCATATTGTTTCCACCCCACCGCCCTCTAGACTGTAAGCTGGCAAGGGCAGGGACCTCTTCCTAGTGTTTCTTATTTTGCTGTAATTTACCATATGAACGTGTACCAATTTTAGACATATTGCAAACTACATAAACTATGTATGTATTTGTACTTGTACTATTGAATGTCATGACTGCACAGTGTCTTGAACTTCTCATGTATCTATGTTTCCCAATATATTTGTACTATGTACAGTGCTATGGAAGATGTTGGTGCTATATATAAAATAATAATAATATTAATCACACACATGGCTGGGCTGGTTGGACGGGACTGTCCTTCTAGGCTTCTTACCAAGCTCTCTATAGTCCAGGAGTGGTGAGGTCCACCTGGCACCAGAAGAGATGATGATGGATGGACAGGTGGACTGAATGGGAAGGTGATTTGTAAAATGGGGGAAGAGGTGATTAGGGCTGGGAGCAAGTGGTGCTGATCGGCAGGTCAACTTGGGTTAAGATTTTGAGCAGGGCAGTTTCTAGGCTAAATTGCACCCCGAGGACTCGGGAACCCTTACTCTTTAGAGACAGTCACACAGCCACAGGTCACAAGTAGATCTGCCTACTTACTAGTGACCAGCCGCTCATCCAGGAGGAAGCAGAGACCAGGAGAACACACCGGCCAAGAGAGCCCGGAAAGCCAACTCTTCCATGGGCGCCGCGCCTGGAAGCCTGCAGTACCCTTACAGGACATCAGGTGTCATCACGCCGTGGTGACGTGACGATGACTTGACGTCTGACGCAGGCAGCCCAGGAAGCGTCAAGGAAGGTCATCCCGCTGGTAATCTTCTTACTTCTTCCATTTGGCTTCACCGCGCATCACCAGCTCCCTACCAGTTATGTCCTTCTGCCTGCACCCCCCTTTTTCTACGTGCTGGTCTGCGCCCAGGGCGGTCACCCTGCTCGCACTGCCCAAGAAACGGCCTTGATATTGAGGTTCCCAAGCCCCAGAGCGCCAGCTTTGAGGTTCGCTGGTCGGCCGAAGAGCTACACACAAGCTGTTCACCCCATCAGGTTCGGATGATGCTCCACACCATGCTGAGTTTGCCCGACCCTAATTTGCCCCACATATCAAGCCTGGTTACATGCCCTGACCTGAAGCTTCTTTCTTTCCGGTTGCTTTCAGCAGATTATAACGTGGTTTTCTAGGCGGCGATTGCCGTTAACTGGAAATCTGATTCCGTGCTGGTGTCACAATTTGGAATAAAAGAGAAGGAGTATTGATATGAGAATGTCAGCAGATAAACTGGGTCATATGATACCAGACACGGTTCATAAATTCTGCTTTGATTGGAATGAATGGCTCTATTACAGATCTGATTCTCGTGGGGAGACAGATATATTTCAGAGACTTAAGCATGTAATGGATAGTTAGAGGTCGGCACCTGAGATCTGAAATCAGCATTCTGCGGATGATACCAGGATAAGTTGATATAAAGAGGCCCTGTAACGACATATACTGTAGTAGAATGCAGTGCATTCTTCAGGATACCCACTTTAACATGAAATATCCTGTTTTTTCAGCATCAGAAGCACTTCCTATAGTTTATTATAGCGGTATATTGCTATGCAGCCCCACCCTCCCACTAAGGCTTATCTCAGGCGTTTTATTATGCTAAATTCCTTCCCCTACCCCCCTTCTCCCTGAGCTCTTTGGCAGACCACAGATTTTTTTTCTACTGGCTTTAGAACTCTCAATAAATCAACACATTTGCTAGAAACTATAGTGTGTTCTCGCTGAGAGGGTCTTGGCTACCCCCGCTGGCACGCATTCCATAGGTTCACCATCGGTCATATAAGGTGTTAGGTTGAAGTTGGAGAGTTTAAAGGGAAGGTCTGAGGTGTTTAAAAACCAAAAATCTACTTACCTGGGGCTTCCTCCAGCCTCTGGCAGCCATCCTGTGCTCTCGCTGCAGCTCCGGTGGCTCCCGGTGTCCTCCGCTGCAGATGCCGACCTCGCCAGGTTGGCATCTTACTGCAGACCAGCGTGCAGCTCACAGAGTCGCACTGACGTTGTCCGGACTGTACTGTGCAGGCGCAGAACTACTGTACAGAACTACTGCACCTGCACAGTACAGTCCGGATGACGTCAGTGCAACTACGTGAGCCACACGCTGGAGCGCAGGAGACATCTTGCACTGGAGGGGACCCCGGGCCACCTACGTGGAGCGGAGCTGCGGTGAGGGCACAGGACGGCTGCCAAGGGCTGGTAGATGTTTGCTTTTTAAACACCACGGACCTTCCCTTTAAAGTGAACCGGAGACCAAGCACCCTCATGTATTTTACCATAAATATCAGTGGGAACATTAGAGAAAACACCTACCCTGCTCTCTGTTTCATCCTTCACTGCTCAGCCTGCTTGTTACCAGCCCTGATAATATCCCTGACTGAGCATTCAGTCTGGCTTTGCTATAATGACTCAGCTATAATAATTCCTGAGCAGAGCCAGCAGGGGGCAGGCTGAGACTTGAAAAGACATGAGAGAACACAGGCTGAGCTATAAATATTCCAGAGCAAAGCCAGACTGAATGCTCAGCCAGGGATTTTATCAGGGCTGATAACAAGCAGGCTGAGCAGTGCAGAATGAAACAAAAAACAAGGTAGGTGTTTTCTCTAATGTTCCCACTGATATATATGGTAAAATACATGAGGGTGCTTAGTCTCTGGTTCTCTTTAAGACATTAGGGTTTAGACATCATGGTTTATGTTAGCATGTGTGACATGATGGGGTTAATGTTGGATGTATTCTCAGCATTACAGGAAGTTGTGGGCAGAATGAGATACATCTTTACAAAAACAAACATGGTGATGCTGCATGCAAATCAGGCAGCTGCATCCTCCTCAGTATATCACCAGGAATTTCCATAACCTTGTACCAATGCATAGTGCAGCGTCAGCTCTGCTGGCTCCTCTCCCATCTGCATACATATTATCCCTCCTCATGTATACAACAGCTCAGCCAGGCAGGGGTGCCACCTCTGAACCACTCACAGCTCAGCCAGGCAGGGGTGCCGCCTCTGAACCACTCACAGCTCAGCCAGGCAGGGGTGCCGCCTCTGAACCACTCACAGCTCAGCCAGGCAGGGGTGCCACCTCTGAACCACTCACAGCTCAGCCAGGCAGGGGTGCCACCTCTGAACCACTCACAGCTCAGCCAAGCAGGGGTGCCACCTCTGAACCACTCACAGCTCAGCCAGGCAGGGGTGCCACCTCTGAACCACTCACAGCTCAGCCAGGCAGGGGTGCCACCTCTGAACCACTCACAGCTCAGCCAGGCAGGGGTCCCACCTCTGAACCACTCACAGCTCAGCCAGGCAGGGGTGCCGCCTCTGAACCACTCACAGCTCAGCCAGGCAGGGGTGCCGCCTCTGAACCACTCACAGCTCAGCCAGGCAGGGGTGCCACCTCTGAACCACTCACAGCTCAGCCAGGCAGGGGTGCCACCTCTGAACCACTCACAGCTCAGCCAGGCAGGGGTGCCGCTTCAAGTGCTTGCTTCATACACTGCTGGCCCCACAACTCAATATGGGGGAACTCTGGGTAATATGACAGTATATCTGACTTCATCCTACTACACAGATATACCCAGACTGCCTGAACCCTTAACTGACACCTGTTCTGTCTCATGGGGAGGGGGAGGCAGTGCCTGGCCAGCCATGACGACAAGTGAAATCTTGGCATCAAGTGGCAGTGTCTCTGGAGCGGCATCCCCCCTTCCCCCTGCGGCTACTGCCCAGCTTACCTTGTTCTTGGCAGCGGCCGCCTCCTCTAATACAGTCCCCGGACCCTCGTGCAGCGCCGCTATGACAGGACAGCGGTTCCCTGTAGCGGTGATATACAGGAAGTGCTTACTTCCTGTATTTGCGCCGTTACCAGGGGAACTGCTTTCCTGTTACTTCAGCAAGCGGAGGTAAGTGCTTCCTGTATATGTGTCGCTACGGGAGCCGCTCTCCTGTCATAGCGGCGCTGCCTCAGGCGGCAAAAAGTGTAGAACCGGCCCTGGGGGGAGGAGGCAAGATGAATGCGAAGTGTAAGTGTTCCTCTAATACAAAAGGAGTACAACTGGTGGTCAGACAAAGGGGACCCAAAGAGGAGATTGCATCAGTGGCATCCGGCCACAGCTGTAGTGACAATAGGTCTTAACCTGAAATGGTCAAATTCAGGGCAGGATTTCTGCAAAGGCCATAAGGGCTCGGGCCTTGGTCGGAAGTTGGCCAAGGGGCGGCTGGACATAGGAGAGAGATTGCTACATATAGAAGAAGATGCTGCAAATGGAATATAGAGGTGGCCAAGAAGGAACAACACATGGAAATAGTGAGGTGGTGCCCACGGGATCCTATGTAACTGAAGGGGGTTCTGTACATGAAGATTAGACACGGAAGAGGGGGCTGCATAAGAATAGGAGGGGGTGCTGCACATGGAAGTGGAACGGTAAGAAAGTTAGCCTCCACATGGTGGGCTACGGTAACACTCAGGGCGGCAGAGTCGGCCTATCGGGGGGAGGGGGGGGGGGCACTGCATTTGGACTTTTTTTGGGTCGGGCGGTTTTAGGTAAAACGGGCTCTGGGCAAAAGAGAATATGGTGACCCTTATTTTTCTCATACTGTACAACTAATGACCTCTACAGTCCCTGACTTGTGAGGAGCTCCGCCCAGAATGAGCCTATGGCGGCACAGGCCCTGTTTTTTGGCCAAAAACTGTTGTATCATTCAAACCACACCGGTCCATTCTTTCATCATTAGTTATCCTTAATATGAACATTTAGAAATAGGAAACATTTCAATTTAAAAGACGGGAATACAGTTTGAGTCAATTAAGCAGTAGAAAAATATATACTGTATATTACACAGATCTGTACGTGAGTCCTGAAGGAGGGACAATTTGAGGAAGAAAAAGGGGCAGAGGGGTTCGGTGACAAAAGGGACACTTGGGTGCTATAATATATTTCTGTTACAAGTTTTCATTCACCAAGAAAATGGTATGTGCGAATACAAGGGCCTCGATTCACTGAAGAGTGCTAAGTGTTAGCATGCCAGTGAAAAGGCACTTTGCATGTGCTAACATGCTTTGCATGTGCTAACTAGGGTGCTCTGTAGTTAGCACATGCAAACTACTTATCACCCTAGTTAGCACGTGTAAACTACTTAGCTCCCTAGTTAGCACGTGTAAACTACTTAGCATCCTAGTTAGCACATGTAAAATACTTAGCACCCTGGTTAGCACGTGCAAAACTTTTAGGCGTGCTAACTATGTTAGCACCCTTTTGTGAATCAGGCCCAGTGTGTGAATGTTAATGTTAGACACTGGACTACTTTACTCATGAAGTACAGAGGGATGATCACATATTTTATTGTACGCTAATCTGTGCCTTGATGCAGGATCAGAATTCTATTATAAGTGTGACAAGCACCACACCCGGAATTATTTGTGGACATATGGCAGTTGGCATAGTGTGGACAGTGCAAATAACACAACAACATCATAGTGCAGATTATAAATACATAATGACAGAAACAACATTATAACAACAGCAGCAGCAACACATAGTGCAGATGGCAACCGCGTTGTCAAAAACGAGCATGATATAACAGCATATATTACAGTGGGACTGGTGGGAGTCAGCCTCTGGGCTGTGCGTTCATAAGCTGGGGCACCAGGGAGCAAAGAGGGGACTAGGAGATAACAATGGGGAGATGGCTTGAATTGAGAAGGGTAACAGCTTGGGGGAAGAATGTGTTCCTGTGCCTGGTAGTTTTGGTGAGGATGGACCTATAGTGACGGCCTGAGCGGAGGAGGTTGAATTAGTGACTGCCGGGGTGTGAGGGGTCTTGTGTGATCCTGTCGGCCCTGGGCCTCAATCTAAATGTGTGGAGGAGGTCCAGGGTGGGCAGGGCTGACCCAATGATCTTCTCAGCGGCATTGATTATTCCTTGGAGTTTGTGCCTGTTCCTTGCGTTAGCGCCTGAGTACCAGACAATGATGGAAGAGCAAAGGACAGATTCAATGGTCACCGTATAGAAACTGGTCAGTAACTCCCGTGGCATTCCAAACTTCCTCAGCTGCCTCAGGAAGAACAGCCTCTGCTGAGCTTTCTTTAGGGTTGTTGTGGTGTTTACATCTCATCTCTAGTTCTCGGTGATGGTGGTGCCTAGGAACCGAGCGCTTTGTACTCTGGTGATCTCGGTTCAATCGATGAAGACTGAGCTGGGTGATGGTGCTTTCCTTCTGATCACTTCCACAGTTTTTGCTGTGTTAAGTACAAGTTTGTTTTCCTTGCACCACCTGTGGATCCGTTCAATCTCGCTGCGATATTCAAGCTCCCCATTTTCGCCGATGAGTCCAAGGATGGTGCTATCATCCGCAAACTTGATGACCATGACAGTGTCGGCAGATGAGGTGAAGCTGTTAGTGTACAGGGAAAAGAGACTCAGGAACAATACACATCCTTGTGGGGCACCTGTTTTGGTGACTCTTACACTGGAGGACTTACACTGGAGGAGCAGCCATCAATTCTAACTAGCCGTGTCCTGTTAGTGAGGAAGTCCTTGATCCAGACGCAAAGGGTGCAGAATGTTCGGGCAGATGGTGTTGAATAGAGATGGTCGAAAATGCCAATTTCTGTTTCCGCCGCAAATCCGCATTCCGCCATTGCCAATTACCACTACCGATTCCGCTTTCTATTAACGATTTCCGCATTCCGATGCAGATTTTTGCGGTACTTCCCGTCGAATTTAACATTGATTTTCTCAAAAACTACAAGGTCTTTTTGAAATATTTTTTTCCTCTTGTTCCCACTTTTCTGCTTAACACTCCCTGAAAATGTGTTACTTCTGCCACCTACGGGGGCTTTGCTGTTAACCTCTAAAGTCAGCGTCAAACTGCATAACGGTTCCAATGCGGATTTTTGCGGTAATTTCTGTCGAATTTAACATTGATTTTCTCAAAAACTACAAAGTCTTTTTGAATTTTTTTTTTCTTCCTGTTCCCACTCTTCTGCTTAACATTTCCTGACAATTTGGTGTTTCTAGCTCCTATGGGGGCTTTCCTGTTAACCTCTAAATTCGGCATAATACCGCATATTGGATAATGCAAATTTCAGCATTTTACATTACAGTCAACAGCAGCCAACTTTGGCGGTTAATAGCAAAGCCCCCGTAGGTTCTACAAACAACACATTTTCAGGGTATGTTAAGCAGAAATGTGGAAACAAGAGGAAAAAAAATATTTCAAAAAGACTTTGTAGTTTTTGAGAAAATCTATTTTAAATTCGGCAGAAATTACCACGAACATCCGCATTGGAAACACTATGCGGTATAATGCCGACTTTAGAGGTTAATGGCAAATCCCCCATAGGTGCTAGACACACCAGATTTTCAGGGAATGGTAAGCAGAACAAGAGGAAAAAAAATCTTTCAAAAAGACCTTGTAGTTTTTGAGATCGTAAATTTCATTTCCGTGGAATCCGAACAAGCATTTCTAGTGTTGGATGCGGAACTGAAATCCAGGAGGAGGATCCTGGCGTAGGTATTGGGTTTATCCAGGTGTTCAGTGATGTATGCAAGGCTGATGTTAATGGCATCTTCCATTAACTAGTTATTTGTGGATGCCCGATGCGGGGGGAGATTAGATTTACTTTCCTGGGGTTTCTTCCCGGCCTTAGCAGTCTATCGGGTCTCTTGCTGTAGTTCTGATGCCCCCCAGGGTGCTGCTATGGTGTCAGTTGAAAACGGCACCTGCGCCATCTGTGTGAAAAGGACGCCAGCATTGACTTCAATGTTATTTTCTGCAAATCTCAACTATAAGGTGGTGGAAAGGGCGCCCGAGTTCTTTTTCCGGCTATAAAAGGGTGCTGGGTATAGCAAAGACTTTTTTCTCCAGCTATAGAGTATAAATGCGGCTACAAGATCGGTAATATCAGCAGGTGACTAAATAAAGTTATATCAGTTAATTCGGTTATATCAGTTCAAAATAACATACTTGTTTGACATGAAATGCGGTGAAGATTGGGCACCACCATGGGGGATTAAGGTTACGCACCACCGGAGGGGGGTTTAGGATTAAGGTCTTAGGGATAGGCACCACCAGGGGTCTTAGGGTCAGGCACCGCCAGGGGGGTCTTAGGGTTAGGCACCACCAGAGGAGGTCTTAGGATTAGGCACCACCAGGGGGGGGGGGGTCTTAGGGTTAGGCATGACCAGGGGAGGGCTTAGGGTTAGGCACCACCAGGGGGTCTTAGGGTCAGGCACCACCAAGGGAGGTCTTAGGGTTAGGCACTACTAGGGGGTCTTAGGTTTAGGCACCACCAGAGGAGGTCTTAGGATTAGGCACCACCAGGGGGTCTTAGGGTCAGGCACCACCAGGGGAGGTCTTAGGGTTAAGCACCACCAGGGGGGTTTTAGGGTTAGGCACCATCAGGGGGAGTCTTAGGGTTAGGCATCACCAGGGGAGGTCTTAGGGTTAGGCACCACCAGGAGGGGTCTTAGGGTTAGGCACCACCAGGGGAGGTCTTAGGGTTAGGCACTACCAGGGTGGTCTTAGGGTTAGGCACCATCAGGGGGGGTCTTAGGGTTAGGCACCACCAGGAGGGGTCTTAGGGTTAGGCACCACCAGGGGAGGTCTTAGGGTCAGGCACCACCAGGGGAGGTCTAAGGGTTAGGCGCCACCAGGGGGTCTTAGGGTTAGGCACCACCAGGGGGTCTTAGGGTTAGGCACCACCAGGGAGGTCTTAGGGTTAGGCACCACCAGGGGGGTCTTAGGGTTAGGCACCACCAGGGAGGTCTTAGGGTTAGGCACCACCAGGGGGTCTTAGGGCTAGGCACCACCAGGGGAGGACTTAGGGTTAGGCACCACCAGGGGGAGGACTTTTTATAACCAAAAAATAAAAATCTCGGCTATCTCAGGCACCCTTTTATAGCTGAAAAAATCTTGGCTATATCTAGCCCTTTTTTTTTATAGCTGAAAAAGATCTTGGCCATATCCAGCATGCTCTTTTCCAGGCGCCCTTTACAAATGAATGTGCTGTTTTCCACTCTGAAAAGATCTCTGACCAAGCTACTGCGCGTGGCCATCCACGCATCTCTCGATTGGAGCATTCGGCAACTCTGCAAAGGGCAGAACGCTCCCGACCACAGGTGTGCGGCCGAGGGAGGAGCATATATGCACAGCTGCAGTAACCACAACCACAACTGCGGTTGGGGATCTTTTAGAGGGGATAGCAGCACTCTGGAAGGCAGCGAAACTAGAGCGCGGGACCTAACAGACCTCCTGGGGGATGAATGAAGCCCCAGGTAAGTAAAGCTGATCTCCCACTTTGGATATCCTTTAAGGCCCTTTCCCACCAGGGCAGTGCGGTGCAGTATTTTTACTGCACCCCACCGCCATATAATGAAAGTCATAGTGCGACGCTACGGCGCGACGCAACCAAAGTGACGTTTTTCGCCGCATCCCCTCGCAGGGCCAGAACTGCAGTGAGGTGCATCGGCCCAGAAGTCATGTTAGTCTATGGCGAGGGATGGATTCTAAAAAAAAATAAAAAATCACTGATACAACATTGTAACGCGCATGCGCAGAATCCTATTTGAACAATACGCTTCCATGCACTTCCACCTACCTGAAGCAGGAAGTGGCAGCAAGCATGTCACTTCCTGCTTGGCCAGTGGCCAGCCAGGGAGCATTGCGCAATACCGCGGCATTCCCTGAAGGCCTGTTTTTGGCGATGCGGTGTGTCGGGCGCGACGCACCTCATCACTGACGCTGGTTTATGATGTGAAACCAGCCTTAAAGAGAACCCGAGCTGGGTTTTACAAATCCTATCAGCACACAGAGGCTGGGTCTGCATATAATTCCCAGCCTCTGTTGCTATGTCATCTCCCCCCAGGCCCCCTCTGCGCTGTGCTGTGCCCCCCGCGAATTTTCGCGCGAAAACGGTATCAATTTTGTGCGAAAACGTTTAATTGCGGCGAACGCCAAAATTCGCGCAAAAAACTGCCGTGCTAACAGTTAGCACTCTTTTGTGAATCAAGCATTTAGGCGTGATAACCATTGCACCCCGCAGGTGAAAAGCCCCTTATCACGCTTAAACACAGTTTAGGCGAGATAAGTTTAGGCGTGATAAGTTTAGATAAGTTTAGATTGCGTGCAAAGTCCTGCGTGCAAAGCAGCGCCAATAAACTCTATGCGACGTTTCGCACGCACCAGACTTTGCTAGCGCAAAACTTTTGATCAGCTGTGCACTGCGGTGCTAACCCAGTTGGTGCTATAGTTATCACGCCTAAACTTATCATGCCTAAACTTATCACACCTAAACTGAGTTTAGGTGGGATAAGGGGCTTTTCACCAGCGTGCTAACTGTTAGCACGCATTTGTGAATCAAGCCCTCTGTCTGAAAGAGTTAAATATCAGGTATGTAAGTGGCTGACTCAGTCCTGACTCAGGACAGGAAGTGACTACAGTGTGACCCTCACTGATAAGAAATTCCAACTATAAAACGCTTTCCTAGCAGAAAATGGCTTCTGGTAGCAGGAAAGAGATAAAAAGGGAAATTTCTCATCAGTGAGGGTCACACTCTAGTCACTTCCTGTCTGAGTCAGGACTGAGTCAGCCACTTACATACCTAATATTTAACTCTTTCAGGCAGAGAAAGAAAAAAAGGAACACAGCATAGTTATCTGTGTGCTTGGCACAGTACATACACATGTCTATCTCATCATGTCACATGTCACTTCAGGTATCCTTTAAAGGGAAGGTTCAGGGACGCTGTGAAAAAAACAAAAATCCAAATCCACTTACCTGGGGCTTCCTCCAGCCCGTGGCAGGCAGGAGGTGCCCTCGTCGCGGCTCCGCAGGCTCCCGGTCTCCTCCGGTGGCGCGCCCGACCTGGCCAGGCCGGCTGCCAGGTCGGGCTCTTCTGCGCTCCAATGTGCGGCTCACTGGTGCGCGCTGACGTCATCGGACGTCCTCCGGGCTGTTCTGCGCAGGCTCAGTAGTTCTGAGCCTGCGCAGTACAGCCGGAGGACGTCCGGCTATTTTTTTCACAGCGTCCCTGAACCTTCCCTTTAAGGTTTGTGTCATCCCAGTTAATGTATAAATACATACAATTTGCACGGTACTTTTGCATTGTTTTTACACTCAGTAAGTTCAACTTTATATTTTAGGCAGCTAAACAATTATCCGCCTTGCATTAAAAGTGGTGGAATTAGACATTAAAGTTGGAGAAGCGATCTGTGCATAAAACAAGATCATTACAGCATAAAGCTGGTTTGTGCTTCAACCTCCAACTAGCTCAGCAGTTTCATCCCTTTTTGAATCATGTAGAAATTGCATTACAATGATGAAAAAGAACTATTAATAATTTAAAACCAAGCAACAGTATTAACAGTTCCCCCAGTTATCTCCATGGGCTGGTGAGAGGCAGCCACTACAACATTTGTTTTCTAAACATTGTTATTAAGTACTATAGTAGCATACATATGAAATTGTAAAGCATAATTTTTCACGTTAAAGACAGAGGCCCATATGCAATTACTTTTTTCTCCTGAGTTTTCTCGTAAGAGATATTTTTTCATCTTCTATTTAGAATAACTTTTCAGCACTTTGCAGTTGAAAAAGTACCAAAAAGTATATGGAAAAGCACTTTCAAAACTATTTTTTTTTGCTTGCTGCTGCTGTCAATGGCATTTTCTTGGCAAGTTTGATAATATCACCGAGGAGAAAACTAAGGGGAAAAAGTTAATTGCCGATGGACCAGCATGTCTCAGTTAATTCGCCCACTGCAGCGATTTTTTGAGTGGTTAGGGAGGTTTTCAGAATGCTAGCGATTTCCCTAAACACTCAGCTAATGTTAAAGTGAACCTCCAGACTAAAAATCGACTCAGCAGCACTGAAAAGGCCTGGTGTTTCTTTAACAGTTTCACAGCATCAGAACTTTGTTTCTCTTATACAAGCCTCATTTTTAGCTGCACAGAAGAAAACTTCCCGAGCAGTTTTTTCCCTTATGGCTGATGGGATTTCTGATGTTGTTGTTCTCGTTCTGCTGTTTTGGTGCAATTTTTTGTTTTTTTTACATTTTGAATTTGACATTTGAAGCCTAGCATGTGCAGCTGGGAGGGGTTAACAGGACACAGGACAGTTGGAACTGTGTCTCCTGCTCCCTGTCACCTCCTTTCAACCAAAAAGATGGCTGCCCCCATGACAAAAATGGCAGCCCCAATGAATCACAAACGTTTGCCTGTTCTTTTAAAACTGGGTGGGTAAAAAATTATATTACCTATCTATTCTAATTAACATAACTAATGTAACTTAATGACAGTATGTTTGTTTAGGCTGAAGTTCCCCTTTAATGGATGGGCCAAATTCCACTGGAGAGATTGCGATGACCAAAATTGCAAGCGCAGGACATGCAGCATGTTGAGCGTTTTGCGTTAGCGTTTCTGCAATGTAAAGTATATAAACACTGGTGTATTTGATTCTGCTAGCGTTTTTAAATGACTGCACATTGTAAAAAAATGAAAATTAATTGAAAGGACCAATCAGAATTAAAATCGTTACTTGCAGATCACTATCACAATCGCTGGCAAAAAGCTTACACTTTTTAAATTCGCTACCAAAATCACCAGAAAAGCTTACAAATGCTAATTAAAAACGCTAGCGATTGTGATTAGTAGTGGGTTCCATGCCTGGAGGAAATAACTGGGATCTGTACTAGAGATTGACTTCTCCTGGACACCTAACCATAAACATCAGATGGGATGGGGTAAAAGGGGGTGGAGCAAAGGGGTTACTTTATTTTTTAAAGGTTCAAGAGAAAGGCGTGTTTTAAAAATGCAAGTTATGTTGCTGGTGTCGGCCACTTCCCGTTCTGGCCAAAGTCTGTAAGTTACCCAGAAACTTCTTCACACACCAGCCGGCTACTTCTGACATTGGCCAGGCAGATCCAAAAATGGCCAACCTCAGGAACTGGCCGTAACATATATATGGAACCAACAATCTGATGTTCTGAGCCAACAATCTCGGTTTATGTAACGATCGGTGTAACACAGAGAGGATCTGATTACCGGTGATCTGCAGTATCACTGGGAATACAGATATATACCAGATTATAGATGATCTGCAGTATCACCGATAATCCGATATACAAACTAACCTCTGGACACCTGAGTAGAGTGTTTGGTGCAAACAGTAATAATGAGAGGACTGGGCCTCAGAGCAGTAAGGAGTACTGCACAATTCCTTCTGGACTCTCCCGGAGGGAGGAGTCAGGCTGAGAGAAGGAACGACAGAACGAGAGTCACTATCAGGACTGGGAACCGCCTCTAACAGTAAGGTCGGTTCTCGAGGTCGGACAAGCCAGGTCGTAAACACACAGACAGATAAGGTACAGATTCAGAAGGCAGAGGCGAAGTCTAAAGTACAGGCAGGGTATCGGCAACAGGGTATCAGATATATCGAGGTACAGAAACAGGAGGTGGATGCAGAGTCTTAGAGCGAGCCGGGGTTCGGCAACAGAGTATCATAAATATCGAGGTACAGGATCAGAGTTCACAAGAGTAGTCAGGCTAGCAGAAGGTCATAACAGATAATACAATATAATTTCCTAACGCTAAGGTGTGAGATCCGTAGCTGTCAACACCTTTGGAAACTATGCTAGAACACAGATACAGACGGGTCTGAGTGCTACCACGAAGTGTTCGCAACGCCAGACAACGGGCAAGTGAACAGCCCACAGTATATATACATATCATTCTCCAGCACCTCCCCAAGTGCCGGACCACTGACCTCTTTCTGGCTGCCATATAGTCCCCGCCTCTCCGCGCGCACGCGCGTCACTCTGAACCCAGAGGGACTACGAGTCCCAGCCACACCAACCTTGTCTGGCCGTCTCTCAGCTGCCCCATGCGCGGGGTTGGTCACACCGCTAACCGTACCGGCGGCGGCCTCCCCGCGCTGGGACACAGAGACAACAGGGCCGTGCACACCAGCCGCCGCGTCATACGCGGCGGTTTTTCCGCGCTCCGCCATGTCCTTTCTGGGAGCAGCCGCCTCACGCTGAGCAGAGGCGGCTGCTCTTCCACGTCTCCTTACAGTTTATACCGGAGATGTGTTATACGTATTCATTAGTTTCATGGGAGTTGAGGTGGGTTACTTTTTTATCTTTTGCTACAGCTCATCTGTACCAATGGCTAACGTCTCCTCCATACTTCTGACCTGGGCCCAACCATTTGTAATTAGGCCTCCAAGCCCCCTTTGTGCCCCCCCCCCCCAAAAAAAAACGGCCCTTGCTTGACTCTTTTTGGATGAATCCACACACTCTTTTTTTATAAGTTTCTCCACTTCCTATTTTTCTTGCTCTGAAAAAGATAACGCGGTGGAATGAAGTTAGACCGGAAACTTCTATCGTTTACTAAGTTAGATGTATGAGAGGATAGGCAGGAAGGCTTCTCTAAACACACTGATTAGAAATGTTAGAAAAAGAAAAAAGTATACGGCTTTCTGAGAGTTTTAATTAAAATTGTCAGTTCCCCTGGTACTCTGTGTGTACTCCGAAAAATATTAAAGCCGCTTTTCAAAGTGGCATATGGATAATATTAAATATAATAGCAACGAGAGACGCTTAGAAGAAAAGTCATTAAAGTGAATGGGAACTGCATTTAAAAAAAATGAGATAGATACTTACCCAAGTAGAGGGAAGGCTCTGGGTCCTATAGAGCCTTCCGGCTCCTCTCCTGGTCCCCTCGTTCCGGTGCTGGCTCGCCCGGTAGCAGTATTCGACTAAATTAGTCAAATACTGCTTTACCCGGCCAAAGGAGGCTTCAGAAGTCTTCAGGGAGCCCGAGTGCTCCTGAAGAAGGGCGGCCCTGTACTGCACCTGCACAAGCACGCTCTCTTGCACGCTCACGCCTGAGCAGTATGGAGCCGCACGTCTTCAGGAGGACACGGCTCCCGAAGACTTCCAAATACCCTTTCGGCGGGGGATTGAAATAGGGGGGGCCAGCACAGGATAGAGGGCACCGAGAGAGGAGACGGAAGGCTCTATACGACCCAGAGCCTTCCCTCTCCTTAGGTAAGTATTTGCTTCATTTTTTTAAAAATGCGGTTCCCATTCACTTTAAGTCCTACATTGTGCAGCATTTATCCTCAGTTTTGCTAGGCAAAGGTAGAGTGGAACTAGGCTTGTCCCCGAACCAACACATGACTTCTCTGAGACCACAAACGGAACTGCACCGGGCAAGACCTTCATCTTTCATCTAATGTCCATAAATGCCATGGTGTGTTAATTGTCCCTCAGAATTACATTGCTCAGTGATGAGCTGTAGAAGGTTGGCCAAAGTATTTTAGCATAGAAAGTACAACATTGCAACGTTCACAAAAACATTCATCACCTTTACTATGTGCTTAGAGTGCTTTTGAATGACTTGAAATACATTGAAGAGGACCTGCCACCCACAGAGGAGGATGTCTGGCGTCCAAAGGCCCTTCCAGGAAAAAGAAAAAACTCAGCGAATGCAGAAGCCCCATAAAATGTAGCACTGAGTGACACCACATGTGAACAGATAGGTAAAGTAAAAAAAGAGCTCAGAAGTGTGGGTTGCAAGACCAGCAAGCCTAGTGTTAGACGGATGAGGAAAAACACGTTCTTACCCGGGTCTTTGGGTCTTCTGTGGATTGGTCGGTTGGGCTCCCAAAAAAACGTAAAGGGGTTGAGAGTTCCAAAAGAATTCAAAGCTTGAGGGGCAGCTGTACATATATGTTACACATGGAAGAGGGGGCTGCACATTGATTGGGAGGTCGGGCTGTACATGGATGTAACAAATGGAATAGGGGGCTGCATTTGGAAAGGGGGTTGCTGTACATGGATTTTACACATGGAAGAGGGGGCTGCACATGGAATGGGAGATGGCTGCTGTACATGGATGTCACACGTGGAAGAGGGGGCTGCACATGGAATGGGTGGGGTGCTGCTGTACATGGATGTTACACATTGAAGAGATGGCTGCACATGGAATGGGAGGGGCTGCTGTACATGGATGTTACACATGGAAGAGGGGGCTGCGCATGGAATGGGAGAGGACTGCTGTACATGGATGATACACATGGAAGAGGAGGCTGCTCATGGAATGGGAGGAGCTGCTGTACATGGATGTTACACATGGAAGAGGGGGCTGCACATGGAATGGGAGGGGGCTGCTGTACATGGATGTTACACATGGAAGAGGGGGCTGAACATGGAATGGGAGGGGCTGCTGTAAATGGATGTTACACATGGAAGAGGGGGCTGCACATGGAATGGGAGGGGCTGCTGTACATGGATGTTACACATGGAAGAGGGGGCTGCACATGGAATGGGAGGGGGGCTGCTGTACATGGATGTTACACATGGAAGAGGGGGCTGCACATGGAAAAGGAGTGGGCTGCAGTACATGGATGTTACACATGGAAGAGGGGGCTGCACATGGATTGGGAAGGGGGCTGCTGCACATGGAAGGGGATTTGCGAGGAAAGTAGCATAGGGAGAAAAAAAATACATAAAATCTTTGAAGCACCAATTCCCCGACTCCCCTAGATGCGTACTTGCTTCAGGTGTAACCCTCAATCTACTGAAGATCTTCAGCCAGGCAACTAGCATACTTTATAAGAAAATACAGACGTCACCCTGGCAGCCTCCATATTCCTCTACTGAAAAAAAGTGTTTTAATTTCCCCGGACTCCCTTAAACAGCCTTATTTGTAACGAAGTCATTTGTTTGTTCGCAGCCCTGATAACAGAATCCCTCTAGATTGTTAGAAATATATTTTGTGATTCCGCCCTGGAAAATAAAGCAGATATGAGATCCAATCCATCCCGCACCCGCCCTGTAATTGGGGCTTGCTCTATTATTCCAATTCAAAAGGTTTTTTTTCCACTCAAGAAAATCTATGGCTTGACAATTATTGATCTGAGCAGGGCTTCTCAACGCACAATATGAATGCCAGACGCGGGGGACTGAATTAATGACACGCGGCAACCGCTACAATGGAGCTACTCGCAGATCGAGCCGTTACCAGACAATGGGGCGGCCATTTTGTATGCTGACAACAATATTTGCAGTATATCATCACAGCGAGGAATTATGTTTTTGATTTAAAGGACCAGCCCTCCAAAATAACTTCAATTTTGTGCATATTTTATTAGGTAAACTTACTCAGTAACCTTCTATATGTATCAATAAGGCATTTGTGGAATCTACATATGAAAATTCCAAACAGTGCTCATTACTCACTAAAATCATTAGTAATTTTACTACCAGGAAGGGGTGTCATAGCCCCCCGTGATGGGGGGGGGGGGGGCTGTCCGGGGGGTGCACCTGGCATCATACTTTACCTCATTCTAGCGGGGGGGGGGGGGGGGGGGGGTCCTAACCTTCCTCAAGCAATGGCCAATACCTATCTTTACACCGCTCGCCCTGCCCGGTGCATGATGTAATATCTATGCTGCCCAATCGGCACTCCGCCTCCCCTCATCGCAACAGAAAACTTTGTCAGCTGTATAGCTGACTCCGCCTCTGCACAGCCTGGCCCGGCAATGACGCCCGAGGGATCCGGTCCAGATCCCCATTGGGCAACATCAGTTACACGTGTGTATGGGCTTTTAGATCCTCCTTGATTAATTGATAAGAGCTAAATCACTAGAAAGATATACTAAGGAATCATTTTAAGCATCTCTGTAACTAATATCTTTTGAAGTGAAATTTACAAAAAGGCGTAAGATATTTTTAACCCAGTCACCTGAAAAAGTGGTTGTATTTATCACAAGATCTGTGAGTTTGGCAATGTTTGTGCTGATTGTGCTGCAAGGTAGTCCCCCTTTCAGTGGTGTAGCAATAGGGGGTGCAGAGGTGTCAACCGCACCGGGCCCTTGAGCCAGAGGGGCCCCAAGGTGCCCACCCTTAACCACAGTATTAGCTCTCTATTGGTCCTGTGTTGGTAATAGTCACTTGTATATTTGCTTTGAATAATGGTAATCAGTAACAAGCTGCTCCCCGCCCCCTTCTTGCACCTCTGACACTGTAGTTGCCATTGGC
Organism: Hyperolius riggenbachi; assembly: GCF_040937935.1. Taxonomy (NCBI): domain Eukaryota; kingdom Metazoa; phylum Chordata; class Amphibia; order Anura; family Hyperoliidae; genus Hyperolius; species Hyperolius riggenbachi. The sequence goes on along the minus strand of NC_090651.1, from coordinate 385,949,024 downwards.
AGGGATTGCTATGTATAGAGTGCTTGGGGGTAATCAGTAACAAGCTGCTCCCCATCCCCATCTTGCACCTCTGACACTGTAGTTGCCATTGGCAGGGATTGCTATGTATAGAGTGCTTGGGGGTAATCAGTAACTAGCTATTCCCCATCCCCTTCTTGCACCTCTGACACTGTAGTTGCCATTGGCAGGGATTGCTATGTATAGAGTGCTTGGGGGTAATCAGTAACAAGCTGCTCCCCACCCCCTTCTTGCACCTCTGACACTGTAGTGGCCATTGGCAGGGATTGCTATGTATAGAGTGCTTGGGGGTAATCGGTAACAAGCTGCTCCCCACCCCCTTCTTGCACCTCTGACACTGTAGTTGCCATTGGCAGGGATTGCTATGTATAGAGTGCTTGGGGGTAATCAGTAACAAGCTGTTCCCCATCCCCTTCTTGCACCTCTGACACTGTAGTTGCCATTGGCAGGGATTGCTATGTATAGAGTGCTTGGGGGTAATCAGTAACAAGCTGCTCCCCGCCCCCTTCTTGCACCTCTGACACTGTAGTTGCCATTGGCAGGGATTGCTATGTATAGAGTGCTTGGGGGTAATCAGTAACAAGCTGCTCCCCATCCCCTTCTTGCACCTCTGACACTGTAGTTGCCATTGGCAGGGATTGCTATGTATAGAGTGCTTGGGGGTAATCAGTAACAAGCTGCCCCCCATCCCCTTCTTGCACCTCTGACACTGTAGTTGCCATTGGCAGGGATTGCTATGTATAGAGTGCTTGGGGGTAATCAGTAACAAGCTGCTCCCCATCCCCTTCTTGCACCTCTGACACTGTAGTTGCCATTGGCAGGGATTGCTATGTATAGAGTGCTTGGGGGTAATCAGTAACAAGCTGCTCCCCATCCCCTTCTTGCACCTCTGACACTGTAGTTGCCATTGGCAGGGATTGCTATGTATAGAGTGCTTGGGGGTAATCAGTAACAAGCTGTTCCCCATCCCCTTCTTGCACCTCTGACACTGTAGTTGCCATTGGCAGGGATTGCTATGTATAGAGTGCTTGGGGGTAATCAGTAACAAGCTGCTCCCCATCCCCTTCTTGCACCTCTGACACTGTAGTTGCCATTGGCAGGGATTGCTATGTATAGAGTGCTTGGGGGTAATCAGTAACAAGCTGCTCCCCATCCCCTTCTTGCACCTCTGACACTGTAGTTGCCATTGGCAGGGATTGCTATGTATAGAGTGCTTGGGGGTAATCAGTAACAAGCTGCTCCCCATCCCCTTCTTGCACCTCTGACACTGTAGTTGCCATTGGCAGGGATTGCTATGTATAGAGTGCTTGGGGGTAATCAGTAACAAGCTGCTCCCCGCCCCCTTCTTGCACCTCTGACACTGTAGTTGCCATTGGCAGGGATTGCTATGTATAGAGTGCTTGGGGATAATCGGTAACAAGCTGCTCCCCATCCCCTTCTTGCACCTCTGACACTGTGGTTGTCCTTGGCAGGTTTTGGTGCGCCGTATCAATTGTAATGTATAGAGTGCTTTGGGGGGGCCCCAATGTAAAACCAGCACCCACCCACCCCTTCTTAGCTAAACCACTGCCCCCTTTCATCAGCATAGGTAACCCCCTATATAGGCAGCCCCCCGGCGATCAGAAGACAGCCAGGAGAGCAGCCAACCTAAAATGCGGAAGGGGCCTATTATGTCACTTCCTCATCTGAAGTCCTCCATGTGCAGCGTGCGCCATACTCCTGTCGTGTGATCACCGCTGAGCTGAGGTTTGTGAGATAGTGGCAGAGGGCATGAGGGGAGGGAAGGAGGGGGGGGGGGGTAGCCAGGACAACCTACTGAGGCCATCCTAAAAATACCGCTTGCCTTGCTTGTGGCTAGTGGCGGCCCTGACTGGCCCAGTGGCACAAGTAGAAGCAGAGTACCTCTCAGGGCACACCATGAGGCACCTCCCACCCACAATCTCTTAGCAATCTTAGCAAAGCCAGAAACCTGCCATGGCAGTTTTTCCAAAAGGGGGTGTGGCTAACCAAAACATTTTTGATTTTATGGCACAAGTGGTCAGTTTTTAGACATTTTTTTCCTGTTACTCTGTTATAACTTCTGCTGCCTGCGCTGATAGTGTGGGTTTTATTTTTATACCGGAGGTCCTCTTTAAGGAAGACTTCTAGAAACTACAGTAGATTATGTTTTTATAATGACCAAGAATTATGATATAGAGTCAAGTCAACAAAATCCTAAAAAATGAGATAAAGCAGACATTAAAAACAATGAAGATGTTAAGGACACCAGGCTCTATAAAAAAGGACAATATGGTGGACCTGAACCCTTGCACAGAACAGAAGGAAAACATAGAGGAATGCACCCTGTATGTATTTAGACAGAGAGTCTGTTTCCCCCTCATCTGTGACTAATCACACCTGTAATGTGATCTCTCAGCTAGCTGCCTTGGCAAAGCAGCTAATTTGTAAACACAGGATGTTAACCCTATGTCTGCTTCCATGAAAGCAGGAAGTAGACACTGCAGATTTATTGCAAGATTTGTATCAGCAGTAACAAGGGAATGTTTAATTTACAGGTTATTATGCTGTTACTTATCTTTTATAGCAGAGTGGAAGTAATGAGTTCAGGTCCCCTTTAAAGACGTATCTTCAGATTAGTGGCCAGCAATTCCAATCACACAGCATAAATCAGGCTTGAGTGAGAGTAGCGGTTCTGTGAATCCAGCAGACTGTAATCATTGCCCAGCGCTGTGACATGTTTTCAGGAACGGGGGCTGGTGGGGGAGGTGTACAGACAGCTAAGAGGAGGATGACATCAATGATTTTTCCAGTAAATCAATTGTTTTTGGCACCGCACAATTAAGGCAGAGCAACTGGCAGGAGTGATCTGCGGCAACAGTCAGTTCTCAACAGTCAGTTATCTTCGGTATAGATGTTCCTTAATTCTCTGATTTCAAATATATCAGTTTAAAAATAGACTACCCGGTCAGAAACCCCAAACACTGGCCACTTCCTGCGTCACAGACTGTCAGTGCTATAGGATGAAAGCATTTTATAGAGATTTAGTCTGTGCTCTGCCCCCTTGCAGTCTGAGCAAAAGGATGATGCCATTGCCATTCAGGCAGCAAGAGTCCCGCCCACAAAGTTTCAAACTATTCTCCTTATATCCCCCTTAAAGGGTAACTTAAGTAAAACAAATTTTCTCACTTTAAAGAGACACTGAAGCGAAAAAAATATATGATATAATGAATTGGTTGTGTATTATGAATAATTACTAGAAGATTAGCAGCAAAGAAAATATTCTCATACTTTTACTTTCAGGTATATAGTGTTTTTTCTAACATTGCATCATTCTATAATATGTGCAGATTACACAACACTCAGCATTCAAAATGAGTCTTTCAGAGCAGTCTGTGAAGTAATGACCTCTCCTCTAGCAGAGAAAAAGTAAATGGTTAACTAAACAGTTGAGATAATAAAAGTCAGAAAACAGCCCTCTCCACGACTTTGAAAGTCGTAGAGCTTAATAGCTTTTTTTGTATAGAGATAACAACTGGAGTTTCTTAACTCTTCCTGTACTGGAAACAACGAGACTGATGTATCTGATCTTAATGTTTTATTTTTTAGCTGTACAAATCATAATATCATCATTTTTTTTCCGCTTCAGTGTCTCTTTAACTTCCCTAGGGTTTCTTCTAGCCCCCTGTGGTCTTCTGGCCCCATGCTGTCATTCCGTTCTGATCCCTTTAGCAGCTGTGCCCCTCCGAAAGCAGCATGCGTGGCATTCGATTTGGCCCATGCACCTAATCAATTACGCTCCCATAGCCAGGAGCATATAACGCATGCACAGTTGCAATCCCTACAAACTGCACAAGCGTACAACGCTCCTGGCCACGAAAGCACTAATGTGGAGACATGCAGCCCAATGCCGCGCATGCAGCTTTCAGAGGGGCTGCTAAAGGAATAGGAGCGGATTGGCACGGAGGGACCAGAAGGTCTATGGGGAAAGGGGGGGGAGGAGGGGGGATAGAAGCAGCCTCAGGTAAGTTAAAGGACAATTGAAGTGAGAGAGATGTGGAGGCTGCCATATTTATTTCCTTTTAAGCAATACCAGTTGCCTGGCAGTCCTGTTGATCCTCTGCCTCTAATACTATTAGCCACAGCCCCTGAACAAGCATGCAGCAGATCAGGTGTTTCTGAGATTATTGTCAGATCTGACAAGATTAGCTGCATGCTTGTTTCTGGTGTATTTCAGACACTAATGCAGCCAAATAGACCAGCAGGGCTGCCAGGCAACTGGTATTGTTTAAAAGGGAACAAATATGACAGCCACCATATACCTCTTACTACAGTTGTCATTTAAACTGTCCACATTTGTTTAACTCTACATTTCCTTTAAAGAGAGTCTGAAGCGAGAATAAATCTCGCTTCAGACCTCATAAATAGCAGGGGCACGTGTGCCCCTGCTAAAACGCCGCTATAGCGCGGCTTAACGGGGGTCCCTTCACCCCCAAATCCCCCTCGATACACCCGGGAGCGCTTCCTGGTTGGGGCAGGGCTAACCGCCGCAGCCCTGCCCCACGCGCGTCTGTCAGCGCGTATCTCCGCCTCTCCCCCGCCCCTCTCAGTCTTCCTTCACTGAGAGGGGCGGGGGAGAGGCGGCGATGCGCCGCTGACAGACGCGACTGGAGGCAGGGCTGCAGCCGTTAGCCCTGCCTCCAGGAAGGGAAATTCTGCGACCTTTCTACGACACACTTTTGCGGGGGGTGGGTTGGGGGTGAAGGGACCCCCGTTTAGCCGCGGGATAGCGGCGTTTTAGCAGGGGCACACGTGCCCCTGCTATTTATGAGCTCTGAAGCGAGATTTATTCTCGCTTCAGAGTCTCTTCAAGACAGCAGTTTCTGGGGACATGATATACTAAAAGAAAAAAAGTGCTAATCGATTAGATTGTATTTTGCACCTTTGCCTAAAGACGGTCTTCAAACCCAAAATTCTACTTTGGATAAAAAAAAATAATGTCGTGAAGACAGATGAGTTCAGCTCAAGTCTTTTTCTAATTTAAAAACACTAAATGAAAAATGTAAATTTAAAAAATAATCTCATTTTGCCGCCAGCTGTAAGTTTGCACAGCTTTCGTTAAAATATGACTATACACATATGTCAGGGCTGCACAAGTCATTTTCTAATGTAATGACTGGATTTCACAAGCTAACAGTACAGTTAGATAGCTCTGCTCTTATTAGCCGCCCCTCTCTGCCAATCTCTCCATTGGCCACCTATTATTACTCAAAGGATCCAGTTTAAACTCCGCACGCTCTACATAATTTGCCACCTCCTTACATTTCCTCAATCGCTCCTCCCAGGAGACCCTCTTGTCCTCTAGCTTGGTCCCTGTGACGGATTCACCGGCAGATATGCGCCATCCGCGCGATCATACGAAAATGAGCACACAACCCTGAGTTGGAGCACCACTTTAACTTTGTAGCTTTACCTAAAAAAAAGAAATATTCTGCATAAAGCCAGTCACACACTAGAAGGAAATGGTGTGGGGTGTATTCCTTCCTCAGAGGGTGCAATAACACTCCCCCAAACAGATTCCCCATTCTACTTCAAAGATAAGGATGAGGATAAGGATGAGATACCCCCATACATTCCGTAACTGACCACATTCCTGCAGGTATCATGATACTGGGAAATGACTTTTAAATCACCTTGGGATAAAAGAATTGTCATTTTACTAAATGAATAAGTTTTCTATCTATGCTAGCCTTGTCAAAAAATGATTAAATAATTATTAAATATGATTTGAGTGTGGCTGAACCACCCAGCGTGTGTCTAGCATCTTCCTACACCAAGTATTTTTGTCTGCGGGTTCTTCTTATCAACTGACGCTGAGATATGACCATTTCAGGTATTTCCTATTCTTTTCTGCAGTGCCTGTCATGACAAAGGAGTGGAGAAGGGTCATGTGGCAGTCACAGCCCATCTCCCCTTACAATCTCCACCCTCCAGCAGAGAAAGGGCTAAAACCTGCTGGACACTGGCTGGGAGAGAGAGGGAGTCTCCAGCCATCCATATACCATCTAGGAGTGGCTGTTATCCATGGACTTCTATCCACAGAACTTTCCATAATTGAATCTTGTGTTTTGGACTTACAATTCCAAAGGACATACGGTAACTTGACAGACTACTCATGACATTATATTCAGTTATTTTCACGTTTATTCTTTTTATGTTTGTATTGATTTGCTTCAATTGCTATATTTAGTTTGCGCATTATTTCTTAAAATAAACAATTAAAAATTGTTTGTCTAAGTTCTTGTTCTGGAAGCTCTACAAAGAGTTTCCGCGTCTCCTGGGGGAGACGTTATCATAACCGTTTTTTTATTAATATTGTTATGTTTTGCTATCTCTAGAAAGGTTGTTGAATTAACCCTTTTTCCTACAGGATTTAACTAGAGTTAGATTTGCGTCTCCGCATGCTTATTGCGGATTGGTGGTATCAACCTGGTCTCTATATGAGATCACAGATTGTATTGATTGTACATGCAATCGAAATTGGACTGTGTGTAAACTCACTAACCAATCCAAAACGTTACTTTGCCTGCAGTGCTGAATGCCTTCAGGATTCCCTAAGGCCTTGCTCACATTGCGTTCAGCTTGCATGTCCGCCCGCGGTCTGCTTTTTTTCCCTCGTTTTTTAAAATCGTTTTCCGACGATTTTCTGCCGGGAAAAAAATGTCACCATGTGATAAATGTCAGAATGTAAATCAGGGAGAAGAAAGCTGACAGTGACTAAATCATTTATAAATAATTATTGTAAAAATGAAGCACTTTTTTAATCACATTATTTTCACTGGAGTTCCTCTTTAAATACTATTTCCCCTCCGAGTTGTCGTAGCTCAGAGGAAGGTGTAATTCTGGGAGCCCCCAACTACCCTTAAGCGCCCGCTCATTATTACATTACTGCTATGGGGCGCCTAGTTTTGCCGCTTTGCCCTGTGCACCGAAATAACCTGCTTCGGGTAAAATTGGCCAGTGATTGACCAATCAATATTTACAGTTTGTACCAGGCATACGACTCTGTTAAAGTGGACCCTAATTAAAAATACAAGATTTCAGAAATAAAATCTATTTTCTAAATTATAATAATAAATAGCAGCCCTTTTTCAGCGGCATGATGACAAATATAAAATATTTTACATTTATTGGAGGAACCCCTCCCTTCCTTTCATATTGCCAGGACAGAATCTGGCAGACTGGTGGAGGAGATAAAAAACAAAACACAGGCTGCTACTGATGATGTCACAGGGGAGGTGATCTCAGCTTGTGTGAGATTTCACATAGACCACGCCCCTGTGAGGGAGGGTAGCTGATGACAAACACACCCATGATCTAAAACCTCCTACTAAGCTCAGAAGTAATGGCTGCCACCTGTATAACCCTAGTTATGAAAAGAGAAAGGTGAAAAGCATGCACTGAAATGCTCATAAGCTTGAAGGAGTGTTTATTTATCTTTGTATGTGTCAGAGTGCTGCAACTAAATATTTTGAATTAAAAAAAAATGTTTGGTTTGGGTCCGCTTTAAGCCTGGAATACATGTCCGATTTTTTGATTGGCCAATAATTTACCAGTTCAATGTATTATGAGGGCCAACAGGTTTTAAACACGTCAGGGTATGCACTTTTATGGTAATTTTCCTGGTTTCAGCATCAAAAACACTTTGTATAGCTATATATTGCTGTCTATTGGTATGTAACCTCCACCCTCTCATTGATGCATAGCCTAGGCTGTTTAGCTATGTGGAATTCTCCTCCCAGAGAATTATGGGAGACCAGGCAATATTTTCACTGGCTTCAGATTTCTCAGAAATGAACATTCCGCAGTGATGCACCTGACAGCATTAAAGATGTTCCCACCTGTGATAAATTTCAGAATGTAAATCAGCGTGAGGAAAGATTATTCAATGGGAAAACACTGACTAGATTTATAAATAAATATTGTGAAAAAGTTAAGCAGTTTTATTTCATTACATTATTTGTGTTGGAGCTTACTGTTCTGTACACACAGACCGGCACCCAGTATAACAAGTAAGAACTCTTTACTGAAGGAAAACATGCAGAGATACATCACACACCACCATCAGGAAATGCAGCTTACTAAGAACAGTGAGAATACAGAGTGAATACAGGAAATGACAATCCCATAAAGATTACCATCACGTTTTACACACAGTGGCATCTTGTGGTTGTTTTACTATACTACAGTTTAAAGTAATAATCATGTTGATACTTCCAACAATTTTCACTACAGTTCCTCTTTAAAGTGGACCTGTCAGCCATACTATCTCAGAAAAAAACACATTTATACAATGGGGTGCGAAAGTTTGGACAACCTTGTTAATCATCATGATTTTCCTGTATAAATCGTTGGTTGTTACGATAAAAAATGTCAGTTAAATATATCACAGTGATATTTGAGAAGTGAAATGAAGTTTATTGGATTTACAGAAAGTGTGCAATAATTGTTTACATAAAATTAGGCAGGTGCATAAATTTGGGCACTGTTGTCATTTTATTGATTCCAAAACCTTTAGAACTAATTATTGGAACTCAAATTGGCTTGGTAAGCTCAGTGACCCCTGACCTACATACACAGGTCAATCCAATTATGAGAAAGAGTATCTGAGGGGGTCAATTAGAAGTTTCCATCCTCTTTTAATTTTCTCTGAAGAGTAGCAACATGGGGGTCTCAAAATAACTCTCAAATGACCTGAAGACAAAGATTCTTCACCATCATGGTTTAGTGGAAGGATACAGAAAGCTGCCTCAGAGATTTAAGCTGTCTGTTTCCACAGTTAGGAACATATTGAGGAAATGGAAGACCACAGGCTCAGTTTAAGTTAAGGATCAAAGTGGCAGACCAAGAAAAATCTCGGATAAACTGAAGCCACGAATGGTGAGAAAAGTCAGAGTCAACCCACAGACCAGCACCAAAGAGCTACAACATCATTGTGCTGCAGGCGGAGTGACTGTGCATCATTCAACCATTCAGCGCACTTTACACAAGGAGATGCTGTATGCGAGAGTGATGCAGAGGAAGCCTTTTCTCCGCCCACAGCACAAACAGAGCTGCTTGAGGTATGCTAAGGCACATTTGGACAAGCCAGCTTCATTTTGGAATAAGGTGCTGTGGACTGATTAAACTAAAATTGGGTTATTTGGGCATAACAAGGGGCGTTATGCATGGAGGAAAAACAACACAGCATTCCAAGAAAAACACCTGCTACCTACAGTAAAATATGGAGGTGGTTCCATCATGCTGTGGGGCTGTGTGGCCAGTGCAGGGACTGGGAATCTTGTCAAAGTTGAGGGACGCATGGATTCCACACAGTATCAGCAGATTCTGGAGACCAATGTCCAGGAATCGGTGACAAAGCTGAAGCTGTGCCGGGGCTGGATCTTTCAACAAGACAACGACCCTAAACTCTGCTCAAAATCCACTAAGGCATTCATGCAGAGGAACAAGTACAATGTTCTGGAGTGGCCATCTCAGTCCCCAGACCTGAATATAATTGAAAATCTGTGGTGTGAGTTAAAGAGAGCTGTCCATGCTCGGAAGCCATCAAACCTGAATGAGCTAGAGATGTTTTGTAAAGAGAAATGATCCAAAATACCTTCAACCAGAATCCAGACTCTCATTGGAACCTACAGGAAGCGTTTAGAGGCTGCAATCTCTGCAAAAGGAGGATCTACTAAATATTGATTTCATTTCTTTTTTGTGGTGCCCAACAATTTAAACAATTATTGCAGACTTTCTGTAAATCCAACAAACTTCATTTCACTTCTCAAATATCACTGTGTGTGTCTCGTATATGATATATTTACCTGACATTTTTTTGTCGTAACAGCCAACAATTTATACAGGAAAATGATGACGATTAACAAGGTTGCCCAAACTTCTGCACCCCACTGTGTAAATGTGTTTTTTTCTGAGATAGTATGGCTGACAGGTCCACTTTAAAGAGGAACTGTAGTTAAAATTGTTGGAAGTATCAACATGATTATTACTTTAAACTGTCGTATAGTAAAACAACCAAAGTAGATAAATACTTGCTCTACTTACATAACATATGTATTGCACTGTCCACATTTTGATTTTAGTGATTTTTCTTAGTTAAAAAAAAAAGAGAAAATCCTTTTTAGGATTTTTCATTTTGCCTGCATCTATCTTGAAGCCAATCCTGATGTAATTTCCTCCCTTACTCTGTCTGTGTATCATGGCCCGCCCACCTCCCAGTCTTCAGACACTCCCACCCAGCTCTGCAGGAGAAAGTGCATTGAGAAATATTGGCCAATCAGAGAGGAACAGATGTGTTGGAGAGGAAAACGAGAGGGAAAGAGTCTTTAGCCAATCAGGCTGCATTAGTCAGAGACGAGTCTTAAAGAAAATCTGTAATGAGAAAAACTTCCCCTGGGGGTACTCACCTTGGGTGGGGGAAGCCTCCGGATCCTATTGAGGCTTCCCCCGTCCTCCTCGGTCCCTCGGCGGCGGCGATAAAGCTCCCTGAACAGCGGGGATGTAAATATTTACCTTCCCGGCTCCAGCCCAGGCGCAGTATCGGCTCTCCGCTCGGAGATAGGCGGAAATAGCCCATCGCTGTCAGCCCGCTCTACTGCGCAGGTGCAAGTCTCCTGCAAGTCTCCTGCACCTGCGCAGTAGAGCGGACCCGATGGAGATGGGCTATTTTCACCTATCTCCGTCAGAAGAGCCGCAACAGCGCCCCCGGAAAAGGTAAATATTGCACAGGTGGTCAGATATGTCGCCTGTGCGTTCCGGGGGCTGCAGTGAGACCGACGTGGGACACAGGAGGACGGGGAAGCCTCGATAGGGTCCAGAGGCTTCCCCCTACTGAGGTGAGGACCCCCAGGGGAACTTTTTTTCAGTACAGGTTTTCTTTAAAGTGAACCAGAGACGAAGCTCCCTCATGTATTTTACCATAGAAATCAGTGGGAACATTAGAGAAAACACCTACCCTGCTCTCTGTTTCATACTCACTGCTAAAAGTATCTGTTATCTAGCTGAGATAAGAATCCCGGACTGAGCATTGAGTCTGGCTTTGCTATAATGACTCAGCTATAATGATTCCTGAGCAAAGCCAGCAGGGGGCAGGCTTGGACTTGAAGACAGCAAAGAACACAGTCTCAGCTATAATTATTCTGTAGCAAAGCCAGACCGACTGCTTAGTCGGGATTCTTATCTTAGAGGTGATAACAGGCAAATTAAACAGAGAACAATGTAACAAAGAGCAGATTAGGTGTTTACTGTCATGTTCCCACTGATTTATAAGGTAAAATACATGAGGTTGCTTCATCTCTGGTTCTCTTTAAGCTCGTTTTTTTACTTACTTGGGGGCTTCCTCCAGCCCCATAAGCATGGATGCGTCCCTCGCCGTCCTCCTGCGATCTCCCGTTCAGCGCCGTGAGCTCCGGTAACAGGCTCAGTGACGTCACTCCAGGTCTACTGCGCATTTGCAGAAGACCCTGGCTGGATTCCACTGAGCCTGTTACCGCAGCTGAACGGGAGATCACAGGAGGACGGCGAGGGACGCATCCATGCTTATGGGGCTGGAGGAAGCCCAGGTAAGTAAAAAACTTAGTCTCTAAATCTTAAGTCTGAGGGGAAAGTAAAGAAGAAAAAAAGAAAACCCAGCATGCCTTGCAACTTCCTTTGTGTGGCAGATGTACCAAATAAGAGTCAGGTAAACTGGGAAATGATCATTTATAAACAAGAAAAGTAATAGTGATTTTAGCTTTTGGATTGCCTGGTTAGCAGCCTTATTACTTGTTTACCAGATAAAAATACAGAATTTATTATTGATTTTATGCCCGACAGTTACACTTTAAGTATAAGCACATTAGCGCTTGAAAGAGTTTATAACTTGCCGTAAGAGGGTTATGGTGTAACTGGGAGACGTGCCTGAATGTCCCCAGCAGCAGAAGTGGATCGGGTGTGGCACAGAGGAAACACCCTTGAACCGTATTGCTCCGTTCATTATCTAGACGTGACCCGACAATTTGCTTACTGAGCAGATTCACTGTTACTGTAATTGTCAAAAATTAAGGGAATTATCAGCCCCGGCACAAATGTAATTATGATAACATAATAACCAGCGCCTCCCTTGGACGCAGAGCGATGGCACCGACCTGTATTGTCTCTTCCTTTCATCTGATTCCACCAGTTAATCTAATTAATTTTTACGGCGTATGTTGGCAGATATTTTCCGAAGGGGAAGTTACACCTGTCCTGAGATAAGGCCCTTTATTATCAACGCCGGGTTTCTTTCTTTTCCCAGCAGATTTTTACGTTGCGCTAGTTGTCTGGCTGAGTCATCCTTTAAATGTCACCAAACCTTTAAGCGTTCTCATTACAGTGAGGAGGCCGCAGTGTTGTTGTTGCTGGAGGTTTTATAGGAGGATTATAGAACATGTCAAGGAGGATGTTTTCTGCTTGTATCTGACATGTCGGAACACAACAGAAAGGAGAAGAACAACTATTGTCCGCAAATGAGTCATCACGTGATCAATAGCTCTGTCAGCAACAAGAGCGCAAAGCCCGACATGCACAGGCGGCGGGGTAATCTGCTGATCTGCAGCACTGAGCCCGACATGCACCGGCAGCAGGGTGATCTGTAGCACTGAGCTCGGCATGCACAGGTATCAGGGTGATCTGTAGCACTGAGCCCGACATGCACCGGCAGCAGGGTGATCTGTAGCACTGAGCTCGGCATGCACAGGTATCAGGGTGATCTGCAGTACTGAGCCCGACATGCACAGGCAGCAGGGAGATCTGTAGCACTGAGCCCGGCATGCACAGGCAGCAGGGTGATCTGCAGCACTGAGCCCGACATGCACCGGCAGCAGGGTGATCTGTAGCACTGAGCCCGACCTGCACAGGCAGCAGGGTGATCTGTAGCACTGAGCCCGACATGCACAGGCAGCAGGGTGATCTGTAGCACTGAGCTTGACATGCACAGGCAGCAGGGTGATCTGCAGTACTGAGCCCGACATGCACAGGCAGCAGGGTGATCTGTAGCACTGAGCCCGACATGCACAGGTATCAGGGTGATCTGTAGCACTGAGCCCGACATGCACAGGCAGCAGGGTGATCTGCAGTACTGAGCCCGACATGCACAGGCAGCAGGGTGATCTGCAGCACTGAGCCCGACATGCACAGGCAGCAGGGTGATCTGCAGCACTGAGCCCGACATGCACAGGCAGCAGGGTGATCTGCAGTACTGAGCCCAGCATGCACAGGCAGCAGGGTGATCTGCAGCACTGAGCCCAGCATGCACAGGCAGCAGGGTGATCTGTAGCACTGAGCCCGACATGCACAGGCAGCAGGGTGATCTGTAGCACTGAGCCCGACATGCACAGGCAGCAGGGTGATCTGTAGCACTGAGCCCGACATGCACAGGCAGCAGGGTGATCTGCAGCACTGAGCCCGACATGCACAGGCAGCAGGGTGATCTGCAGCACTGAGCCCGACATGCACAGGCAGCGGGGTGATCTGTAGCACTGAGCCCGACATGCACAGGCAGCAGGGTGATCTGCAGCACTGAGCCCAGCATGCACAGGCAGCAGGGTGATCTGCAGCACTGAGCCCAGCATGCACAGGCAGCAGGGTGACCTGCAGCACTGAGCCCGACATGCACAGGCTGCAGGGTGATCTGCAGCACTGAGCCTGACATGCACAAGCAGCAGGGTGATCTGTAGCACTGAGCCCGACATGCACAGGCAGCAGGGTGATCTGCTGAGCACTGAGCCCGACATGCACAGGCAGCAGGGTGATCTGCAGTACTGAGCCCAGCATGCACAGGCAGCAGGGTGATCTGCAGCACTGAGCCCAGCATGCACAGGCAGCAGGGTGATCTGTAGCACTGAGCCCGACATGCACAGGCAGCAGGGTGATCTGTAGCACTGAGCCCGACAAGCACAGGCAGCAGGGTGATCTGTAGCACTGAGCCCGACATGCACAGGCAGCAGGGTGATCTGTAGCACTGTGCCCGACATGCACAGGCAGCAGAGTGATCTGTAGCACTGAGCCCGACATGCACAGGCAGCAGGGTGATCTGTAGCACTGAGCCTGACATGCACAGGCAGCAGGGTGATCTGTAGCACTGAGCCCAACATGCACAGGCAGCAGGGTGGTCTGTAGCACTTAGCCCGACATGCACAGGCAGCAGGGTGATCTGCTGATCTGCAGCACTGAGCCCGACATGCACAGGCAGCAGGGTGATCTGCAGCACTGTGCCCGACATGCACAGGCAGCAGAGTGATCTGTATCACTGAGCCTGACATGCACAGGCAGCAGGGTGATCTGCAGTACTGAGCCCGACATGCAGAGGCAGCAGGGTGATCTGCAGCACTGAGCCCGACATGCTCAGGCAGCAGGGTGATCTGTAGCACTGAGCCTGACATGCACAGGCAGCAGGGAGATCTGTAGCACTGAGCCCAGCATGCACAGGCAGCAGGGTGATCTGTAGCACTGAGCCGGACATGCACAGGCAGCAGGGTGATCTGTAGCACTGAGCCCGACATGCACAGGCAGTGGGGTGATCTGTAGCACTGAGCCCGACATGCACAGGCAGCAGGGTGATCTGTAGCACTGAGCCCAACATGCACAGGCAGCGGGGTGATCTGTAGCACTGATCCCAGCATGCACAGGCAGCAGGGTGATCTGTAGCACTGTGCTCCTTTAACTTGGAGTGATAACTAGAAAGACAGATTGCATGACTAGTGAATCCAAGGATCACAAAGTCACCCTGAGGAAAAATAAGGCTCCTCCTGGGCAAATTTGTTATGTTGTATCACAGCAGGAGCTCTAGAAAAATCTCTTCTGGAAGTACATTCAACCAGTTCACCATTGAGGGGTTTTTCCCCTTGAGCACCAGAGCAGTTTTCACCTTTCAGTGCTCCTTCCATTCATTCACCAACAACTTTATCACTACTCGTCACAACAAAATGATCTATATCTTGTTATTTTCGCCACCAATTAGGCTTTTTGTGGGTGGTACATTATGCTAAGAATTATTTTATTCGAAATGCTTTTTAATGGGAATAATAAGGCCATTATATTTATTTTTAAATAATACATGCTACCATAATAAAAACCCGTGTGTTTTATTTGCTCATTTGTCCCGGGTTATTACACCATTTAAATAATGTCCCTATCACAATGTATGGCGCCAATATTTTATTAGGAAATAAAGCTAAATTTTTTCAGTTTTGTGTCCATCACTATTTACAAGCCCATAATTTAAAAAAATAGCAGTAATATACCCTTTTGACCTACATATTAAAAAAAGTTCCGTCCCTAAGATAACCATTTATGTATTTTTTTTTATTGTCTTTTTTTTATGCAAAACATTTTTGGGATATTATGGGAGAGTGTGGGAGGGAAGAACTTAATTTTAAATGTAATTGTGTGTCTTTTTTTATTAAATAAATGTATGTAGCTATAATTTTACTATTTGGCCACAAAATGTCCTCAGTCATTTTTTTTTAAGTGTCCTGCAAGCTTACTATTATGCCTACAGGAAGCAAAGCATGGAAGTGTACCTCTTTTTTTTTCTTCACAATGATCGTGGCTTCACATTGAAGCTGGCGATCATTACAGTGGGGACTTAGATCAGTGAATGGGAGCTGCGTTCCCATTCATTGAACTACGAGCTAATGGGTGGCAGTGAGTACACACGCGGGAACGCGCGCACCAGCGAGCAGGAGCGCGGACAGCGGCAGTCACAGCTGGGATGCATACATCTATGCCCCAGGCGTTGAAGTGAAGTCTGCCGGGGCGTAGATATACTGTCTGTGTAGTAGTTAAAGGACATCTGACCTGAGGCACAGCTACCTAAGGTAAGAACAGAGGTATGTTCATTCTGGGTCCACAGACCTCTGTGCGTTGTTGTCCGTTCCTCTACTCGTTCCCCTCTGTCTATTATTACATTTTGGCTAAAGTCACATTATCAGACAGGAAGAGGCGGTCTTGCTGTGATGGTCTCACCTATCACCCTCCCATTCCCTCCTCCTCCCCACCCCAATCACTGCACTTAGAGGTTGGGGAAGAGGAGGGAATGGGCGGGAACTTGCAGCATGACCGCCCTTCCTGCCTGAAAATGTTACTTTAGCCAGTGTGATTACAGGAAGCGGGTGGGTGTGGGGAGGAACGGACGAAGCACAGAGGTATGTGGATCCAACATGGGCTTACCCCTGCGCTTACCTTAGATAGCCTCGCTTCAGGTCCGGTGTCCTTTAAGCCAGTGATAATCGTAATCAGCTAATTACAATGACACAAATTTTTGCGTAAATTTTCGCAATTAAGCCCATACGTAATTACAATTTGTACATTTCATTGATTTCGTATATTCATTCCTGAATTCACGTAAAATTTAGCGTAATTTTTGCGTAATTTTGTGCCGACTTTAGCTGTGAACAGCAAAGACCCCATGGGCTTGAGTCACAAAGCGGTGCTAACCTACTTAGCACGTCTAAAGTCTTTAGACGCGCTAACCAGGGTGCTAAGTAGGTTAGCACCGGACTTCTCAATCAGATTGCGCGCTAACTTTGCGCGCACAAAGTTTTACGCGCGTAAAGTTTTATGCGCGCTAAGTCCCATAGGCTTTAATGGGCACTTCGCGCGGAGCGCCCTGCGCTCTGTGCAGTACGCGCGTAAAGTTTTATGCGCATAAAGTTTTGCGCGTGTAAAGTTTTATGCACGAAAAGCTTATTTAGACGTGCTAAGGGGGTTTTCACAGGCGTGCTAACAGTTAGCACCGCTTTGTGAATCAAGCCCTATAGATGCTATCGACACCAAATGCTACATATGTTAAGGAGAATAGTGGGTACAAGTCAAAAAAAGAATTTTCCAAAAATACCTTGTAGTTTTTGAGAAAATCAATTTGAAAAATGCAAAGAAAAAATTGTATTTAAACTCACAAAAATGACAGTTTAAAAACCATTTTTCTTTGCATTTTTAGAATTGATTTTTTTTCAAAAACTACAAGGTCTTTTTGAAAAAATGTTTTTACCTTGTACCCACTATTCTCCTTAACATAGGTAGCAATTTTGGTAGCAATAGCATGTATGGGGGCTGTGCTATTAAAGAGAACCAGAGATGAAGCACCCTCTTGTATTTTACCTTATAAATCAGTGGGAACATGACAGTAAACACCTAATCTGCTCTTTGTTTCATTGTTCTCTGTTTAATCTGACTGTTATCACCTCTGATAAGAGCACTCAGTCTAGCTTTACTACGGAAAGATTATAGCTGAATCTGTCTTCTCTGGTGTCTTTTCAAGCCCAAGCCTGCCCCCTTGTGGCTCTGCTATAATGACTCAGCTATAATTATTCCCTGCAAAGCCAGACTGAATGCTCAGTCCGGGATTCTTATCACAGCTGATAACAGACACTTTTAGCAGTGAGGATGAAACAGAGAGCATAGTGTTTTCTCTAATGTTCCCACTGATATATATGGTAAAATACACAAGGGTGCTTCCTCTCTGGTTCACTTTTACTACTAAAGTCGGCACAAAATTATGCAAAATTTCACGGAAATTACACAAGAAATTATGTGAAGTTATGGAATATTACCATTACATAGGAAATGAATTAATTTTCCCTGAAATCACGATGATTACGATGCGTAATTGTGAATGTCAATGAGAAATTTTGCACATGCAAAATTTCGTCCCACCATTGTTTTAAACTCAACAAATGAACCTTTTTTTAGCACAAAGGAGTTGTGAAGGAAAGCGAAGGAAACCGTGTGTGAGAGCGATCTGTGAAAGCTGATATATCCCTCAGTCTCATCTTTCCCACCAAGTCCTGTATCATCATCAGGGCTCTTGTGCCGTTATCAGAGAGCTCATCATCAAGTGGCGTGATTGCACCCAGCACGGCGACACGCATCCACGTCTCCTTCCACCACGACAAAATTAACGACACTCGATAAACCAGGCCCGACTTGCCTCACACCCAATGAGCACCTCTCTTCCTGTCAATTATTTCCTTTCAGCAGAGAGGGTAATGATTCCCTTTCACTCATTCATCAGACTCCGGCTTTCTCTTAATATGATTTGACACCTTGGCTGACTCAAGTACAGCTGATGCGCCTTTATTCCAGAAAATTCCTCACTTTTGTGGTATCCATGGCAAAGCCTCAGTGTGGCTTTTGTTATCCACCTTGTTTCTTTATAATCACCTCGTCTCTTGATGTCTATCCATGTTTCCTCCAAGATCATTGCTCTCTTCGGGCAGAAATATATATTTCTAGCCCTGCTTAAGCCCAAAGTGTCAGCGGACGTTCATCTCTGCAAATTCTCCTCAATTAGCTGATGTCAAATAAATCACTGAAGGCTAAACAGAAAAAGAGACAGTAGGGCTAGTGCCGGCTAGTTCAGCACCACCCTCACCATTCTAATGGCCAGAGCTGCTGTTTTCCAAAGACCAGGGTTTCTGCAGCCTCAAACAATCCCAAGCACCCCTCTTGTATGTTAGACCTCAAACTTCCACTCCCACATGTAGCCAGTCCAAGCTCCCCATAGATAAGGCCTAGATGGTGCACACATGCGTTACTGAACAGGAGGGGATGGGAGCGTTTGGATAAGGAAGAAGGTCCAAGGTCTATGCTCCAACCTGAAGATCCAAGGTCTATGCTCCAACCTGAAGATCCAAGGTCTATGCTCCAACCTGAACATCCAAGGTCTATGCTCCAACCTGAAGATCCAAGGTCTATGCTCCAACCTGAACATCCAAGGTCTATGCTCCAATCTGAACATCCAACGTCTATGCTCCAACCTGAACATCCAAGGTCTATGCTCCAACCTGAACATCCAAGGTCTATGCTCCAACCTGAACATCCAAGGTCTATGCTCCAACCTGAACATCCAAGGTCTATGCTCCAACCCAGTGGTCCTCAAACTAAGGCCCACGGGCCGGATGTGGCCCCCTGAGGCTTTTTTACCGGCCCCCCACACACAAAATGTATTACTTATAGATGTGGTCAGCTACATCTTTAAATATTGGTGGTCCGCATATAGAATAGCAGTGCTGGCACCACCCATCCACATGGAAGCCAGAAAGCAATAATTTGCTAATTTCCAATCAAATTCCACATCAGGTGACACTGCTGTCCACTGCAGGTTGTCGCCTGGGTATGCTTCACTGTCTGGCCCGCAAAGACTTACACATCATTATATGTATCCTCCGGCCCCCCAGCAGTCTGAAGTATGTTGACCCGGCCCTTGACCCAAAACGTTTGGGGACCCTGCTCCAACCTGAAGATCCAAGGTTTATGCTCCAACCTGAAGATCCAAGGTCTATGCTCCAACCTGAACATCCAAGGTCTATGCTCCAACCTGAACATCCAAGGTCTATGCTCCAACCTGAAGATCCAAGGTTTATGCTCCAACCTGAAGATCCAAGGTCTATGCTCCAACCTGAACATCCAAGGTCTATGCTCCAATCTGAAGATCCAAGGTCTATGCTCCAACCTGAAGATCCAAGGTCTATGTTCCAACCTGAAAGGCAAGTGCTTGACAGGTAAGGAAGCTGCACATGACTTCATTAACCCTGTTGTCCATTTCCTTTTAGCTTTAAAGTAAACCTGAGAGGGCAAAGAACAGTTAAAAAAAATACTACCTGATCCAGTGGGCTAGCCAGATCAGGTAGAATCCATTACCGCCACTCCTGCTTCACATAATGGCCAAGTTTTGTTTTTGAAAAAAAAAAGACAGCAACCCCGGGGTCCTAATGCCGCAGCTCTAGCTCTGCGCTTCTCATCACTGTGCGAGGAGGGGCGCGGAGGGGCGGGGAGACGTAGAGCTCAGCCATTGGGAGCTGGGGAAGGGGTGCTCCTAATGGCAGAGGAGTGCCTCTCCTGCAAGGGATGCCCCTCCCCCTGTTAGTCTAACGACAAGCTGCTTGTCGGTAGATTTGGGGTGTCACAGCGAGGATCT
Source organism: Hyperolius riggenbachi (assembly GCF_040937935.1). Lineage (NCBI taxonomy): Eukaryota > Metazoa > Chordata > Amphibia > Anura > Hyperoliidae > Hyperolius > Hyperolius riggenbachi. The sequence goes on along the minus strand of NC_090651.1, from coordinate 385,929,010 downwards.
GGCGGGGGCAGAGAGGACATGGAGGCATGTCATTTATACGTTCATTACTGGTGGCTTCAAAACAAATTAATGTAGGCTGAGAGCTTTCTATTCTGAAGATCAGGAAGCAAAGATGCCTTGCCTGGGGCCCCAAAATGGGCAGAAGCGGATCAACCTTTAAAGTGGCCATACATCAGGTCACTTGGAGGCCAATCAGCCATCCAATTCGATTGGCAAGCGCATGCCCGATCGACTATGCAACCAATTTCAGGCTGAAATTGGTCACATAAATCGGTCAGACATCCTGCAAGATGTCGGGTCTAATTGCTCAATCAGGTGGACGGCAGCAATGGTGCGCGATATTGTGAAGAAACCCCGACACTGCCACCACTAATGTGAAATGTAATGCCCTCCCCCCCCCCCCCCTCTCTGGTGCCCAGTGCACTATCCATTACCTGTCTGTGGCCGCCGCTTGTCTTCTGCTGGCTTCAGGCGCTGTCCTTTTCCCATACACACGTGCCACATGGTTGCCAGAGTAATGGGGGTACATGTGTAATTTGCACTGTTTACTGCCCAAGGCCACTGTCAGCTGCCGCCCCCCTTCAGTATAGGTAACCAGATGTCCCCTCCCCTCCTCCAATTTAGGTATCCAGAAGACCCTCCCTCCAGTATAAGTAGCCTGTTGACCCTTCTCACTATTATAGACAGCCAGATGACCCTTCCCGCCCTCCTCCAGTATAGGTAGCCAGATACCCCCCCCCCAGTTTAGATAGCCTGATGACCCCTCCCCCCCCTCCGTAAAGTTAGCCTGATGACCACCTCTCCCTCCAGTATAGGTAGCCAGGTGACCCTTCCCCCCTTCCCTAGTATAGCCTGCTGCCCACCCGCTCCCTGATTCTGTGGCGCCCTAGGCCATGACCTATGTGGCCTTGGCTTATATGCGGGAGAGGAGGCGGAGGCAGCCTCACAAGGCCTATTCTGGATTGATTTCAGCATGAAATTGATCGCGAATCAGCCTGCAGTTTATGGGCAGCCGACAGATCTCTCTAATCAGATTGGATCAGAGAGAGATTTGTCTCTTGGTTGGATCCTCCCATCATCACTAGATGCATGGCTGCCATTAGAGGCCAGGCCTGTCACATTCTAAATGGCGTACAGCTCGCCTCAGATTAAACCAGCAAGAAAAAAGTGTCCAAGGATATGACTCCAGAAATGCCATCCGTCTTATACCTTTCATTGTGTCATTCGCTGTCACCCATGCCTAATGAATTGATGGGCTGCATTGTCAGCAATATTAGCTAAGCAAATAAAATGTCTGCCAAGACCAGAGTCAGTAAACAGGGCACTTGGCTGTGATTGGACGGGATATCGCTCCTGTTTACGGCTGTTTATGGGAAGCGGGACTTGGGGTTAAACGTATTATCCGGTCCACACGGTGCTCTGCGAGGGGCGGACATCAGAACGCTTCTCCCGAATCACACAAAGCGATGGACTCTCGCTAGCCGTTCTCAGGCTGAAGATGCCATCCCTTTATCTGGCTCCGGAAACCGCTGTCCGCCTGCCAACTCCTGCAACTCATCTGTCAGAGAACCCTGATGTCACTTTCACAGAGTGACATCAAAATGGATCCACCGTCACTGTCACTTGACTGATTCTGAGGAGCTTTTTCTGGGAAAACTACCAGCGAAGTCACTTGCAGAGGAGTATGAGAGGCGAGATGAGTGTTATTGTCAGTGGCGGCGCCAGGGGGGTGCTTGGGGGTGCTCGAGCACCCCCTAGAATTGTCCAAGCACCCCCAAAGCACCCCCTGGAGTGAACTGACTTCAGGCGTCTAAAAGACGCCAAGTCAGTTCACACACCGGCAGCACGGAGCAGCAGGCAGGGCTACGGTAAGATGGCCGCCCGGAGCCCTGTTCTGCAGACTTCGGGCGGCCATTTTCCCGTAGCCCTGCTCTCTGCATGCAGGCAGGAAGTCTCGTCGTGACGTCGGGAAGGAAGAGGATCGTGGGCGCGCGGGCGCTGCGCGCCACAATGAGGTCGGGACTCGGGACAGGAGGTCGGGAAAGAAGGTCTTCTGGCTGTAGGTGAGTAAATGGGTTTTTCTTTTCTTTTTCAGGTGATGCGGATTGTGCATATTGGGGTCATATCTGCTACGGATTGTGCATATTGGGGTCATATCTGCTACGGATTGTGCATATTGGGGTCATATCTGCTACGGATTGTGCATATTGGGGTCATATCTGCTACGGATTGTGCATATTGGGGTCATATCTGCTACGGATTGTGCATATTGGGGTCATGTCTGCTACGGATTGTGCATATTGGGGTCATATCTGCCACGGATTGTGCATATTGGGGTCATATCTGCCACGGATTGTGCATATTGGGGTCATATCTGCCACGGATTGTGCATATTGGGGTCATATCTGCCACGGATTGTGCATATTGGGGTCATATCTGCTACGGATTGTGCATATTGGGGTCATATCTGCTACGGATTGTGCATATTGGGGCGATATCTGCTACCGATTGTGCATGTTGGGGTCATTTCTGCTACCGATTGTGCATATTGGGGTCATTTCTGCTACCGATTGTGCATATTGGGGTCATTTCTGCTACCGATTGTGCATATTGGGGTCATTTCTGCTACCGATTGTGCATATTGGGGTCATATCTGCTACCGATTGTGCATATTGGGGTCATATCTGCTACCGATTGTGCATATTGGGGTCATATCTGCTACCGATTGTGCATATTGGGGTCATATCTGCTACCGATTGTGCATATTGGGGTCATATCTGCTACCGATTGTGCATATTGGGGTCATATCTGCTACCGATTGTGCATATTGGGGTCATATCTGCTACCGATTGTGCATATTGGGGTCATATCTGCTACCGATTGTGCATATTGGGGCCATATCTGCTACCGATTGTGCATATTGGGACCATATCTGCCACCGATTGTGCATATTGGGACCATATCTGCCACCGATTGTGCATATTGGGACCATATCTGCCACCGATTGTGCATATTGGGACCATATCTGCCACCGATTGTGCATATTGGGACCATATCTGCCACCGATTGTGCATATTGGGACCATATCTGCCACCGATTGTGCATATTGGGACCATATCTGCCACCGATTGTGCATATTGGGACCATATCTGCCACCGATTGTGCATATTGGGACCATATCTGCCACCGATTGTGCATATTGGGACCATATCTGCCACCGATTGTGCATATTGGGACCATATCTGCCACCGATTGTGCATATTGGGACCATATCTGCCACCGATTGTGCATATTGGGACCATATCTGCCACCGATTGTGCATATTGGGACCATATCTGCCACCGATTGTGCATATTGGGACCATATCTGCCACCGATTGTGCATATTGGGACCATATCTGCCACCGATTGTGCATATTGGGACCATATCTGCTACCGATTGTGCATATTGGGACCATATCTGCTACCGATTGTGCATATTGGGACCATATCTGCTACCGATTGTGCATATTGGGACCATATCTGCTACCGATTGTGCATATTGGGACCATATCTGCTACCGATTGTGCATATTGGGGCCATATCTGATAACGATTGTGCATATTGGGGTCATATCTGCTAACGATTGTGCATATTGGGGTCATATCTGCTACCGATTGTGCATATTGGGGCCATATCTGATAACGATTGTGCATATTGGGGCCATATCTGATAACGATTGTGCATATTGGGGCCATATCTGATAACGATTGTGCATATTGGGGTCATTGGACGTGTTTTTTGTTAAAATCTGCTCACATTACGTGTATTTTCTTGAGAAAACCTGCACAATTATGTGAATTTTCAGGGAAAAGGGTCACCAAAACTTGGGCCCTCTGTCTTTGCGTTGCACTTTTAAAGGGAACCCGAGGTGAGAATAATATTGAGGCTGCCATATTTATCTCCCTTTAAGCAATACCAGTTGCCTGGCTGCCGTGCTGGTCCTCTGCCTCTTATTCTTTCAACCATAGACCCTGAACAAGCATGCAGCAGGTCAGGGGTTTCTGACAATATTGTCAGAACTGACAAGATTAGCTGCATGGCTTGTTTCTGGTGTAATTCAGTTCACTACTACAGCCAAATAGATCAGCAGGGCTGCCAGGCAACTAGTATTGTTTAAAAGGAAATAAATATGGCAGCCACCATATCACTCTCACCCTGGGTTCACTTTAAATTACAGTTAGCCCCGCCCTCATCCGGTCATGACCACGCCCATTTTTTCGCCGCGGCGCGCTTCGCGCGCCGCAGGTTGTGGCCACACCCATTTTTGGCGCGGCGCGCTTCGCGCGCCGCAGGTCGTCAGCTCCCCCGGAAATTGGTCCAGCACCTGCATAGCACCCCCTAAAAAAATTTCCTGGAGCCGCCACTGGTTATTGTACTTACATGAGTTTGTTTAGTAATGCGCTACACTTGTGTGTTTCATCATGCTCCCCTTTAAAGGGAATACTCCAGGGAAAGCAGTTAAAATCTCACAGAACAGACAGGTTTTGGGCTACTCCATCTCCTCATGGAGGATCCTCAGGGTTTCCTTTGATTTCAAAACCATTTTCTAAACGGCAGTTGCTAAGTCTACTTGTCAAAATAGTGTGCAAGTGATTAGGGAGACTGACTGGTATCTTAAAGGGAACGTGAACTGTGTAAATGTATTTAAAATAAACACATGATGTACCTGCAAATTAATATTACATACTTATCTCGCATCAGTTCCTCTCAGAAGCTCAGCATTTTCTTACAATAATTCCTTCCAGATGTGACAAGAAGTTGCTGTCAGTTATACAGTATAGCAGTTGCTGTCAGTTATAACTGAAAGGACAACTGATGTGCAAGGTAATGTCCATATTTCCCTATGGCTCAAGTAGGCGATATTATAGTTTAACCTCCCTGGCGGTATGATTATTTCTGGATTTTAGGGTCTTTTCAGCACATTTCAGACTTGATTTCAGAAATCAAGAAAAAGTCATGCCGCCAGAACACCAGCAGCAGCCCCTGCTCTTACTCACCTCCCTGGGCTCCAGCGCTGCAATTTTACCTCCGTCCTCTGGGTGGTGCTGTAACTCTGTGTTGAGATCAATGACGGCGATCTTACCAGAGTGTTTCAGAGCCTCGGAGGACAGGAAGGAGAGCGGCTACCGACGTCTGGATCCCCCAGGAGGTGCGTAAAAGCACCACCTGCTGCGCACTATACTCTGCAGCGAGCTGACCAGGAAGCTGTTATGGGGTAATGGACATTTTCAAAATAGAGGACGGAGAATTCCATTGATCACAGTGGACAAACAGGATGCAGGAGAGGAAAAAGAGATTGAGGAATAGACTACGCGGGAGGTAAGAATAACGTGTGTATGTTTATTTTCACTTTTAATTTTCAGTTCAGGTTTGCTTTACTGTTTTGGCAGTTAAAATGCCGTTGAGGGAATGCTTTTGAAAAAAAAAACTGAGAATCCCCCATGAGGAGATGGACTAGTCCAAAACCTATTGCTTCCTTCAGATTTTAACTGCTTACTTTTTTCGCTGGAGTGGTACTTTAACCCTCTGGGCGATACAATTACATCGCCAAGGAGGGGGCACGGCACTTTTTTTTAAATTTTTTTTTTATAAATCATGTAGCGCTAGCTACATGATAGCCGCTGTGCAGCGGCATCCCCCCACCCACTCCGATCGCCTTCGGCGATCAGAGTAAGCAGGAAATCCCGTTCAGAACGGGATTTCCTGCTGGGCTTCCCCGGTCGCCATGGCAACGGGGCGGGATGACGTTGTGACGTCAGAGGGAGTCCCGATCCACCCCTCAGCGCTGCCTGGCACTGATTGGCCAGGCTGCGCAAGGGGTCTGGGGGGGGTCTGCGCGGCACGGCGGGTAGCGGCAGATCAGCGGCGAGCGGCGGCGATCGGAAGTTACACGCAGCTAGCAAAGTGCTAGCTGCGTGTAACAAAAAAAAAATTATGCAAATCGACCCACCAGGGCCTGAGAAATCCTCCTGCACGACATACCCCGAGCACAGCTCGGGATTATCGCCCAGGAGGTTAATACTGACTTGTGTCACCCCTTCTGTGCACAGTAAAAGCTATTTCTTTTTACCTATACTAGGAAAAAAACAAAAACATCCCTGTCGTTTTTTTGTAAATTGTCTCCTTGCCATTCATCATGTACCGGTTAACTATTTCTTTCTATAAGCACCAGCAATGACAGGCCAGTATATTACAACAGAGCTAAAATCAGTAGTGCAAGTATTTTCTATTGTGTTTCTGTTGTGTTTATCCAAACCATGAGCAGGCCATACACATCGTTTTCTTCCGTCGACATTCGTCCGATTAGACCGCTCTGATAGAATCGGTGAGAAATCAGTGCAGCATTTGGCTTGATTGATTGAACAATCGAGCGATTTCTGGCCAGTCGATTAGGCTGATGGGTGTGGATGGAAAATGTTGGTCAGTCGGTGATGGTTTGGGAGCGCGTCGCTAGCGCTGTTCATTTCACTGAACAACTAAGCTACTCTCACCTTTTTGCTGCACGGTCCCAGTCACTGCTTCTCCCCAGTGGCTGCTCTCTCTTCCCTTCTGTGTCCCTGGCTACCTGTGTGATGTAATGCAGAGGCTTAAATACTAGAGGCCTCGAGTGATCACAGTGCCCCTAGTGTCTTATCCCTGCATTACATCACACCGACACCCGAGGAAACAAAAGTAAAGAACATGGAGCAGCTGGCGGGGAGAAAGAGGGACCAGGGCGGGCAGGGGGCTTTGTTGCTGGTCCTGGGACCTGGCAGGCATGTACAGATTTTCAAAGATTTCATGCTAAAATTGATTGAAAATCAGTATGTAGTGTGTGTGTGTGATCGAGCAGATAGATCCTCTCTGTACAGTGCCTAGCACACAAATAACTAGGCTGTGTTCCTTTTTTTCTTTCTCTGCCTGAAAGAGTTAAATATCAGGTATGTAAGTGGCTGACTCAGTCCTGACTCAGACAGGAAGTGACTACAGTGTGACCCTCACTGATAAGAAATTCCAACTATAAAACACTTTCCTGGCAGAAAATGGCTTCTGAGAGCAGGAGAGAGATAAAAAGGGTCAATCGTTCAAATATTTTATCTCTGGCATACGTCAATGAATGTGTCATTGAGCAAAATCAATGAAACAGTAAACACTTAAAAAGTAGATTTAAATATAAAATAAAAATGTGGAATATCTTAAAAAGTTCATTTTTAAGAGCAGGAGGATAGATACAATTGTTTATTTCATTAGTTTATTTTCACCTCGGCTGTCCTTTAACCACCTGAGCGGTCTGGACGAGCTGAGCTCGTCCAACACCGCCGGAGGTCGCCGCTCAGGCCCTGCTGGGCCGATTTTAATCAAATAAAAAGCAGCACACGCAGCCGGCACTTTGCCAGCCGCGTGTGCTGCCTGATCGCCGCCGCTCTGCGGCGATTCGCCGCGAGCAGCGGCGAAAGAGGGCCCCCCTAGCCGCCTGAGCCCTGCGCAGCCGGAACAAAAAGTTCCGGCCAGCGCTAAGGGCTGGATCGGAGGCGGCTGACGTCAGGACGTCGGCTGACGTCGATGACGTCACTCCGCTCGTCGCTATGGCGACGATATAAGCAAAACAAGGAAGGCCGCTCATTGCGGCCTTCCTTGTTTATTCTGGGCGCCGGAGGCGATCGGAAGATCGCCTCCGGAGCGCCCTCTAGTGGGCTTTCATGCAGCCAACTTTCAGTTGGCTGCATGAAATAGTTTTTTTTTTATTTGAAAAAAACCCTCCCGCAGCCACCCTGGCGATTTAATCAGAACGCCAGGGTGGTTAAGAAGATTTAGTCCATAACTGAAATCTTAGTTCAGGCTTCCGTTTTCAATATATACGAGAGGAAATTTGCAGTAATTTTCAATACAAGAGTTATGTGCATTTTAAAACTTTCCTTTTTGCAATAATTGTATTTCATATTTCAACTACCTGGCTGCTGGCTCTTCGCATAGTCATCTAGCTTTTTGCTGGCAGCAGAGTGGGACGCACCTGGTCACCTGACTCTGCCCACTTCCTCCCTAACTCTTTGTGGAAAGCACTGCAGCTACAATTCTTCTGTATTCGGTGTGTAACAAAGCTTTCTACCCATCCCCACACCCTTTCCAATGTGTTTATTATAGAGCAAAAAAAAAGTGAACTAATTTGCATTGCTTATTGATTTAACTGTTTAAAGAAAACCTGTACTGAAAATTAAAAGTCAAAATAAGCATACACAAGTCATACTTACCTTCCATGTAGTCTACTACTCAGTGTCTTTCTCCTGTCCCGCATCCTGTTTGTTCACTGTGATCAAGGGAATTTTCCGTCCTCCATTTTGAAAATGGCCGTTAGCCATAACAGCTTTCTGGTCAGCACACAGTTAAATTGTAACATCGCCCACTTGAGCCATAGGGAAACATGGACATTACCTGGTACATCAGTTTTCCTCTCAGCTATAACTGACAGCAACTGATATTTTACTGACAGCAACTGATATATTTCAGTTCTGACAAAATATTGTCAGAACTGGAAGGGATTATTGTCAGAAGAAAATGGTGAGCTTCTGAGAGGAACTGAAGGCAAGGTAACTATGTAATGTTCATTTACAGTTACCTCATGTGTTTATTTTAAATATTTTTACTCAGTACAGGTTCTCTTTAACTGGGGTTTCAGGAAGGGTTCACATTATTTATTACACACTAAGCAGCAACAGTGAGATAGGACTCTGCCAAGGTGCAGTGCTCGCCACAAAGAGTTAATTTCCGTGCAGCCACACAAGGTAGGTGGGGTCAGGAGATAAGTGCAGCCTCCATATGCCTCTCACTTAGGGTTCCCTTTAAAGGGATTTATTTGACATCAACTAATCAGGGAACTTCCTAAACACATCTGAGATAATATTTGTTCCTGGATCTGCAATTTAACCACATAACGACCGCCCCCAGCCGATGGGCGGCGGCAAAGTCTGGGCCCAAACGACCGCAATACGCCCATCGGCGGGGGCGGCTGCGGGAGTGGCTATGCGGCGATCGCGTCATTCGTGACGCGATCAGCCGCCGGGGACTGGCTCCGCCCCCCGTTCGCCGTAACCCGCCGGCCGTTCGGAAGCGCCGGCGGGTTACTGGCATCCGGATCGCCGCTGCAACAGTGTATAATAGGCTTTGTAATGTATACAAAGCCTATTATACTGGCTGCCTCCTGCCCTGGTGGTCCCAGTGTCCGAGGGACCACCAGGGCAGGCTGCAGCCACCCTAGTCTGCACCCAAGCACACTGATTTCCCCCCCCCCTGCCCCCTGATCGCCCACAGCACCCCTCAGACCCCCCCCTGCCCACCCCCCAGACCACTGTTTGCACCCAGTCACCCTCCTAATCACCCATCAATCACTCCCTGTCACTATCTGTCAACGCTATTTTTTTTTTAAGTCCCTAATCTGCCCCCTACTCCCTCCTGATCACCCCCCCACCCCTCAGATTCTCCCCAGACCCCCCCCAGACCCCCCCCCCCGTGTACTGTATGCATCTATCCCCCCTGATCACCTGTCAATCACCTGTCAATCACCTGTCAATCACCCGTCAATCACCCCCTGTCACTGCCACCCATCAATCAGCCCCTGATCTGCCCCTTGCGGGCAATCTGATCACCCCCCCACACCAATAGATCGCCCGCAGATCCGACATCAGATCACCTCCCAAATCCATTGTTTACATCTATTCTCTCCTCTAAACACCCACTAATTACCCATCAATCACCCCCTATCACCACCTGTCACTGTTACCCATCAGATTAGACCCTAATCTGCCCCTTGCGGGCACCCAATCACCTGCCCACACGCTCAGATTGCCCTCAGACCCCCCCCTTATCAATTCGCCCGTGCAATATTTACATCTGTTCTCCCCTGTAATAACCCACTGATTACCTGTCAATCACCCATCAATCACCCCCTGTCACTGCCACCCATCAATCACCCCCTGTCACTGCCACCCATCAATCAGCCCCTAACCTGCCCCTTGCGGGCAATCTGATCACCCACCCACACCAATAGATCGCCCGCAGATCCGACATCAGATCACCTCCCAAATCCATTGTTTACATCTATTCTCTCCTCTAAACACCCACTAATTACCCATCAATCACCCCCTATCACCACCTGTCACTGTTACCCATCAGATTAGACCCTAATCTGCCCCTTGCGGGCACCCAATCACCCGCCCACACCTCAGAACGCCCTCAGACCCCAGCCCTGATCACCTCGCCAGTGCATTGCTTGCATCTATTTCCCCCCTCTAATCACACCTTGAGACACCCATCAATCACCTCCTGTCACCCCCTAGCACACCTACCCATCAGATCAGGCCCTAATTTGCCCCGTGTGGGCTCCTGATCACTCGGCCAAACCCTCAGATCCCCCTCAGACCCCCTTCCGATCACCTCCCCAGTGCATTGATTGCATCTATTTTCCCCTCTAACCGCCCCCTGAGACACCCATCAATCACCTCCTGTCACCCCCCTAGCACTCCTATCCATCAGATCAGGCCCAATACATCCTGTCATCTAAGAGGCCACCCTGCTTATGACCGATTCCACAAAATTTGCCCCCTCATAGACCACCTGTCATCAAAATTTGCAGATGCTTATACCCCTGAACAGTCATTTTGAGAAATTTGGTTTCCAGACTACTCACAGTTTTGGGCCCGTAAAATGCCAGGGCAGTATAGGAACCCCACAAGTGACCCCATTTTAGAAAGAAGACACCCCAAGGTATTCTGTTAGGTGTATGATGAGTTCATAGAATATTTTATTTTTTGTCAAAAGTTAGCGGAAATTGGATTGTTATTGTTTTTTTCACAAAGTGTCATTTTTCACTAACTTGTGAGAAAAAATAAAATCTTCTATGAACTCACCATACCCCTAACGGAATACCTTGGGGTGTCTTCTTTCTAAAATGGGGTCACTTGTGGGGTTCCTATACTGCCCTGGCATTTTAGGGGCCCTAAACCGTGAGGAGTAGTCTAGAAAACAAATGCCTCAAAATGACCTGTGAATAGGACGTTGGGCCCCTTAGCGCACCTAGGCTGCAAAAAAGTGTCACACATGTGGTATCGCCATACTCAGGAGAAGTAGTATAATGTGTTTTGTGGTGTATTTTTACACATACCCATGCTGGGTGGGAGAAATCTCTCTGTAAATGGACAATTGTGTGTAAAAAAAATCAAAAATGTGTCATTTACAGAGATATTTCTCCCACCCAGCATGGTTATATGTAAAAATACACCACAAAACACATTATACTACTTCTTCTGAGTACGGCGATACCACATGTGTGACACTTTTTTGCAGCCTAACTGTGCTAAGGGGCCCAAAGTCCAATGAGTACCTTTAGGATTTCACAGGTCATTTTGAGACATTTGGGTTCAAGACTACTCCTCACGGTTTAGGGCCCCTAAAATGCCAGGGCAGTATAGGAACCCCACAAGTGACCCCATTTTAGAAAGAAGACACCCCAAGGTATTCTTTTAGGTGTATGATGAGTTCATAGAAGATTTTATTTTTTGTCACAAGTTAGCGGAAATTGATATGTATTGTTTTTTTTTTCACAAAGTGTCATTTTCCGCTAACTTGTGACAAAAAAAAAATCTTCTATGAACTCACCATACTCCTAACAGAATACCTTGGGGTGTCTTCTTTCTAAAATGGGGTCACTTGTGGGGTTCCTATACTGCCCTGGCATTTTAGGGGCCCTAAACCGTGAGGAGTAGTCTAGAATCCAAATGCCTCAAAATGACCTGTGAATAGGACGTTAGGCCCCTTAGCGCACCTAGGTTGCAAAAAAGTGTCACACATGTGGTATCGCCGTACTCAGAAGAAGTAGTATAATGTGTTTTGGGGTGTATTTTTATACATACCCATGCTGGGTGGGAGAAATCTCTCTGTAAATGGACAATTGTGTGTAAAAAAAATCAAATAATTGTCATTTACAGAGATATTTCTCCCACCCAGCATGGGTATGTGTAAAAATACACCCCAAAACACATTATACTACTTCTCCTGAGTACGGCGGTACCACATGTGTGGCACTTTTTTGCACCCTAAGTGCGCTAAGGGGCCCAAAGTCCAATGAGTACCTTTAGGATTTCACAGGTCATTTTGCCACATTTGGTTTCAAGACTACTCCTCACGGTTTAGGGCCCCTAAAATGCCAGGGCAGTATAGGAACCCCACAAATGACTCCATTTTAGAAAGAAGACACCCCAAGGTATTCCGTTAGGAGAATGGCGAGTTCATAGAAGATTTTATTTTTTGTCACAAGTTAGCGGAAAATGACACTTTGTGAAAAAAAACAATTACAATCAATTTCCGCTAACTTGTGACAAAAAAAAAAAATCTTCTATGAACTCACCATACATCTAACGGAATACCTTGGGGTGTCTTCTTTCTAAAATGGGGTAATTTGTGGGGTTCCTATACTGTCCTGGCATTTTAGGGGCCCTAAACCGTGAGGAGTAGTCTTGAAACGAAATTTCTCAAAATGACCTGTGAAATCCTAAAGGTACTCATTGGACTTTGGGCCCCTTAGCGCAGTTAGGGTGCAAAAAAGTGCCACACATGTGGTATCGCCGTACTCAGGAGAAGTAGTATAATGTGTTTTGGGGTGTATTTTTCCACATACCCATGCTGAGTGGGAGAAATATCTCTATAAATAGACAATTGTGTGTAAAAAAAATAAAAAAATTGTCATTTACGGAGATATTTCTCCCACCCAGCATGTGTATGTGTAAAAATACACCCCAAAACACATTATACTACTTTTCCTGAGTACGGCAATACCACATGTGTGGCACTTTTTTGCGGCCTAACTGCGCTAAGGGGCCCAAAGTCCAATGAGCATCTTTAGGCTTTACAGGGGTGCTTACAATTAGGCACCCCCCAAATGCCAGGACAGTAAACACACCCCACAAATGACCCCATTCTGGAAAGTAGACACTTCAAGGTATTCAGAGAGGAGCATAGTGAGTCCGTGGCAGATTTCATTTTTTTTTGTCGCAAGTTAGAAGAAATGGAAACTTTTTTTTTTTTTTTTTTTTGTCACAAACTGTCATTTTCCGCTAACTTGTGACAAAAAATAAAATCTTCTATGAACTCACCATGCCTCTCACTGAATACTTTGGGATGTCTTCTTTCCAAAATGGGGTCATTTGGGGGGTATTTGTACTATCCTGGAATTTTAGCCCCTCATGAAACATGACAGGTGCGCAGAAAAGTCAGAGATGCTTGAAAATGGGAAAATTCACTTTTGGCACCATAGTTTGTAAACGCTATAACTTTTACCCAATCCAATAAATATACACTGAATGTTTTTTTTTTTATCAAAGACATGTAGCAGAATAACTTTCGCGCTCAAATGTATAGGAAATTTTACTTTATTTGAAAAATGTCAGCACAGAAAGTTAAAAAAGTCATTTTTTTGACAAAATTCATGTCTTTTTTGATGAATATAATAAAAAGTAAAACTCGCAGCAGCAATCAAATAGCATCAAAAGAAAGCTGTATTAGTGACAAGAAAAGGAGGTAAAATTCATTTAGGTGGTAGGTTGTATGACCGAGCAATAAACCGTGAAAGCTGCAGTGGTCTGAATGGAGAAAAAGGCTCTGGTCCTTAAGGGGCGAAAAGACTGTGGTCCCGAAGTGGTTAATAATCCAATAAGTGGCCCACCTGTTTGGCAATTATCAAATTAGGTGACATTTTTTGGGTAAGTGGAAAGGCTGTTTTTCTAATACTTTGTGAAATAAAAACATTAGATATAATGTTACCATTTACTCCATTTCTTTGTATTCTCGAATAGTTGGGTAATATTGACATTTTGTCCTGTTTCTTTCAAGCTGTGCGTGAGATTTTGAGAAAGTGATAAAATCGCTAAATGATGGATAGTGGATCAAATTCCCACTTCTAACATCTGGACAAACACAAAATGATAAATATATTTTTGATCACAGAGGAACTCAGAATTCTGAAAAACTCGGGAGAGATCCGGATTAGCAGGCATGAAATTGGATATTTTAACTTTGTTCTTCTATTTAAAAAATAATAATACACTTGAGTTATAAAGATGTTGAATGCACTGATTTATTTGCATTTAATAAACATTGAACATGTCACCACCTTGTCTTTATTCAATGTTTCATTTTTTGTACTGTAAAGAATTTCATTAAAAAACGGTCACATTATTTTTCTTGTTTTTAAAAATGCTAATATACTAGCTGTACTGGGGCACCACCTATAGCTGGCTACTTATACTGGGGGAACCTATACCTTGCTACCTATACTGGGGGCTCCTATACCTGGCTACTTATACTGGGGGAACCTATACCTTGCTACTGCCTGTACTGGGGGCACCTATGCCTGGATACCTATACTGGGGGCAGCTATGCCTGGATACCTATGCTGGGGGCACCTATACCTGGCTAGGGCAGGGGGACGAGCTGAGACAGAAGGGGATAAGAGGTAACACAGGGGGATAAAAGAGGCACAGGGGGAACAGAGGTGGACAAAAGAGGCACAGGGAGAAAAGAGATGAGACGGGAACATGAGGTCACACAGAGGGACACAAAGAGGCACAAACTGAGGTGAGACAGAGGGGGACAAAAGAGGCACAGGAAGAAAAGAGGGGACAAAAGAGAACAGATAAAGGATAAGAACGGACCTACAAGTCCCTATCTCATTTGTTAACTGGGGGGCTACCTGTATTTTGCTAGTATTTAGCTCCACCCACAACATGCCATGGTCACGCCCACTTTTTGCCGCATCACGCTGTGCATGCCGCTTTCTTCAGTGTCAGAGCCATGCACATTTTTCGCCGCAGCGTACTTTGCGCACGGACACTATGGTAAGGTGGCTAGTGGGCGGGCACAACAACCAGTTGGTGGGCCCAGGTCTGATGATGTGTGAAGGGCCCCAAAATTTCTGATGGCGGCCCTGCCTGCACCCACTGTCTACCGCAGCTCTCCTCCATCTCCACAGTATGCTAACTTACTTGCCCCAATAACTGTTTGATGCACGACATTTTGCCTTAGCTTGCCACAACTTCTGTATGCATTGGGCTAATAAACAACAGACTATTTACTTCAGCAGTGCCAGGTTGCATTTTGTCTTTTTCTAGTGTGTCTGAGATGAAGGTCCTCTCAGGATTTATACTTCCCTGGGGCTTCCTCCAGTCCCCTCGAGGCCGCTCGGTCCCTTTCCGTCTCCCCAGGCTGCTCCTGTCCCCCACCGGATGACGGCGAGGGATTAAGCGGCCTCAAGGGGGCTGGAGGAAGTCCCTGGTAAGTTTGAAACTTGAGACAACTAAAAATTAAAAAAGGTTTAGTTTTAGTTATCTGGGACTTCTGCCAGACAACCCCCCCCCCCCCTTCCATAGTATCTGAGGTCCCTCAGTTGCACCGCTGTCACCACATGCTCTGTCCCGGCCAGGCGCAGCTCCTCGATAGCGCTCCTGTAGCCGGGAGTGTTCTGCTCATGCACATGTCATAAAACTTGCAACTGTGCATTCACAGAACGCTCCTGCCTATGGGACAGTGATTGAAGAGGCAGGTGGCTTAGGCCACGCATGCGCAGTAGTCCACGACTGAGCCAGTTGCAGATTTTACCGGGGCTGACAGCAGCACAACATAGTAGACTGGGAGGACACCAGGGGACCTTAGACACTACGAGGACTGGAGGAAGCCACAGGTAAGTAAAGCTCAACTTTTTAGTATGGAGGGGGACAGTTCGTATAAGATATAGGTAGAGGAGGGTTAGTTTGACAAATAGGTAAGTAGGTTAGGGAAGGCCATAGCTGAATATTGGTGACATCACCGATTTTCTATCTATCGGCAATCATTTTCCTCTTTCTTCCGGCGCCATAATCACTCGGGCGCCCTTTTTACATGTGTGCCGAACAACATGTCCCAGCATGTTTTTCGTCAGTGTCTGGAACCGGTAGATTTTCATCAAATACAAATATATATCAGGGAACAGCCAAGCTGCCCCCCCCCCCCCCCCGCTGTATTGTGCCGCCACACATGACATCTGAGGGAAGTGTTGGAGGACTGGAAATTAATTAGCGCACAGCCGGCTCAGTCTGCTTATAAATAGTCGGCTTTTTTCTTCTCACCTTGACTAAATTTGCCGTGTAAGTGTGAGATGATGTATTTACGTGCCCGTCTCTTCATTCGCCGCGTGTCTCGTAAACACGCCGCCTTCTACCTCAGCGTCTTTCACAAGGCTGATCAAAGTCAAAACTCACAAGAACTGTCCTCCGCTAGAATCAGATTAAGTCGGAGAGAGGAAGTGATTACGCAATGCGCACATGAATAATCTAACAGCAAAATAAAGAAATGTGGGAAAACCTTTATCTGCAGCTTACAGCAAACACTGAGAGCCGAGACTGGCAGGCAAAACAAACTCCATCTTGTTGCGCTATCTCCGGAATCTTTGTCACCAAGTTCTGAAGTGGAACTTTGAGAAAAGAAAATTTAAGTCAAGCCACACACAGCGGTGTACTCTGAGCAGAGCCGGGACAAGGTCCTCCAGCACCCAAGGCTGAGACAACAAAGTGCGCCCCTCCATCTTTCCCACCCCAGCTGTTGCACACGGATTGCTATTAGACTAAGAGGCACCCCGGGGCCCCCAACACCTTAATCTCTAGTTATGTGGCTTGCAACCACTGCCATGTATCCCCTTTTCTTATTTCTCTCTGCTACACTGCGCCCTGAGGCTCCAGCCTCTCTGCCTTGGTCCGGCCCTGTGTGCGCCCCCTCCTACACTGCACCCTGAGGCTGGAGCCTCTCTCGCCTTTGCCTTGGCCGCACCCTGTGTCCCCTCCTACACTGTGCCCTGAGGCTGGAGACTCTCTCGCCTCCGCCCCACCCTGCGCCCTCTCCTACACTGCGCCCTGAGGCTGGAGCCTCTCTTGCCTCGGCCCGGCCCTGACCTTGAGCCCTGCCTATCTATTCCATCCGTGCTGTAATAAAAGAGAGATCACTATTGATCCTACATGTATTGTGTAGTGTATGTATCGCAGTCTAGGGTCAATTTGGGGGAAGCCAATTAACTTATCTGTATGTTTTTGGCATGTGGGAGGAAACCCAAGCAGACACAGGGAGAACATACAAACACCATACAGATAGGGCCCCGGCTGGGATTCAAACTGGGGACCTGGCGAGTGTGCTCTACGCCACCGTAATATATATATATATATATATATATATATATATATATATATATATATATATATATATATATATATATTATACAACTCATAACAAAACTGTTCTGGGGGTCCCCTAAATTCACACCCCTCTCCCTCCCCACATTCAGGAGGCAAATCTGCCAGGAGTTATATAACAAGTGTACAGCTCAGGTCTCTTTAGTCTTAAGGTGAGTCAACATAATAGTGTTCCACCATACAGTATCTTCAGATATTTAACAGTTCCAGGGACAACAATGGAAAATTTGCATATATATATTCAGCAGTGATGCACTGGGAGACATCTTAAGCTCACTCCAACCTGAATTATTGCAAATTCTTTCTGTTTTAAGAAAGCACATTTTTGTCTTCCATAGCATTTTAGTAAGAGGGCTTTTTGGTCCTTTGTAGCCCCTTACACACTCCTGGGAGTTTCACCACGAGCTTGCTGGGTAGTCTGTACCTTCAGATATGTAAAGACATGTGCCCACCATCCTGTATCCTGTACGTGCCAAGACCAATTCCGGGCACGACCCAGTCGTGCTTGGCGAATATAAAGATTCTGATTCTGATCACCAAATAAGAGAATTAGGGCTTACCAGCCAGAAACAACTGACTTTATCAGGCTGTACACAGGTCTTGAGCAGTCAAGAGTGGTAAGACGACTCTCCAGGCTTCATATTGTATCTCAATCCTCTGGAACTGGAATGGGCATAAAAAAAGTAAAAGGCAGTTCTCAGTGTGGACTGCTTCTATTTCATAAAAATGTCTAACAATGTATTAGAAAGCATAAAGACATGCGCTTACATATGGGCTTAAACAAAAGGTACCCACCCTGGTAGTGAATTGCACAAGTGTGCTGGCCAACAGCAGGGTCAGGTTAAGATGAAAGAGGTGCCGTACTTCTCTCTTCTCAAACAGTTATGTTTCGGAATCTTCTGTCATCAGGGGATATGGAGAGCGGGCGGCGAGCAGCGACATTTAAAAACTCTTGAGTCAAATAAAAGTCCCACCCTGAGTGACCCACTTCTGATAAGGCCTCAAGACCACTCTAATGGTTCTCCTGTATGTAAGCCAGGTCAGGTAGTCCCTTCACACATAATAACCCCAGTTATATACTACTTACCCAAACGGCACAAACATTCACAGAAACCTCCCAGGAGGCCCATAGCGAGTGGGATTTATTCCATTACCTCCAGATTTGGGGCATTTGTGTATCTTTTTTTACAGCTGTTAGCCCCTCCCATCACCTCATATTTGAGGGATTCTAAGCATTTCCAAAATGTTACACTCACTTGTCCTCTGAAACCCCTGCATCATCATGGTGGCATGAGATATCCTCCCTTTATATGGAAATTGAACAGTAGGCTGGTATTAAAGTGTACCAGAGACCAAAAAAAAGTTTTATACATACCTGGGGCTTCCTCCAGCCCCATGTGCACGGATAGCTCCCACGCTGCTTTCCGCTGCCTGCCTCCAGCATGGGGTCCCGCTAGTCCTGTCAGTCGCGGCCAGTCTGCAAAAGAGAAGTGCGCCCTCTATGGATCTCTCTTTTTTTATCTCTGGTTTCTTTAAATATACACAGTTTTGTCTATGAAAAAGTGGTTAATTTAGTGGTTCCCATGTTGATTATGTTTCGGAATGTTTACGGTTTATGATAACTCATGATTATTTCTGGTTCAATGGATTATTCTACTTACAAAGAGTGGGCACTGCGATGGGGACTAAATTTGCCCCTAGCCCCGCCAACCTCTTTCTAGCAATATGGGAGGATTGCTTTATTGGTAACGTTAGATTTCCACAGTTAAGGCTCTGGAAAAGATACATTGATGATGTGATCATTATATACGAGGGTGATGAAGATTTGCTACGCTCCTGCATCGACCTTGTCCACGATAATGATGACAGCCTTAAAGAGGAACTCCAGTGAAAATAATGTAATAAAAAAGTGCTTCATTTTTACAATAATTATGTATAAATGATTTAGTCAGTGTTTGCCCATTGTAAAATCTTTTAAATCCCTAATTTAAATTCTGATTGCATGGTGACATTTTTACTGTTGGCAGGTGATGTAGCTGCTGCATACTTTTTTGGCAGTTGGAAACGGCTGTAAACAGCTATTTCCCACAATACAACAAGGTTCACAGACAGGAAACTGCCAGGAGTACCACGGTCCTCAGAGTTTCTTGTGGGAGAGGTTTCACCACAACATCTGTCATACAGCGCCCCCTGATGGTCTGTTTGTGAAAAGGAATAGATTTCCCATGTAAAAGGGGGTATCAGCTACTGATTGGGATAAAGTTGAATTATTGGTCGGAGTTTCTCTTTAAGTTCAACTGTGAGGTCAACTCCATCTAAATCCATTTCTTAGATCTTTCAATCAGGTTTGAATCAAACAGGTTTGTTACAAAAGCCGACTTCAAAGATACTGATAGGAACAGTAACATTCCACCAGTTGTCACTACCCACCTTGGTTAACCACTTGCCGACCGCACACTCATAACGTGCGTCGGCAAAGTGGCAGCTGCAGGACCAGCGACGCAGTACTGCGTCGCCAGCTGCAGCCTAATTAATCAGGAAGCAGCCGCTCGTGCGAGCGGCTGCTTCCTGTCAAATCACGGCGGGGGGCTCCGTGAATAGCCTGCGGGCCGCCGATGGCGGCTCGCAGGCTAGATGTAAACACAAGCGGAAATAATCCGCTTTGTTTACATTTGTACGGCGCTGCTGCGCAGCAGCGCCGTAAGGCAGATCGGCGATCCCCGGCCAATCAGCGGCCGGGGATCGCCGCCATGTGACAGGAGACAGCCTGTCACTGGCTGCACAGGACGGATAGCGTCCTGTGCAGCCCGGCTTACCACAGGGGGCCAGGTAGGAGAGGGAGGGGGAGCATTTCGCCGCGGAGGGGGGCTTTGAGGTGCCCCCCCCGCCAGCCACTCGCAGGCAGCAGAGATCAGACCCCCCCAGCACATCATCCCCATAGGGGGGAAAAAAGGGGGGCAATCTGATCTCCCTGCCTGCACCCTGATCTGTGCTGGGGGCTGCAGAGCCCACCCAGCACAGATCAATCAAACTAGCGCTGGTCCTTAAGGGGGGGTAAAGGGTGGGTCCTCAAGTGGTTAAAGGGAATCCCTAAGAGCCAGTTCATCAGGGTACATAGAAATGGGACAGTTAAAAATGGCGCACAGCGCTAGGGGGATAAAAACGGCGCTGCATAGACTTACATTATATTACTATTTAGCGTTATAAGTGTTAAAAAATGGCGCAGGCAGTGTGCCTTACACTTATAACGCTAAATAGCGTTATCAAGCTTAAAAATTTCTGAGGACAGAGGGGTCGGGGGGGAGAGAGGCAGCGGACACTGGAGGGCATAGGCAGCAGACGAAGATGTGTGCAATATGCATACATTACCTTGTCCTGGGCCGGTGCTCGCTCCTTCCCTCCGCTCCTTCACTTCCTCCATTCGTTTGCTGTAGTCCTGCAGCCGGCCAATCACCATGTGGTTTCAGTCTCCGCATGGTGATTGGCCGGCTGCAGGACTACAGCAAGCAAACTAGGAAGTGAAGGAGCGGAGGGAAGGAGCGAGCACCGGCCCAGGACAAGGTAACGTATGCATATTGCACACATCTTCGTCCGCTGCCTATGCCCTCCAGTGCCTGCTGCCTCTCTCCCGACCCCGCTGCCTATACTAGCAACCCGCAGCCGCAGCCCCCTGCTTGCTTTAATGGCGTACCGTGCTGAAATAAATGTAGCATAAAACGCTATTTACCGTTTTAATGTATTTTCGGTAAATAGCGTTTTATGATACATTTATCGGCAGAACGGTGCGCCATTTTTCTCCCTGCGCCATTTTTAGATGGAACCACATAGAAACAGCACTAGGACAGTGGACTATGTTGAACAAAGTGATATTGTTATCCCCGATTTTGCTGCCAGTGATTACGACCAATGACAATTACGGGTTATCAGGGATCGGATAGGGTAAGGGGTGGAGCCCACCAGAGCCATGGTGGATAAAGAAACTATCAAGAATACATTGTGATATCAGGGAAATCTTAAGTAGGCATTGGCACTTCCTGAAGGACGACACTTTGGTTGGTCCATTGCTTTCGGGTAACCCAGAAGTGGTATTCAGGAGGGTGCCAAGCCTACGAGATAGTCTTGTGACAAACCGTATAGATCCAAATAGAGTGACACTTATACAAATTCTACTTCTTAAGGGGTTCTATAAATGTGGGAGGTGCAACAGATGTAACATGCAAGTTTATGCATAGGAAGATCCATGAGTTTAATGGCAACATAGGTGGGGACCCTTTCTCCATTAAAGGCTTATATACCTGTCATGCTGTTTATCTGTTAGATGACCCTTGTGGGTTACATAGGCAGGACTACTTGGGCATTTAAAGAAAGGCTAGGTGGAACATGTATACTTAAAGGCCCACTCCATCAAAAAAAGTAAGCAGTTAAAATCTGACAGAATGGATAGGGTTTGGACTTGTCCATCTCCTCATGGGGGATCTCAGGTTTTTGTTTTTTTTCATAAGCATTTCCCAAATAACAGTTGCAAAGTCTAACTGACAAAATAGTGTAAAAGTGAATAGGGAGGCTGCCCGGTATCTTACTATTTTGGCAGTTAAACTGCTGTTCAGGAAAACCCTGAGAATCCCCAATGAGGAGATCAACTAGTCCAGAACCTGTCAGATTTTACCTGCTTTCTTTCTTCGCTGGAGCAGATTCACTGGTCACTCAGCCGCTAAACATTTTTTTAAACAGAATAATAAGGACCCGCCCATTTGCAGTTCAGTGTCATTGACACTATTAAAAAGAATTGGAGGGGTCAAAATAAGTCAAAATCAATGGATTTTTAAGCTACACACTTTATGTCCTGCTGGTCTGAATATTGAATTGGATATAAATTACTTAATTAACAACTCGTAATTTATTAGGATTATAATATTGCTTCATAACCCATTAATGTTCACTTGTATTCACTTAGAAGTGTGTCAATTAATAATATGCTCTTTAATTGGTCGGATACACTTTCTTGCGTAAGCGTGTTTGCTTTACTGGGGTATATTAATCCAAATTTAGTCATTTAAATGATATGGCACACCTATAAATTACACGCCAACCATCAATTATTCATGTCTATCGTCAATAAACCTCATGATAATGTTTCTACCACATTGTTCATTTATGAGGTTAAAGTGTAGTTGTAGACTTGACCAGGGTGGGCGCTGTCACACTCCACCTTTTCCAGATCCACCCCCTGTAACATGCGGTCCCATTCTCGGTATCACATGATCACATATGGAACATATATTTGCATGACGTAGGTTTTCATCCATTTTCTATTTCTGCCATCCGTTATGATGCGATTTGATTTAACCACTTCACCCCCAAGGGTTTTTCCCCTTAAAAAAAAAAACAGAGCATTTTTCACCTGTCAGCGCTCCTTCCATTCATTCGCCTACAACTTTATTACTACTTATCACAATTTATATCTTATTTTTTGCGCCACTAATTAGGCTTTCTTTGGGGGTACATTTTACTAAGAATTATTTTACTCCAACTGCATTTTAACAGAAAAAAATAAGAAAAATTGAAAAAATTCATTATTTCTCAGTTTTTGGTCATTACAGACTTAAAATAATACATGCTACTGTAATTAAAACCCACACATTTTATTTGCCCATTTGTCCCGGCTATTGCAACGTTTAAAATGTTTCCCAAGTACAATTTATGTCGCCAATACTTTATTTAGAATTTTGTTTCAGTTTTGCGTCCATCACTATTTACAAGCCTATCGTTTCAAAATTAACAGTAATATACCATCTTGACTTATATATTTAAAACGTTTAGTACCTAAAGCAACTATTTATGTAATTTTTTTTTATTGTATTTTTTTTTTTTAATAAAAAAAAAGTGGTAGTTATGGGATAGCGTGGGAGGTAATGTGTTAATTTAAAAAGTATTTGTGGGTCTTTTTTTTTTTAATTAAATGTGTGTAGATGTAATTTTACTATTTGGCCACAAGGTGTCCTTGTGCTGTACTTCCTATTGCATCTCTATAGTACGCTACATAGGAAGTAACGCGTGCATGGGTTCCGTCGGAAGTAAACAAATGACCGCGGCATCTTTTTGATGCCTGCGACCATTCATATGGGGACAGAGATTAATGAATGGGAATTACGTTCTCATTCATTCATCTCCCGTCTAGTAGTCAGCAGTGATAAAGAACGCAGGAGCTCGCGGGGGGTGAGCGGGAGTGCGCGGTGGGAACGTCCCTGCAAGGGGAAGAGGGAATTTGCAGGAATGTAGTTACTCGTCCCGGGGGAAGGGAATTGCTTAAAGGACCACTATCGTGAAAAACTGTAAAATTGAAGCTACATGTATATAAGAAGGACACGTCTCCAAGAGTAAAACACACCATACATTACTTTTTTTTCTGTGTTGCTCTTACTTATAATAGGCAGTAAAAATGTGACAGATCTGAGCTTTTTGGACTAGTCCATCTCAGTATGGGGGAATCTTAGTATTACCTTTATGAAAGCCCTCCCTGGAAAGGATCTGTACAGAGATGTCAGCCGGCCTCCCTACTCGCTTGCACGCTAGGCAGTTGGACTGAGCAGCTGTTGTTCAGGAAGTGCTTTTGACCCTTCAGAATTTTCCAAGCTATTGTAAGTGACAGCGTTGTTTGAGAAAACAAAATATATATAGTACATTTTATACAAATGCATACACATTTTAAACTTTACAATTTTTTTGCGATCGTGGTCCTTTAACTGCTTCCGGACCGCGGTAATTGAAATCTATGTTCTGCTTGTGGCTGCTTATTCCTGCCATGGCGTAGATTCCTGCCATGGCGTAGATTCCTGCCATTAGCTCACATTAATGGACAGGGTCAGGAACCAATGATAGCGGCTCCTGACCGGCTCACAGAGCTCTGCTGTCATAGCGGTGGCGGAGTGAGAGGCCTGCGATGATGGGAGAGCAGCGTGACCGGCGAGAGTGACGGGTCCATGCGGTGATTCGTCGGAAAGCCCGGTTTTGTGGTACCAGCAGTCTCTGGTCCGTAAGGGGCCAGAACCTGATGGTACGGACAGGGTTAAGGTTTGTAAGGTCTCATAAAATTGGCACAATGTAAAATCGAATGGCTGTTCTGCTTCTTTGGGTAATCACTCACCGATCCCTGGACATTACTACAGGCTGATATGACACAGGTGCTGCAATGATCATTGCTGCTACCTTACCCTTGACCCCTGAAAGAGAGGATGTAATGTACAAAATAAGGAAATTCTTATCTATCAAGTTATGTAGGGTTCAGCTCTGTGAGTCTGGTAGATTTGGACATGGATAGACACCCTGACATTCTTCCAAACACTTCTTAAAGCAGCAGGGGCAGCCTTACTATCCAAGGAAAACAAAACACATATATTAGTAGAGACATATTTGTTCTACTTGCATAACATATGCATTGTAATGTCCGCGTTTTGACTTGTGAATACATTTTAAACTGTTCAATTGTTTAAACTGTTCCAGGCATCTTCTATCTTTGCTGCCTCTGACTGAAGCCAATCCTGATGTCATATACTCCATTACTCCTTTTTTTCTCTTAGAAACTGTACTGTGATATCTAGCTTGCATTGTAAAAAACACGTGAGCACACTATAGATCGTATTTCAGCAGCTTCTGCAGAGGGGTGAGGTTTATATCCCTTCTCAGCCACCTATCATACTGCACTGCCCTCAGCCAATCAGTGAGGAGCAGGAATGTGGAAGGAGAGATAACAAGCTTCCTTCTCCCCGGCAATGTACCAGAAAGGAGACAGGCTGACTGAGATAAGATTTATTATGGCAGAAACATTTATGATTATATTGGAATGTTTACAATGTATAGTCAGGATGTAGACTGCATAATACACACAGAGCAGTGGGTGAATGGAATTTGATTTTATGGCTCACAATCCCGTTTTAAAGATCTTAGGGTTCCTCTGCTGGGCTATAAACTATTAAGTATGCCCAACACAAGCTAGTAAAGACATTATATAATGGCTAGAGTTAAACAACATATACAGCTGCTTCCTGGAACACAGCAGTTTTGAATTATTAGTCTATTATAGTGAACATTAATAGGAAATTAATATGAAAAAAATAAATGCAATAATAATGGATGATGTGATAAAATGTGTTCACTAAGGAAGGACAGAGAGTGAAGAACAAGAATGGCACAATTATTAATGGTAAACCCCGGGCACTTCCCTTAGGAGAACCATAAAATACAGATATCCTGACACGTCTATCCAACTGGCAGATAAATTGACAAAATTAACCTTCAGTCTTAAGGGACGCTGGACAGTGAAAAAGGATAAATCCTGATCCTTTCCTTTCTTTTCTGTTCTTTTTCTTCTGTTTTATACTTGTTATTTTGAGGTTTAGGAGAAAACCCCGATTGTAGGCCAATCTAACGCCCAGAGGGTTCGTTCACACTAGGGGCGTTTTCGGCCTTTTTTCAAGCGCAGGCAATTTTTAACATCGCCCACAGAACACTTTTGCAATGAATCTCTATGAGAAGGTTCATATCAGCGCAGTTCGTGCGGTGTGCGTTCAGCAAAGCGGTGCCTGTACCATTTTGGGGGCTATTTTCGTATAATGGAAGGTATAGGAAGAGCGCTAAACGCTCACAAAACCGCTCAATGCGGCGATTGCATTCACGTTTTTTTTTACAATAAATACATCACATTTATTCTTTTTCGAGTCAAAGAGTTCACTTCCTGACTTGCGTCAGGGGGTGAATCTCAAAACCGCTCTGCCAAAGCGCTAAGAAAAGCGCTTTTTCCAAAAACGCTGCGCGCAGTGGAGCGCCGGGAGGGGGAAAAGAAAACAGCGCACAAAAATGAAAAACGCTTGCGCTTGCGTTTTCATTTTTAGGTGTGAATGAGACCTCAAATGGACTACTTTTTAAAAATATCACAAGACATCCAGACATACAAGGGGGGAAATATATATAAACCTAAGGGATTATGGTGGTGCGTTGGTTAAACCTAATTACACTTACAGGTTAGGTATATCACCCAATCCTTACAGAGACCCCTATATCCATTATTTAGTTACAGAACAGCAGTAATTAAGGGTGGGTAAAGCTCAGCCCCAGAGTAAGACTCTTCTTGTGTGTCATGCTGGTGTAACCAGCGTACACTATCGTCTTTAACAAATAAATTGCCACCTACAAAATACACTCATTACACATGAAAATCAGTCCCACCAAATCCAAAATGTTTCGCCTTTAAAATGGCTTCATCAGGGAAATGACATAAACAGATTGATATTATGTAAAGGTGAGTGCTGCCTATAGCTCATGATGGGCTATAGACAGCTCAAGTTATGTACAGCTTATGGACATGACTTTTCAGAAAACAATTGCAAGGTATAATGGAAACAGTCTACTTGATTCCAGCCTGGTCACATTGGAGGCTGGTAACTCTCATTTATTTGATGGGAGAGGGAAGGGAGAGGGACAGAGGCCATCATGATATTCGGGTGCCTTGGCCTTGGTGTTCCAGTGTAATTTTACTATGAGATGTACAATTTTGTAAAAAGACGATAAAACAGCAAAAGTACAAGTGGAGTGGACATTAAAAAATAAAAAAATCAGAAAAATATCACTAAATCGATGTTTTAATGTCTTTCTTCCATAACAAGAATTCACAAATATTATAATCCCAATAAAAATATGATTCTTGGTATGATTCTTTGCTTTCCTATCCCGGTCTTTCTAGGCCACTGTAGCGATAAGAATTGCCTCGCACTCACTATCGGTTGATCGAGCAGGAGTGCTACAGCTGAAAGGAGGATGATGCCTCCAGTCTTATGCAATTTAAGAAAAAAGCTGTCACTTCCTATAATAATCTGTATGGTTCATAGAAACCAACCTAAATGCCAATGTTTCGTGACCACACAGGGTCACTTTCTCAAGGCAAAGCCCGCTCAAGGCCGCTTTAACAGTCCCAGAACATAGGTTGGGTCAGGGATGCCACCGCTGTGCACTCACCGAAGTGATGTGCAGTGCCTGATGGATGGTTTCTATAAACAATAAAGATTATTATAGGAAGTGCCAGTGTTTTTTTTCTTTCTAGGCAACTGCCTGGCTTGCCTATGTCCAAAAACAGCCTTTCAGCAATCAGTGTACCAGCGGTATGTAGAGGTGTTGAAATTTTACCTTTAAAACTTTATGTAAACATCAAAAAAAAAAAAAAAGTATCACCAAATCAATGTGTTTCTTTTGTGAGAATATTTTGCCTGAGAAAGCCGGTTTATCCTGCATAATTCATCACAAGTGGAGTTCATCATAATTAAGCTGTGGTTTTTATCTCAAACCTTTAGCGTCTTCTGTTCAGTAGCGAATCCACTGCTAGCTGCTTTTTTACTGTTTTTAGTTTATTTTACTCTTGTTGGTGTCTCTGATTTACCAATTCTTTTGTAACAATCATTCTCAGATCTCAGTTATACGTTACTCTGCATGTTACAGGCCCAGCACATCTTAATAGCTCCTCTTGGAAACGCTATTACAGATCAGTTGGAACCTGCTGCAGGAACACCTGACTCAGGGAACATCGCTCCTGTTTTTGGCTTGCCCTACATCAAACTGTTTTTTGGGGGGGGGGTTTTAGTTAAAAAGGCCGAATCTGGAAAAAAAATTGTGCCCACCTAATGGATGCCGCTGCGGTTCGCACCCGCGAGCCAAGTCATTTTGGCTCCAGCGCCCATTGAGTGACTCATCCTCCGAAAATACAGGGACTGTGCGGCTGGAGAGCAGCAGGTGCGCAGAAGAGCGATTCGCAGAAATTCTCTGGCAGGAGATGAGAAATGCTGATTTCAAAGATACAGATCAGATCAGGCGGCAAGAGAAAGAAGATGATCAGTAACGTTAGATATTCCATCGGTCTGGGCCGGCTTAGCGTTCCAGCTCCTTCCTTCCATTACTGTAAATATAAGTTCTATATAAATCCTTCTAAACTTATTTTCTGAACACCCATGGGACTTACTTGGGAGGGAAAAACAAAATCACAACATTGTGTAGCTTATACAACTTAACAAAAATCATCCTCAGTGCGTTCCATGAAACAACTGAAGGTCACATCCGGGGGGGGGGGGGGGGGGGGGGAGAGCTGCTCCGAGGGAAAGTTCATCATGTCTGAAGACACACAAGGAGCTAAAAGTACCACTGGATGAAATAGAAAGCAAACAAGAAAGAATTGTCTCTGACACTGCCATAAATCTGTAACTCATGAGTATGTCTATTAGGCACTGACTTATGGCTGATGTCGGATAGGTCCACATCCAGGACTTCTCACGAGCATCACCTCTCCTTTGGAACTCTCTCCCACAGACTGTCCGCCACGCTCCAAGCCTGGAAACCTTCAAACGTACTCTCGAAACACGCCTGTTCAGACAAGCCTGAAGCAATGGAGGCTCACTGCCTCATCCGCTAACACCTGTGTCTCCTTCCCTATTATTTCCACTCCCTTACTCTATAGATTGTAAGCTCGCAAAGGCAGGGACCTCCTCCTATTGTTTCTTATTTTGCTGTAATTTATCACATGAACGTTTACTTAGTTTAGTGATGCATTAAACCACACATTAACTATGTATGTTTTTGTACTTGTATTGCTGGATGGTATGATGATTGTACAGTGTCTTATATATTCCCCAATATTTGTTTTGTACTATGTACAGTGTAACAAAAGATGAAGGCACTATATAAATAAAAATAATAATGATAGTAATAAAGGGTGCATGAGATTCCACATTAAAAACAGGGCTAACTAATATAGTAATATACACCACTCTATGCATATACACCATGAACTCCATACTAAATGCTAAAACACAGTAATTTAATGTATATTAATCTTGGAGGGGGCTCAGTCTTTAAAGTGGGATAAAACTCTGAAATAACATTCAATAAAAATGTGTTTTCCTACTTTTTATTACTCATACAGTTATTATATTTGCTTTTGTGCACAAGTAATATTGTCTGTTTACAAATTACAAGTTCCCAAAGTACAGTTTATTTGCTCTGAAAGCTGCCATTGCATTTTATTCAAGAGCTCATTTTCAGTTGGTACAAACGATGCAACAACATCAGAATGTAAACAAAAGATACTGTTATCTCTACTTCAGATGGATCATAAGCTGAAGGGGCTTTTCAATGCAGAGCAAAGTGCTGTGTTTAACTGTTTCGATGCTGTTCTGCTACAAGTTTTGTTTGTGCTAATAGGTTTAAGGCTGCAAGGAATCGTTTAGAGCAAAGAAGAAATGCTGAGTTTCAGACTACTCTAAGCACAGCAGAGCCCACAAACAGCCTAAGAAGTTGTCCTTTACCACTGTGAGTACTGCTGACGATTTCTACTGGTTAGTTGAATTCCGGATAACCAGAACTCTACCGTAATACAAAGGTCATTTGTTATATTAAATGTGCATTGAAAATCCTGCAATCAGCCCAGTGATTTAGCCATGGATCATTGCTACAAGCTACACGCGACATGTTTGCACACAAAGTATCTCACAAAAGTGAGTACACCCCTCACATTTCTGTAAATACATTTAGGCCCATAAATATTTGGGCAGAGAAAACTTTTTTTTTCTAATGTTGGTTCTGCACATTATTACCACAATGAATTCGAAATGAAACTCAGTTGCAGTTGCAGTGAAGACTTTCAGCTTTAATTCAGTGGGGTAAACAAAACGATAGCATAAACATTTGAGGCAACTAAAGCATTTTTTAACACAATCCCTTCATTTGAGGGGCCCAAATGTAAGTGGACAGTTGACTCAAAGGCTATTTCATGTGCAAGTGTGGGCAAGACAGTTGTCATGTCATTATTAATGAAAGGAAATGAGAGATGAACGCTTTGGCATAAAATAAACATATCCCCTGATAGATTTTACAAAAGAAATACTATACCTGCTAAATTTTTGCCGCTCTGGTGTGCCGTTTTTTTACTAAAACTTCATGTAAAACACAGTTCATCAGAAAAGCATATTATTTAGAGGGCTGTGTGCAAAATGAAATCACCATTTCTAAAAACCTCTTATGACTAACAAATATAGATTAAAAAAATGTTTTCCAATATACCCTTACATTAGCAGCTCCTCCCATCTCATCACTGCTCTCTGTGATGCTGCAAGTATACAGAACAGGAAAGCAGAGCCATAAGGGGGCAGGCTTGGGCTTGAAAAGACATCAGAGAAGACAGACTCAGCTATAATGATTATTAAAGTGGATCCGAGGTGAACTTTTACTCATTGCATAATTGTGTTCCTTTCCTATTGTTTATAGGGCATTCTTCAAACCAAATACTTTTTTGTTTTTGTTTTAATACTCGAATTCCCTATAAACTAAATAAACCACGCCCACAGGTTCTCAAAGAGCCTTGGCAGTAGCAAGGGCTCATGGGAGCTCAGTCTGGGCAGGAGGAGGAGGTGTTACTAGCCATTGATTTCAGAGGCAGAGGGGAGGAGGGAGGAGTGGGGATTAGGTTTTTTTCACAGGCTGAGTGCTCAAGATACAGATAAGCCTGCCTCTGTGTAATGTTTACAAACAACATGGCTGCTGTCATTGTATCACAGGAAGAAATAATCATTTTCTATTAAAGCTGTTTGCAGCTAGATTTGCTGTGTAAACTATCTAAACTTTAGATAAGATATATAGACTAGTTTTTCATCTCGGATCCGCTTTAAGCAAAGCCAGACTGAATGCTCAGCGGGGGATTTTATCAGGGCTGATAACAAGCAGGCTGAGCAGTGAAGGATGAAGCAGAGAGCAGGGTAGGTGTTTTCTCTAATGTTCCCACTGATATATATGGTAAAATACATGAGGGTGCTTCCTCTCTGGTTCCCTTTAAGCAGATAAAAGGCCTGTAGTTGATTTGAGGCGTGATGCTTGCATGTGGAAGATTTTGCTGTGAACAGAAAAAAGGAGCTCTCCGTGCAGGGAAAAGAAGCCATCCCTAAGCTACGAAAACAGAAAAAACCCATCTGAGAATTTCTACTATATTACGAGTAGCAAAATAACAATATGTAAAGCCATGTTAAGTCAAACAGAGCCCCCTGACAAACAAAGTTACTCTGCAAAGGCACATAACTATCACTCTGTGCGGCAAAGACCCCTCCATTTACTTAGCAGAGCTTGGAGGATGGGCAGAGCTTGGAGGATGGGCAGAGCTTGGAGGAGGGGCAGAGCTTGGAGGATGGGCAGAGCTTGGAGGATAGGCAGAGCTTGGAGGATAGGCAGAGCTTGGAGGATAGGCAGAGCTTGGAGGATGGGCAGAGCTTGGAGGATGGGCAGAGCTTGGAGGATGGGCAGAGCTTGGAGGAGGGGCAGAGCTTGGAGGATGGGCAGAGCTTGGAGGATAGGCAGAGCTTGGAGGATGGGCAGAGCTTGGAGGATGGGCAGAGCTTGGAGGATGGGCAGAGCTTGGAGGATGGGCAGAGCTTGGAGGATGGGCAGAGCTTGGAGGAGGGGCAGAGCTTGGAGGATGGGCATAGCTTGGAGGATAGGCAGAGCTTGGAGGATAGGCAGAGCTTGGAGGATAGGCAGAGCTTGGAGGATGGGCAGAGCTTGGAGGATGGGCAGAGCTTGGAGGATGGGCAGTGCTTGGAGGATGGGCAGTGCTTGGAGGATGGGCAGTGCTTGGAGGATGGGCAGAGCTTGGAGGATGGGCAGAGCTTGGAGGAGGGGCAGAGCTTGGAGGATGGGCAGAGCTTGGAGGAGGGGCAGAGCTTGGAGGATGGGCAGAGCTTAGAATAGGCTGTTTTGATGTTTACCGGTACTCCATAGAAAAGGTAGAGTATTACGGCTGTTATTATTATTAACATATTTAGTTATTTATTTATAAAGAGGCATTAACATCGGTGATCTACAGATGAGAAAACAAACAACAGTGGGCAACCATTTAATGCATAATTTATACCACATACAGCAATATAAGTACATTAATACATAGTTAATGTGGCTGCATAGCGCAATAGGAATAACCGACAATCAAGGGCCATAAAGAAGAATTCCACAAAGCATTAATTAAGAGACTCTGAAGTCTCCATAAATTCAGGTTTTTATTGCAAAAACCTGTTCAACATTATTGCCCTAACTAAAACGCTGCATCCCCGCGGCTGAAATATTACTAAATCCCCCCAAACTCCCCGGGGAACACTGGGGGGAGCGCTTCCGTGAGAGGCAGAGCTTTCAGCTGCAGCTCTGCCTCTACACTCGTCTACCAGCACGTATCTCCGCCTCTGCCCCGCCCCTCTCAGTGTAGGAAGAGTGAGGGGGGAGGGTGGAGGTGGTGATACGCGCAGATAGACATGTGTAGAGGCAGAGCTGCAACTGAAAGCTCTGCCTCTCATGGAAGTGCTCCCTGCAGTGTGCCCCGGGGAGTTTGGGGGGATTAGTTAGATTTCAGCCGCGGGGATGCAGCGTTTTAGTTAGGGCAATAATGTTGACCAGGTTTTTGCAATAAAAACCTGAATTTATGGAGACTTCAGAGTCTCTTTAAGTGTCCTTTTCCAAAAGATACTTGCCTTCCTTCGGCCTTCCTCCTGCCTTCCTCCTGCCTTCCTCCTGCCTTCCTCCGGTCTTCCTCCCGCCTTCCTCCTGCTTTCCTCACTCCTTCCTCCCACCCAAGTTATTAGTTATTAGAACTCCATTCCAAACTTTACTTAAATTTCCAATGACATGTCAGAACTCTCCTAAAAAAGGAACACTTAAGGCTGGGAAAAAAATGAATTTTACTCACCTGGGGCAGCAGCCCCCTGCAGCTGTCCTGTGCCCACGTAGTCGCCATCAGATCTTCCTGGCCCCGCCGGCAGCCACTTCCGATGTCGGCGACAGGCGCCGACAGGGTGGGAATGCGAGTGATTCTTCGTGTTCCTGGCCGCAATATCGCCCTCTATACTGATATTGCAGCCAGGAATGCAAAGAATCACTTGTGTTCCCAGCCTAACTGGCCAAACTAACATTTCAGTAACTAGTCTGAGGTACATTTGAAAGCATTCCCAAGCATCCACTACATCTGAAAATTTTTACTTTTACTGCAGCTTGCTCATCTCTGGCTAATCAGCAAATGTAATCATTGCTGGCTGAAGCTCTCTTCCTGTGTCTTCACTCTGGCCCCTCCCTTGAATAGACATGTCTCCCAAGCAACAGCTGAGTCACTTCAGCAGAAAAGGCAGGGCAAAGTGAAAACACAGGCGGAGAGCTTCAGCAGGCAATGATTACAAGATAAGCAAACTTGTACTGCTCTCTGCAATAAAAATATACGTTTTTACATACAGGAAATGCTTTCAAATGTTCTTTAATGTGAGTAAGGGCTGGTGCACACTACAAGAACTTTTCTAAGCATTTTGTGATTTCGAAAGCTCCTGCTAATGTTATTCTATGTGTGTTCACATGAGCGATGAGATTTTGTAAACATTCCACATAGCATTGCATTAACAAGAGCTTTCAAAATCTCTAGCTCTTGCAGTATGAATCAGCCCTAAGAGTAGCTACAGAAATTTTAACTTTGGGAGTATAATCCCACTTACAGGTACAGTACAGTAAAAACACCAAGTGATAGAAGTGTAAAATGTGTACAAAGTACCTACTGTATATACACTACAGTAGAAATATGAAGCAATACTAATAGAGAATTGAACAGCATAATAATTCCCAATACATGTTGTTTTGGTAGTTAGAATAACCCAGAGAAGAAAAATCAGGGATAGAGTCCTTCCCTTACGAGCTTCCTGTTTAGAAGGAAGGGGGATGGAAGCGCGAGGTACGGTGATAAACAATCTGTAGCTTTGCAGAACGTAGTACCTATGACAGCTGGGACAGAAGGAGACAGATATGAATACAAATCTGGAGATAAAGCAGATAATTTGATTGCCTGTTGTATTGTTTACAGAGAACTTGGGTGCCAGCGTTAGGCTATTAAACAGCCTAGGCTATTAAAAGCCAAGCCGCATTTACTAATCGAATTAGGCGCCTGTGTTCAGATATTCTGCAGCCGGGCACAGACACCTGTTTTATTCACCAAAACCGAAACCTCAGGAACAATTGTTGAACACTGGCGCCCGGACCAAGCATAGGAGAAAGAAGATGATGGAAGGTAAGTGTTGACTAGGGTTAGATGTTTGGGTTAGGCAGTATTTTTGGAGGGTTAGCATTAAGGGATAGGATAGGGAGAGGTTAGATTTCAAAATGTACCTGAGCCAAAGCCTGAGTACAGAATCACATACAGTATTCACAGCATATCACTTTTTCCACATTTTGTTATATTACAGCCTTATTCCAAAATGGATTATATTCATTTTTTCCCCAGAATTCTACACACGACACCCCATCAGTGCTGGGCTGAAATTACACATGAGCGTAATTACGCATCGTAATCCAATGCAAAATTACGCGTAAGCGCTATGCGTAACTTACGGTCTTACGTGTAATTTTTTACGCGTAAGCCATAAAGCGGTATCGTAATTACGCTGTCTACCGTAATTGCTAGGTATGCGTAATTTTACGATGACTTACACGTAATTTTACACGTAATTACTAACGTACAACTCCCCTTTTCTAAGAGTAGCCAATCAGTCAACATCCTAAGCAACCAATAGTATCTCCTCCCGCCCTTCAGTATATAAGCGTACGTTTTGACGCATATGAATGATGTGTACGCAATAGCTGTCACATTGACGGCTATTGCGTACACATCGTCCGTATGCGTCAAAAAGTATGCATTAACGGGTATTACGGCACTACGCATAACATCGTAGCGTAAGCGCCTACATTACGGTATCCTTACGCTTAACTGCGTAAGTTAACGCGTAATTACAGTGATGAACCATAGATAATTTCCTACGCTGTAACCGTAATTGCGTAATGCGTAATATCGTAAAATTACGCGTAATGATCCGTAAGCGTAGATTTTTCCATTACGACAATAGTTTATTTGAGATTTTTGCAAATTTATTAAATATTAACCTATTTTAGTTCCTGGACGTAGTTTCTACGTCCAGGAACCATGCGCGCTCCCGGCCCGCGGTTCGTTAGCCAGGCAATCAGTGAATCGGGCTATGGTGCCCGATCACTGATTCCTCTCCCCCGCTGAAAAAGCGACAGCTTCTCTCGGAAGCTGCGCTTTTTCTGGCTGTTCCCTCCCCCATGCGTCTCTCTAAGCGTGTGTTACGCTTAGAGTGACGTCATGTAAACAAACTCATGGCCGCCATCTTGTGGCCAAAAAGTAAAACTACAACTAAAAGTAAACAAAACTAAACACACATTTACATTATAAAACTATCGTTTACATCCCACCCTCCCAAAAATACCCAAATAAAATGTTTAATATAAAAAAAAAAAAACATTACAATAAAAAAAAAAAAATGTAAATATTTACCTAAGGGTCTAAACTTTTTAAATATCAATGTAAAGATGAAATATTTCTATCTTTTTTTTATTTTAAACTTGTAAATAGTGATAGATGGAAAACGGAAAAAATGCACCTTTATTTCCAAATAAAATATTGTCACCATACATTGTGATAGGGACATAATTTTAATGGTGTAATAACCGGGACATATGGGCAAATACAATATGTGAGTTGTAATTATGGAGGCATGTATTATTTTAAAACTATAATGGCTGAAAACTAAGAAATAATGAACTTTTTAAGTTTTTTCTTATTCTTCCTGTTAAAATGCATTTACAGTAAAGTGGCTCTTAGCAAAATGTACCCCCCAAAGAAAGCCTAATTGGTGGTGGAAAAAACAAGATATAGATCAGTTCATTGTGATAAGTAGTGATAAAGTTATAGGCTAATCAATGGGAGGTGAACATTGCTCAAGTGAAAACGACGGAACGCGAATGGGTTAACAAAACAAAAAAATCAGAAAGCATATGTACATAAGTATACACAGCCTTTGCCATGAAGCTCAAAATTGAGCTCAGGTGCATCCTGTTTTCCCTGATCAGCCTTGAGATGTTTCTGCAGTTTAATTGGAGTTCACCTGTGGTAATTTCAGTTGACTGGACATGATTTGGTCCCACAGTTGACAGTTATTGTGAGAGCACCAACCACGCATGAAGTCAAAGGAATTGTCTGTAGACCGCCAAGACAGGATTGTCTCGAAGCACAAATTTGGGGAAGGTTCCAGAAAGATTTCCTCTGCTTTGAAGGTCCCGATGAGCACATTGGCCTCCATCATGTCAGTGGAAGAAGTTCAAAACCACCAGGACTGAGCTGGCTGAAGCATGGTGGTGGTGGCAGCATCATGCGGTGTGGATGTCTTTCAGCGGCAGGAACTGGGAGTATAGTCAGTATAAAGGGAAAGGACTGCAGCAATGTACAGAGACATCCTGGATGAAAACCCAATCCAGAGCGCTCTTGAACTCAGACTGGGATGATGGTTCATCTTTCAGCAGCACAACGACCCTAAACACACAGCCAACATGTCAAGGGTGTGGCTTCAGGACAACTCTGTGCATGTCATTGAGTGACCCAGCCAGAGCCCAGACTTGAATCCGATTGAACATCTCTGGAGAGATCTCAAAATGGCTGACCACCGACGCTTCTCATCCAACCTGATGGAGCTTGAGAGGTGCTGCAAAGAGGAATGGGCGAAACTGGCCAAGGATAGGAGTGCCAAGCTTGTGACATCATATTCAAAAAGACTTAAGGTAATTGCTGCCAAAGGTGCATTGAAAAATATTGAGCAAAGGCTCAATATAGGATTTCTCCGTTTTGTTTTTTTTTCGTTTTTTTTTATACATTTGCTAAAACCTCAAGTTGTTGTCCTTATGGGGTGTTGTGTGTAATTTGTCATTTTAGACATATTTTGCAAGCTGAAATTGTATGGGCACCCTAGTTTTAAGGGTTTGTTTGAAGCTTGTGAGGTTCTTCTCAACATGATAGGCATGATGCAAGAATTCCAGCGGAGGGCTGAAGCTTGTGAAAAGTCTTGTAGGAGGGACTGTGAGGAGGTGACCAGGGCAGAAGATCTTAGAGACCCCTGTGCAGGGCAGACACTGCAGTTATCATGTTACCTGGAAGTTAGGGAGGACCTGCGAGGGATCTTCAGAACTGCTGATTAGCATCCTTCCTCTAGAGCAATAGAGCGCTAATACATAGCAGGGGTGAGTGGACCAGAAGGGCAAGCGCACTGACTGTCACGTCTCCTCTCCCCGAGAGCACAGCTCAGCAGTTTACGTACAACAAGCTGACTCTGCTGCCTGCAAGTATTCCACTAACAATAAAAGCTTATAAAGTAAATGAAAAGCATAAGCATTTCTTTCCGCACACACTCGAGAGGGAATGGAGGGCCTTAACGTTTATTGTGTTAAATAAAAGATTGCAGCATCTTCTGTCCTGGCCTTCACTTCAGTCGTCAATACAGATTAATGAGCACAGATGTCTCCATTTATCTGAAGGGTACAAGACAATGCTTCCGTATTCAAGCAGCGACTTGTTTTGTTACCGCGGTGTTCTGACACCATGTTGCAGATCACCGCGTTCTGCTGGCACCACGCACCAGAGCTGCAGACGATGCCAGGCTGGCTGGTGGTGACAGGAACTGAGGCAGGTACAAGCCAGCCGTGAGGACCAGACATCCACGCTGGAGCAGAATCCACAAACGAGAAGGTTCCAGGACGGGGACAGGCCGTATGAAGAGCGTTATCAGAACATGCGGCAGAGGATGGGTCAGGCCTGCCAAGGGAACAAGCAGGAATGACAAAGAAAAGGTATTATTGGGGAGGCAGAAGCCAGATCAGCTTAGTGGAAAAACAAGAGTAGCTAAAGATCAATTCAAGCAGACGGTTGAATTACGCAACTGACAGGTGAATAACCACTGATTGGCCGCCACCTCCTAACTGTAACCAAGTCAAAGTCTTCACAGAGGCAGGCTGGACCATTCTCCACCTTAAAGAGGAACTCCAGTAAAAATAATGCAATAAAAAAGTGCATTTTTACAATAATTATGTATAAATTATTTAGTCAGTGTTTGCCCATTGTAAAATCTTTCCTCTCCCTGATTTACATTCTGACGTTTATCACATGGTGACATTTTTACTGCTGGCAGGTGATGTCAGTGGAAGGAGATGCTGCTTGCTTGTCTGGCAGTTGGAAACAGCTGTAAATAGCTGTTATTTCCCACAATGCAACAAGGCTCCCACAGTGTGATGTCAGAACCATGGTGATGACATCACACTGTGGGGGGGGGGGGTTCACCACAATATCACCCATACAGCGCCCCCTGATGATGCGTTTGTGAAAAGGAATAGATTTCTTATGGGAAAGGGTTATGATTTCTTATGGGAAAGTTACGGTTTCTCTTCAAGGTGCCCATTAGCAGTGCAATTTTTCCTTCAGATTTGATCTTTTGACACGATTTGAACAATCAAAACTATTTAGAAGGCATTTAGAAGGCAATTATTGATTGCTCCCAATAACGGAAAGATTTAGGAAGGTTTTTACATTCTGATTCGCTTAAAAAATCCAACTTCTTAATCAATATGTTTTCTTTTTCCAATCAACCAAAGAATCGTTTCACACTGATTTTCGCCACATAGGGCGCAGTTTTCTATACGCTTCGATCATACAAATCGCATCAAAAGATCGTATCTGATGGAAAATTGTACCAGTAAGCACTTTAAAAATGCCCTCGAACAGTAGAGTCTTCAGCGAAGAATCGCGCAGATAAATGCAATCAGAAATAAAATGTCATAATAGAGTATATTGATTACATCACCATCAATGAACCAACCTGTACTTCCAATCATACTTCCATCATAACAAAATATGAAAAACTTTTTCCAGTTGACTAAATTGTCAATGAACAATTCCCATTATGTGTACAATCTCCCGGATGATCGACCGTAGGATCGATTGGATCAAGTGCCTTTAAAGTGTACCAGAGCTCACCTAACTAAAATGATTTATACATACCTGGGGCTTCCTCCAGCCCCACCCGCTCAGATCGATCCGACAATGCCTGTGTTCTTTTTCCTCACTTCAAACAGCTCTTTTGAGGGCTAGCACATCGGTCTCCTGTGTTTTTGTGTGAGACACCCCACAGCCCACTGACACCCAGAGCTGTGTGCACACTACTGCTGTTGCCTCATTAACTACTTAAAGACCGCCCCACGCCAACGGGCGTGGTCGCGGCGGCAGCCCCCGGACCACCTAACGCCAATTGGCATCTCCTGCTCGGGGGCAGAGCTCCACCCCCTCTTCAGTCTGCGAGTGGCAATCGTCGCTCGGGAGACTATTAGAAGGCGTGATCGCCGTCTATTTACATGTACAGCGCTGCAATCGGCAGCAGCGCTGTACTGGGGACAGCCATGTGACACGGCTGTCCCCCTGGGACACTGGAGAGCGATCAGACCCCACCAACAGAGAGCTCTGTTGGTGGGGAGAATAGGGGGGGAATCACTTGTGTGCTGTGTTTTGCGGCCCTGCAGTTTGGCCTTAAAGCTGCAGTGGCCAATTAACAATAAAAAGGCCTGGTCTTTAGGGGGGTTTTAACACTGCGGTCCTCAAGTGGTTAAGTTACAGGCACAGAACCACTCCAGTGCATTATTATGTCACTGTATTCTGATAGTACTATTGCATTTCTCTGTGTGAGACACTCCACAGCCCACTGACACCCAGAGCTGTACATAGTGTGATTTCTGTCCTTTAGGGATTAAAACCCGACTTTGCGTCAACTCTGTAATTTTTGGTGGGACTTTTGGCATGGATTCCCCTCCGACATGCCACAGTCCAGGTGTTAGACCCCTTGAAACAACTTTTTCATCACTTTTGTGGCCAGAAACTTTGTCTTTGTAAGTTTTAAAATTCACTTCTCATTGAACTCTATGGCGGTTCACCAGATTCGTCTGTTTGTGAACAGAAAATTCTATGTTCGCGACATCTCTAACATTCAACTGTTATTTACAACTGTTTATACCAGTGCTACATCTACATAATGTGCGCATTACTTCTACAACACACTATTGACGCAAGGCATGTGTTGTGTACGCAAAGCAAGTTGCACTATGTGATTTATTGTTAGGCCTCTCTATACTGTCATCTCTAAATAAGACACTGAAAACAGAGTGTGTTACAGAGAGGTGTTCAAGCTTTCTTCACAGCCATACCAGTTAAGGCACCTGTGTTTTCATTGACCTGAGGAAGCGGACAAGCACCCGCGAAACGCGTTGTCAATTTTATGTGCTCAACTAAAAGACCTTTTTTTCAATAAACTGGTCCAAATTCTTCAAGAGAGGTAAGATTCCCTCTCTGTTTATAAGATTAACAGCTTATTAGCCTATCTTTTATGCATTTGCCACCTCCACCCCTCTTGTCATACCTCTTTAGAGCTGATCGTTTTTTAGTTGTCCTAAAGACCATTGGGAGGGTGACCACCCAGTTCCTGTCATAGACCCGGAAAACCAAGCCGGGACGGGTAATTTTCCGCCTGCTCTGACGGTGGTTGCAAGGATTTGCAACCCACCTTTCTG
The DNA here is from genome assembly GCF_040937935.1 of Hyperolius riggenbachi. Lineage (NCBI taxonomy): Eukaryota > Metazoa > Chordata > Amphibia > Anura > Hyperoliidae > Hyperolius > Hyperolius riggenbachi. The sequence continues at coordinate 385,888,236 of NC_090651.1, read as the reverse complement.
AGTATATACATCCTTAGCATTTTGCTTCACCGAATCTTACACGATTCTGCACCATTGGTATCCTTTTGTCCTTTAGATGACCCTGGGGTTGAGTACAGGAACCATCGACCTAAGCTATCACTAAGCAGGAGCTGATAGAGTCATTTTTTAGTCTGAGTTCCCCTTTATGACACAGGTATGAAGGAATATACAGTTCCAGAAATAAATGCATGTACAATTAGATGGAAAGACAGGCGTTTGGGATTAATGATTTGCATGGAATGCCGCGTCTTGGTTGACAGGCGCTGTGTGTACCGGAATAGGGAACAGATGGAATCTAGTTAGTGGGGTCATGGCTGACAGCACATCCGTGGAGGCTCAGAATGGGACGGGGGAATGTAAATCAGGATTGCAGCCATTCAGCTACATACAGTTCATCTCTCTACCTACAAGAGAGCCGCTTCCTCAGCCAGAATATTTATTATCCCGCCGGGGTTCCCTTGTACTGCACTCAGTGGGGTAGTTACGCAATTTATAGCTTCATTCATCAACTCCCCTCTCAGGCCTTCTCATTGGACGTTCTGTGAATCATCAGCCAATGGCTGGGACTCTCTCTGGGCTCCTCCTCCTCTTCTAACCGGACAGTACGCCCAATAATGGACAGAAGCAGTCAGATCTAGCCACGGTAGCAATGGATTAGAAGCTCCTCCAGGACTGTAAGTTCTGCCATCTGGTTTCCAGTTAGGGAAACTTCCTTTCACTTCCAGGGCCATTGAGAAGAAGATGCATGATCTCCAATGGGGATTCTGACAGAAGTAAAAACAGGTCAACTGTAAATGTGATGCAGCAGGCAAAGCTTAAAGAAAATCTGAACTGAAAATTAAAAGTCAAAATAACCATACACAGGTCATACTTACCTCCCGTGTAGTCTACTCCTCAATCTCTTTCTCCTCTCCTGCATCCTGTTTGTTCACTGTGATCAATGGAATTCTGAAAATGGCCATTACCCCCAACAGCTTCCTGGTCAGCACACTTTTACACTGCAATATCGCCCTTGGGAGCCATAGGGAAACATGGACATTACCGTGCACATTAGTTATCCTTTCAGTTATAACTGACAGTGACAGCAACTGATATATAACTGACAGCAACCAATATATTTCAGTTCTAAAAATTGGAAGGAATTGTTCTAAGAAGAAAATGGTGAGCTTCTGGGGAGAACTGATGGCGAGGTAACTATGTAATATTCATTTGCAGCTATGTCATGTGTTTGTTTAAAAAAAAAAAATACATATACTCTGTACAGATTCACTTGAAAGTGTTCCTGATGCGGACCTCAGCTATGAAAATGCATACTTACCTAAGAAAAGAAAAGCTTTTTCCCACCCATCCTCTGGTCCCCCATTGCCGAGCAAAAACCCCCTGAAGAATTCCAACAAGGGCTTGTCGGAATTAAGATTGGGGAATGAAGATCAGGGCCGCCCTCCCCCTCATGCACGAGCAAAGACATACTGCGCCTGCATGAGGAAGGTCGCAACTGCACAGTTAGTAAAATGACACAGCACAGGGTCCCGACGAGCAGCAGCAGGGAGGACACTGTAAGACTCTACAGGATCCAGCGGTTTCCCTCTCCTTAGGTAAGTATGCATACCCCCAACTTTTTGAGATAACCCCCTGACACACCCCTAGTCACGTGTACCATAAAGATCAGATCAGTTCTGAAAGATGGACAAATGGGGAAGAAAGAGGGACAGAGGTAGGGGCGTAGCAATAGGGGTTGCAGAGGTTGCGACCGCATCAGGGCCCTTCGGCCAGAGGGGCCCCCGAAGGGCCCTCCCTCAACTGCAGTATTAGCTCTCTATTGGTCCTGTCCTCATAATAATCACTTCTATAGATGCTTTGAACAGTGGTAATCAGTAACAAGCTGCTCCCCATCCCCTTCTTGCACCTCTGACACTGTAGTTGCCATTGGCAGGTTTTGGTGCTCCATATCAATTGTTATGTATAGAGTGTTTGGGGGGGCCCCATGTAAAACTTGCATCGGGGCCCACAGCTCCTTAGCTACGCCACTGGACAGAGGGACTGTCTCTCCAAAAGAGGGGCAGTTGGGAGCTATGAAGTATGTGTCTCTTAACCCGAGCTTTGGCTTGGGATCTCTTTAAAGTGGTCTGAAAGCCAGAATTTCTACTTTGCTCTAAAAGATTCTTCACTGCTTGAAAGTTACTATTCCAGAATTATTATTTTTTTAGCAAAACATCACTGAAATGGTTAACAAAGCACTTTGTCCTGCTATTCAGCTTCAAATCTGCATCCAAACTGGAGATAACAGTATCTTTGTTTACATTCCAATGTTGATACATGTGTGTAAATGCAGTGTAACAGGTGAAAAGAAGCTCTCTGTGAATCTCTCTGTGCCTAAAGCACACAAACAGCTCAGAACAGCTAATTAGAAGATATTAATATATAATAAAAATCAGTTTGAATAAAATGCAATGGCAGCTTTCAGAGCAGATAAACTACACTTTGGAAACTTGTAATTTGTAAACAGACAATATTACTTGTGCACAAAAGCAAATATGATAACTGTATGAGTACTAAAATGTAGGAAAACACATTTTTATTGAATGTTATGTCAGAGTTTCAGACCTCTTTAAAGTAAACCTGAGATGGTGGGAACAAGTTCTATTTTACTTACCTGGGGGCTTGTTCCATCCCTCCGTAGCCTTACATATCCCTCAGCTTCCTTGCACTGCTCTGTTGTACCCCTCTGTAAGATCGCCTGCGCATGTGTGGCCTCCTCGATTGCCTCCCGGTGTATGCACTGAACCCTCCCATTGCATGTACATCGACCAGTGCTGGGCCGAAATTACGCATGAGCGTAATTACGCATCGTAATTCAATGTAAATTTACGCGTAAGCGCTACGCGTAATTTACGGTCTTACGCGCAATTATTTACGCGTAAGCAGTAAAGTGGTATCGTAATTACGCTGTCTACCGTAATTGCTAGGTATGCGTAATTTTACGAAGACTTACGCGTAATTTTACGCGTAATTACTAACGTAAAAACTCCCCTTTTCTAAGAGTAGCCAATCAGTCAACATCCTAAGCAACCAATAGTATCTCCTCCCGCCCTTCAGTATATAAGCGTAAGGTGTGGAGCTCCTCCTGACTACAGAGTGTATAACTTCAGTATATAAGCGTACGTTTTGACGCATACGAATGATGTGTACGCAATAGCTGTCACATTGACAGCTATTGCGTACACATCATCTGTATGCGTCAAAAAGTACGCATTAATGGGTATTACGGCACTACGCGTAACATCGTAGTGTAAGCGCCTACATTACGGTATCATTACGCGTAACTGCGTAAGTTAACGCGTAATTACAGTGATGAACCGTAGATAATTTCCTACGCCGTAACCATAATTGCGTAATGCGTAATAGCGTAAAATTACGCGTAATGATCCGTAAGCTTAGATTTTTCCATTACGACCAGCACTGACAGCGACCCGCGATTGGTCCGGTCGGCAAGCTTTTGGAGGGGCGCAGCAACTGAAACGGACAAGCATGGTAGGTGCTGCCCTTCGGATGCACTGCAAAGCATGGGACCCCCCTCCCCCGCCTATTAACCCCCTACCAAGTGAGGTCAGCTGCCCTCCATCCCCCCCCCCCACACACACACACACACACACACTAAAAACAAGTGTGCCCAGCCTAACTCCAAACCCCTAGCAAGGGCCCATTCACACTTATTAGTGTGAGCGGGAGTTTACCGCTAATCCAAATTGCCGGCGATCGCTGCTGCTTTTCAAAGCCCTAGCGCAATGTTAACTCTATGGCAATTAGCGCTAAGCGCAAAACGTGCTACATGCAGCATTTTTAAAGTTTTTTGAGCGATCACGATTGCAATGCATTTCAATCACAAATCGCGACTGCTCAAATAATGAAAATGTCCAGTGAAATATACGCGTTAATGATGTAAAAATCGCCCACGCAAAACTTTAGCTCAAATCGCTGGCATTTTGCAATTTCAAGTGTAAACGGTGCCTGAGAGGGGCCAGTACAATAATCCATCAATACCCCCCCCCCCCCTCCCCCAGATATGCCCCGTATGATAATTCCCCCCTCCAACCACAGTATGTGGGGCCCTCTCAGTGAATGTGGTCGTACTGGCAGCCATGATAAATACTCACTCTCTGGCCATGACTGGAACCAGAGACCCGGCGCTGCAAGGTGCAGGCGCTATCCACTTCCTCCCCCTGCTGATATTAGTTTCTGGCGGCAGCATTAGAGAGGGGTTAACATTTTTATTACACTAACTAGGTTATAAAACTGGTAATTTATGTGCAGCGGTCCTGTGACTATGAAGTTCTCCGGAACGTTCTTCTCATGTCGTCTGCTCAGATATATTGGGGTGGACGGAGCCGCAGACCTGTAGCCACTTCCTGTCTGGCGTGTCACCCCTCAGTGACTAGGACAAACTTAATGGGCCTTCAATGTCGGCTGTCTGCGCTCTCTCCCGCTGGCAGCTCTGCCTGGCCCATCGAACGCCATACCGCGGCGCCCTCGTGCAGAGAGGGGGGGGGGGGGGGGGGAGGTGGAGCCGGGGGAGGGGCATAGATCATTCCTGCCGGTGTCACCGTCACAAAGAGAACAGCAGCCACACGCCGTCATCAGCATCAGTCATTTACTATTACCTGTTTTATGTCACGGGCACAAGATGCATTCATTACCTGCAGGATCGGTTCTGGACTTTTTGCTGCCTGAGGCAAACTTGTTCTCACATGACATGCTGCAGCTCAACACAATAGCACACTGGCTGGCTGTGAGTCTGTGACCAACACACTGCTCACCCTCAGACACTCCATTCCTCCTCAGTCAGGACAGCAGTGCCACCTCCTCCCTTCTGCTGTGCAAGTCACATGAAACACTGCTGCTCTCCTGTCTCCTCCCTCCTCACTCACTGTCAGACTCCTCACACAGCACAACAAGCTGCTTTTCCCCAATGCTGCTATCCTGCCTCCTCACTCACTGTCAGACTCCTCATACAGCACAACAAGCTGCTTTTCCCCAATGATGCTTTCCTGCCTCCCCCTCCTCACTCACTGTCAGACTCCTCACACAGCACAACAAGCTGGTTTTCCCCAATGCTGCTCTCCTGCCTCCCCCTCCTCACTCACTGTCAGACTCCTCCCACAGCACAACAAGCTGCTTTTCCCCAATGATGCTCTCCTGTCTCCCCCCTCCTCACTCACTGTCAGACTCCTCACACAGCACAACAAGCTGCTTTTCCCCAATGATGACCTCCTGCCTCTCCCTCCTTACTCACTGTCAGACTCCTCACACAGCACAACAAGCTGCTTTTCCTCAATGATGCTCTCCTGCCTCCCCCCTCCTCACTCACTGTCACTCCTCACACAGCACAACAAGCTGCTTTTCCCCAATGCTGCTCTCCTGCCTCCCCCTTCCTCACTCACTGTCACTCCTCACACAGCACAACAAGCTGCTTTTCCCCAATGATGCTCCCCTGCCTCCCCCCTCCTCACTCACTGTCAGACTCCTCACAAAGCACAACAAGCTGCTTTTCCCCAATGATGCTCTCCTGCCTTCCCCCTCCTAACTTACTGTCAGACTCCTCACACAGCACAACAAGCTGCTTTTCCCCAATGCTGCTCTCCTGTCTCCCCCCTCCTCACTCACTGTCAGACTCCTCACACAGCACAACAAGCTGCTTTTCCCTAATGCTGCTCTCCTGCCTCCCCCCTCCTCACTCACTGCCAGACTCCTCACACAGCACAACAAGCTGCTTTTCCCCAATGATGCTCTCCTGCCTCCCCCCTCCTCACTCACTGCCAGACTCCTCACACAGCACAACAAGCTGCTTTTCCCCAATGCTGCTCTCCTGCCTCCCCCTTCCTCACTCACTGTCACTCCTCACACAGCACAACAAGCTGCTTTTCCCCAATGATGCTCTCCTGCCTCCCCCCTCCTCACTCACTGCCAGACTCCTCACACAGCACAACAAGCTGCTTTTCCCCAATGATGCTCTCCTGCCTCCCCCTCCCCCCTCCTCACTCACTGTCAGACTCCTCACACAGCACAACAAGCTGCTTTTCCCGAATTATGCTCTCCTGCCTCCCCCCTCCTCACTCACTGCCAGACTCCTCACACAGCACAAAAAGTTGCTTTTCCCCAATGCTGCTCTCCTGCCTCCCCCCTCCTCACTCACTGTCAGATTCCTCACACAGCACAACAAGCTGCTTTTCCCCAATGATGCTCTCCTGCCTCCCCCCTCCTCACTCACTGTCAGACTCCTCACACAGCACAACAAGCTGCTTTTCCCCAATGATGCTCTCCTGCCTCGCCCTCCTCACTCACTGCCAGACTCCTCACACAGCACAACAAGCTGCTTTTCCCCAATGATGCTCTCCTGCCTCCCCCCTCCTCACTCACTGCCAGACTCCTCACACAGCACAACAAGTTGCTTTTCCCCAATGCTGCTCTCCTGCCTCCCCCCTCCTCACTCACTGTCAGATTCCTCATACAGCACAACAAGCTGCTTTTCCCCAATGCTGCTCTCCTGTCTCCCCCCTCCTCACTCACTGTCAGACACCTCACACAGCACAAAAAGCTGCTTTTTCCCAATGATGCTCTCCTGCCTCCCCCCTCCTCACTCACTGTCAGACACCTCACACAGCACAACAAGCTGCTTTTCCCCAATGCTGCTCTCCTGCCTCCCCCCTCCTCACCCACTGTCAGATTCCTCACACAGCACAACAAGCTGCTTTTCCCCAATGCTGCTCTCCCGTCTCCTCCCTCCTCACTCACTGTCAGCCTCCTTACACAGCACAACAAGCTGCTTTTCCCCAATGCTGCTCTCCTGCCTCCCCCTCCTCACTCACTGTCAGATTCCTCACACAGCACAACAAGCTACTTTTCCCCAATGATGCTCTCGTGCCTCCCCCTCCTCACTCACTGTCAGACACCTCACACAGCACAAAAAGCTGCTTTTTCCCAATGATGCTCTCCTGCCTTCCCCCTCCTCACTCACTGTCAGACACCTCACACAGCACAACAAGCTGCTTTTCCCCAGTGATGCTCTCCTGCCTCCCCTCTCCTCAATCACTGTAAGACTCCTCACAAAGCACAAACAAGCTGCTTTTTCCCAATGAAGTTCCCCTGCCTCCCCCCTCCTCACTCACTGTCAGACTCCTCACACAGCACAATAAGCTGCTTTTCCCCAATGATGCTCTCCTGCCTCCCCCTCCTCACTCACTGTCAGACTCCTCACACATCACAACAAGCTGCTTTTCCCCAATGCTGCTCTCCTGCCTTCCCCCTCCTCACTCACTGTCAGACTCCTCACACAGCACAGCAAGCTGCTTTTCCCCAATGATGCTCTCCTGCCTCCCCCCTCCTCACTCACTGTCAGACTCCTCACACAGCACAATAAGATGCTTTTCCCCAATGATTCTCTCCTGCCTTCCCCCTCCTCACTCACTGTCAGGCTCCTCACACAGCACAATAAGCTGCTTTTCCCCAATGATGCTCTCCTGCCTCCCCCTCCTCACTCACTGTCAGACTCCTCACACATCACAACAAGCTGCTTTTCCCCAATGCTGCTCTCCTGCCTCCCCCCTCCTCACTCACTGTCAGACTCCTCACACAGCACAGCAAGCTGCTTTTCCCCAATGATGCTCTCCTGCCTCCCCCCTCCTCACTCACTGTCAGACTCCTCACACAGCACAATAAGATGCTTTTCCCCAATGATTCTCTCCTGCCTTCCCCCTCCTCACTCACTGTCAGACTCCTCACACATCACAACAAGCTGCTTTTCCCCAATGCTGCTATCCTGCCTCCCCCCTTCTCACTCACTGTCAGATTCCTCACACAGCACAACAAGCTACTTTTCCCCAGTGATGCTCTCCTGCCTCCCCTCTCCTCAATCACTGTCAGACACCTCACACAGCACAAAAAGCTGCTTTTTCCCAATTATGTTCCCCTGCCTCCCCCGTCCTCACTCACTGTCAGACTCCTCACACAGCACAACAAGCTGCTTTTCCCCAGTTATTACCTCTTTACCTTGCTCTTCTCTCACTTCTCCTCCTACTCTGACTGCAGGCTGGTAGTGTGAAGCCAGTACAAGCATGCTGCCCCTGTAATCTTTGCGCCTGATGCAAGTGTTTCACCTTGCTTCATGAGCGAACCGGCCCTGATTACCTGCTGCTGATAAACATGGTGGGGTTTCTGCAGTGAGGGGACAATCCACCCCACCCTGCACAAATCCTTTGCACATGTGTAAAGAGGACCTGTTTCATATCTATTGGCTCATGTAATTATCATGTTTAACCACTGAAACCTATCTGGACGAACATTCTCGTCCAGATAGGCTGCGTGCATTCCAGCTGCGCACGCTCTTGAGCACGCTCCCGCCGCCGGCCGTTATCCCAGCGATCAATGAATGGGATTATAGCTCCCATTCATTGATCAAAAGCCCCCTGCAGAAAAAACGACAGCCTCTTATTAGAGGCTGCGGTTTTTCTGAGTTAAAAAAACTTTCCCGTCTTCATTCATGTTCCTGGAAGGGTGATCGTTCGCTTCCAGGACTTTTTGACTCTGGCCATCTTGTGGCCAAATAGTAAAACTACACCCACATCCATTTTTTATTAAATAAATACCTTTTTTTACATTTAAAATTAGCTGTTTACCTCCCACACCAAAAATTACCCAAATAAAATTTTTAATAAAAAAATTACAAAATTACAATAAAAAAAAACATAAATAGTTACCTAAGGGTCTGAACTTTTTAAATATGCATGTCAAGGGAGTATATTAATATAATTTTTTTTAATTATGGGCTTGTAAATAGTGATGGACGCAAACTGAAAAAATGCACCTTTATTTCTAAATAAAATATCGGCGCCATACATTGTGATGGGGACATAATTTAAATGGTGTAATAACCGAGGCAAATGGGCAAATAAAATACATAGGTTTTAATTACGGTAGCATGTATTAATTTTAAACTATAATGGCCAAAACCTGAGGAATAATTATTTTTTTCCATTTCTTTCTTAATATTCATGTTAAAATGGATTTAGAATAAATTAATTCTTAGCAAAATGTATCACCCACAGAAAGCCTAATTGATGGCGGAAAAAACAAGATATAGATCAATTCCTTGTGATGAGTAATGATAAAGTCCTTGGCAAATGAATGCGAGGTGAAAGATGCTCAGATGCAAAAAATAAACAACCCTGTGGCTTCAGGGAGGAGCTTAATGTTAAGGGAAAGGGGTTGGGTTAGGCTTCAGGGAGGAGCTTAATGTTAAGGGAGAGGGGTTGGGTTAGTCATCAGGGAGGAGTTTAATGTTAGGGAGAGGGGTTAGGTTAGGCATCAGGGAAGAGCTTAATGTTAAGGGAAAGGGGTTGGGTTAGGCTTCAGGGAGGAGCTTAATGTTAAGGGAGAGGGGTTGGGTTAGTCATCAGGGAGGAGTTTAATGTTAAGGGAGAGGGGTTGGGTTAGGAATCAGGGAGGAGCTTAATGTTAAGGGAAAGGGGTTGGGTTAGGCTTCAGGGAGGAGCTTAATGTTAAGGGAAAGGGGTTGGGTTAGTCATCAGGGAGGAGTTTAATGTTAGGGAGAGGGGTTGGGTTAGGCATCAGGGAGGAGCTTAATGTTAAGGGAGAGGGGTTGGGTTAGTCATCAGGGAGGAGTTTAATGTTAGGGAGAGGGGTTAGGTTAGGCATCAGGGAAGAGCTTAATGTTAAGGGAAAGGGGTTGGGTTAGGCTTCAGGGAGGAGCTTAATGTTAAGGGAGAGGGGTTGGGTTAGTCATCAGGGAGGAGTTTAATGTTAGGGAGAGGGGTTGGGTTAGGCATCAGGGAGGAGTTAATGTTAAAGGGGCACTACAGCGAAAAACTGTAAAATTTAAAATATGTGCAAACAAATACAAATAAGAGGTACATTTTTCCAGAGTAAAATGAGCCATAAATTACTTTTCTCCCATGTTGCTGTCACTTACAGTAGGCAGTAGAAATCTGACAGAAGTGACAGGTTTTGGACTAGTCCATCTCTTCATAGGGGATTCTCAGCAGGGCTTTTATTCTTTATAAAGATATTCCATAAAAAGTATTTAAACAATGATGCTGGCCAGCTTTCCTGCTCCCTACACAGTTTTTTGGCAGTTGGGCAGAGCAACTGTCATTCACTAAGTGCTTTTGAAAATAAATATATCCCTGAGAATACCCTATGAAGAGATGGACTAGTCCAAAACCTGTCGCTTCTGTCAGATTTCTACTACCTACTGTAAGTGACAGCAACATGGGAGAAAAGCAATTTATGGCTCATTTTACCGTATATACTCGCATACAAGCCGAATTTTTGACCCCCAAAAAGGGGGTCAAAAGTTGGGGGGTCGGCTTGTATGCGAGTCTTCCCTGGTGGTCCGTGGTCCGCGGCCCCCGCTACCCCCTGCCCGCTCCCCCCGCCGCCGCCGCCGCTGCTATTACTTGTTTCGGCAGCGGCTTCCTCGTCCCCGGCGGCGCTTCCTCTTCCCCGCTCTCATGCCTCTATGAAGAAATCACAGCAGCGCGCCCGGCGCTGCTGCTCTGATGATGCAGGGGGCAGGAAAGAGCGGTTCCCATGGTAACGGCGATGCAGATCGCCGCTACAGGGAGCCGCGCTCTTTCCTGCCCCCTGCATCATCAGAGCAGCAGCGCCGGGCGCGCTGCTGTGATTTCTTCATAGAGGCATGAGAGCGGGGAAGAGGAAGCGCCGCCGGGGACGAGGAAGCCGCTGCAGGTAATAGCAGCGGGGGGAGCAGGGCACTATACCGGCCACTACCTACCTACACTGGGTACTATACTAGCTATACTGGGGCACTACCTACCTAAACTGGGCACTATATTAGCTAAACTGGGCACTATACTAGCTATACTGGGGCACTACCTACCTATACTGGGTACTATACTAGCTAAACTGGGCACTATACTAGCTAACCTGGGCACTTTACTAGCTATACTGGGGCACTACCTACCTATACTGGGGCACTACCTACCTATACTGGGCACTATACTAGCTATACTGGGAACTATACTAGCTATACTGGGCACTATACTAGCTAACCTGGGCACTTTACTAGCTATACTGGGGCACTACCTACCTATACTGGGGCACTACCTACCTATACTGGGCACTATACTAGCTATACTGGGAACTATACTAGCTAAACTGGGCACTTTACTAGCTAAACTAGGCACTTTACTAGCTAAACTGGGCACTATACTAGCTATACTGGGGCACTATACTAGCTATACTGGGGCACTATACTGGCTATACTGGGGCACTATACTAGCTATACTGGGGCACTATACTAGCTATACTGGGGCACTATACTAGCTATACTGGGGCACTCTACTAGCTATACTGGGGCACTCTACTAGCTATACTGGGGCACTCTACTAGCTATACTGGGGCACTATACTAGCTATACTGGGCACTATACTAGCTATACTGGGCACTATACTAGCTATACTGGGGCACTACCTACCTAAACTGGGCACTATACTGGCTAAACTGGGCACTATACTAGCTAAACTGGGCACTATACTAGCCATACTGGGGCACTACCTACCTATACTGGGCACTATACTGGCTAAACTGGGCACTATACTAGCTAAACTGGGCACTATACTAGCTATACTGGGGCACTACATACCCATACTGGGCACTATACTATCTATACTGGGACACACTGGGGGGATTACGCGGCCTGCACCAATCCAGCATTTCCTACCCCCGGCTTATATGGGGGTCAATCATTTTTCCCTGTTTTTCCATGGAAAAGTTTTGGGGGTCGGCTTATATGCGGGTCGGCTTATATGCGAGTATATACGGGTACACTGGGAGAAATGTACTTCTTATTTGTATATGTTTGCACATATTTTAATTGTTACAGTTTTTTTTGCTGTAGTGCCCCTTTAAGGAAAAGGAGCTGGGTTAGACATCAGGGAGGAGCTTAATGTTAAGGGAGAGGGGTTGGGTTAGGCTTCAGGGAGGAGCTTGATATTAAGGGAGAGGAGTTAAGTTAGGCATCAGGGAGGAATGTTATATTAAGGGGGAGGAGTTTAAAGTTAAGGCAGAGGGTTTAAGTTTGGCATCAGGAAGGAGTTTAATTGTGGAGAGGAGATTAGGGTTCAGGGATAGGAAGGGAAAGGTGCACTAACAGCTCACTGACAGGAAAATAGCCACTTACACAGAGGAAGGGATCAATGCAAAGCGCTTATATAACATTGGTAATAGCACATTACTGACACCCTAATGATCAGTTTCTCCGCCCCCCACATGGATCAGCAGCGATGGGGAAGTCTGGTAACCGTTAGGAGTGCCCACTCAGTAACAGCTGTGCCACTCAATGGCGGACGGAGATGTCATTGTGCGTTTACTGAATACAAAGAAGACGGAAAACCGTGGAGATTCCTGTTTGCAGCTGAAGTGAAAAGCCTCATCCCCAATGACACATCTGTATATATAACTCCCAACACCCCAATTGTTAGGGGGGATCAGAGAAGCCCTTAGACTATCCACACTGAGACTCTCCTCTGCTGGGGTAACTATCCAGCTTTAGGGGGGAGGGGGGTGTCACAGAAATAAAAATCTCAGAGTGGAAATTTGCATATTGACGCACACAAACGCTCTTTTTTTCAAAATATAATTCTATTTTTATTTGCTCAAAAATCTCAAGAAAACCAATCAAATTTCAAGTATATATCATATCAATACAAAATACATAAAAGTAATCAACCAAAACAAAACACAAAACAGAAAGAAACTACCACATACATCTTAGCTTGAACCTCCCTCATCAGAATACAATATCTCTTCCTATTTCTGCAAATTCATAAATTTTCCCCATACAAAAGTTCCTACGATAAAGACCGGAAAAAAAGAGAAATCTCATGCAGAAATTGATAAGTGGGAAAGGCCCCTTAGGATTAGGAACCCCCCCAAAAATATGGGCTACGCCTTCTGGTGTAAATGCACCATAGCGTAAAAGTATACTGCAGCTGTAACGATTGGTGTAGCAACACAGACGTTTGATTATGTGTGATCTGCAGAATCACCAATAATACACGTATAGCTGGCAGAATACAAAGTATGTAGTGCTTGGTGCAACAGTAACAGAATAGTTTATCTAGACCTCACCAGAGGAGCTGCTGGGTACTATAAGAAGAGCACCTCACCAGTGACAAGGGCTCACTGGTGAGTAGAAAGGTCAGACAGGCTCGGATCAGTAACAGGCGGGCAGGTACAGTACAGTATCGGCAGGCAAGAGAGCAGTAAGATGTCAGGCAAGGTTCAGCAACAGAGTCAGATGGGCAGAAGTACAGAAACGATAAGCAAGAGCAGAGTCAGAGGGTAGCCAGAGTCATACACGGAATATCAATATACAGTAATACAATAACCCTAGTCTTGTGTGAAATCCCTGTTTTCCTCCCAGATCAAAGCACACCGGATACTATCTAAGGTCTGAGCGCTAACACAGAGTATTCGCAACAGCAGACAAGTTGCGAGTGAGTACCGAAGGCTTTTGAAGCAGAGGAGACCCCACGGCCGCGCCCACTCCAATCAGCCAATCCGGAGCGCCGTGAGTCTCCTCTGACGTCAGCCGACCGGCCGGTCAGCTGACGCGCCTCCTCCCCGCATAAAGGTCCTGTCTCCGCGCGCACCCGCGCGATAGAGCAACCCTATGTGCAATAGACCAACCCATCCTCGGCGTACAAGACGTCAGAGGCATGGGCGAAGTCCCTGAGCAGAAAGGCAAGGCGGCTGCGGAGACACCCTGCGTGCCCGCAGCCGCCATTTCTGCAGATGTTACAGCAGCTCATGCCAAGGGTTCAAGTACATACTAAATACTGCCCAAAGGCTCTAAGGGAGGGGCCAGCTTATCGTATACATCAAAGAGAGATATCTGTATTCCAAACAGTCCACTGTTGCCATAGTTATAGAGAAAATATTTTTTTTTACCTCCTTGCAGTTTTTGAAAAATCATTACCTGGCCGCAGATTAAAACGGAAAGTTAATTTCAAATAATAGTAAATTACGGAATGGCTCCAACAACAGTAACAAATGTCATAACATTAAATAAGGCAGAGTTTTTATTAATATCCAGAAATTAAACAGAATGACGACTTGAAAAATGACTAATGTCGAGATTTATAATAACAAATAAGGCGTCGGTTCAGAACACGCTACCCAAATGGAAGACGATTCGGAAAACTAATAGAACAATGTTTTTCCCCCACCGCAATCTCCAGCAATAAAATGCAAATTATGTCAATTACTTTCCCCGGGATTATTAAAAGCTAAATAGAAAGAGTATTAGGATTAATAGCGGAAGAGGGGTTTATTTAAATTATAAAAAGCGGTCTGCGGATGATTGGGGGGGGGGGGGGAGGGGGGGGGGAGGGGGGGGGGCTCCCGTATGGCAGGGAGCAGAAAATGACTTTCATAGCTGAAGGAACGCACATCCTGTGCCACAGACCTGCGACGCTTACACAGTGAAATGTCAGCTTTTAGACATTGTCAGACGTGGGCCAAGTAAATATCAGAACGCAGAGATGTCACAGTGCCTGGATATAATTATTATCCCTGAGAAGTGTGTGCTTGTCACCGAGACCCGGGGCAGTTACACAGAGCTTTATTAGGAAGATTTATATATCTCTGTGACCTGTATACTTCACTACATACAGACAGCAGCTTCCTTCATTCACTCGTCAGGAGTGAAAGCTAAACTCCCTGCTACACTTGCTTCAGGTATTTAAAGAGGAACTGTCCCGAAAATCTTCAAATGTAAAAACACATACAAATAAGAAGTACATTTCTCCCAGAGTAAAATGAGCCATACATTACTTTTCTCCTATGTTGGTGTCACTTATAGTAGGTAGTCGAAATCTGACAGAAGCGACAGGTTTTTGGGTTACATAGTTACATAGTTATTTTGGTTGAAAAAAGACATACGTCCATCGAGTTCAACCAGTATAAAGTACAACACCAGCCTGCTCCCACACATATCCCTGTTGATCCAGAGGAAGGCGAAAAAACCCTTACAAGGCATGGTCCAATTAGCCCCTAAAGGGAAAAATTCCTTCCCGACTCCAGATGGCAATCAGATAAAATCCCTGGATCAACATCATTAGGCATTACCTAGTAATTGTAGCCATGGATGTCTTTCAATGCAAGGAAAGCATCTAAGCCCCCTTTAAATGCAGGTATAGAGTTTGCCATAACGACTTCCTGTGGCAATGCATTCCACATCTTAATCACTCTTACTGTAAAGAACCCTTTCCTAAATAAATGGTTAAAACGTTTTTCCTCCATGCGCAGATCATGTCCTCTAGTCCTTTGAGAAGGCCTAGGGACAAAAAGCTCATCCGCCAAGGTATTATATTGCCCTCTGATGTATTTATACATGTTAATTAGATCCCCTCTAAGGCGTCTTTTCTCTAGACTAAATAAACCCAGTTTATCTAACCTTTCTCGATAAGTGAGACCTTCCATCCCACGCATCAATTTTGTTGCTCGTCTCTGCACCTGCTCTAAAACTGCAATATCTTTTTTGTAATGTGGTGCCCAGAACTGAATTCCATATTCCAGATGTGGCCTTACTAGAGAGTTAAACAGGGGCAATATTATGCTAGCATCTCGAGTTTTTATTTCCCTTTTAATGCATCCCAAAATTTTGTTAGCTTTAGCTGCAGCTGCTTGGCATTGAGTACGATTATTTAACTTGTTGTCTATGAGTACTCCTAAGTCCTTCTCCAAGTTTGATGTCCCCAACTGTATCCCATTTATTTTGTATGGTGCTAGACCATTAGTACGTCCAAAATGCATGACCTTACATTTCTCAACATTGAATTTCATCTGCCATGTATGTGCCCATATAGCCATCCTATCCAGATCCTGTTGCAATATGACACTATCTTCCTGAGAGTTGATGATTCTGCACAATTTTGTATCATCTGCAAAAATAGCAACATTGCTCACTACTGCATCTACTAGGTCATTAATAAATAAATTGAAGAGCACTGGACCCAGTACAGACCCCTGTGGGACCCCACTGCTAACAGTCTCCCATTTTGAGTACGATCCATTGACCACAACTCTTTGTTTTCTGTCCATTAGCCAGTTCTCTATCCATGAACACAGACTCTTCCCCAGTCCTTGCATCCTCAACTTTTGCACCAGACTTTTGTGGGGAACAGTGTCGAAGGCCTTTGCAAAGTCCAAGTATATCACATCTACAGCATTCCCAATATCCATATTAGCATTCACTACCTCATAAAAGCTGAGCATGTTAGTCAAACAGGACCTGTCTTTAGTAAACCCATGTTGATGCTGAGAAATAAGATTATTTTCTACTATGAAGTCATGTATAGTATCTCTTAGTGACCCCTCAAATAGTTTGCATACAACTGATGTTAAACTTACAGGTCTATAATTTCCTGGATCCGATTTTTTGCCCTTCTTAAATAATGGGAAAACGTGGGCTGTACGCCAATCCACTGGGACTCTGCCAGTTGCAAGAGAGTCACAAAAGATAAGATAAAGGGGTTTATCTATAACTGAACTTAATTCCCTTAGGACCCGAGGATGCATGCCATCCGGGCCAGGTGCCTTGTCTATTTTTAATTTATTTAGTCTTGCCTTCACTTCTTCCTGCGTTAAGTATTTAATATTACAGTTAGAAGATTGAGACTCTTCTGCCTCTGTAGTTTGCAACAGTGCTGTTTCTTAGTCCATCTCTTCATGGGGGACTCTCAGCATGGCCTTTATTCTTTGTAAAGACACTCCCTGAAAAAGATTTATACAAAGATGCTGGCCAGCCTCCCTGCTCGCCGCACACTTTTTTTTGCAGTTGGACGGAGCAACTGCCATTCACTTAGTGCATTTAAAAATAAAGAAAACCCTGAGAACACCCCAGGAGAAGATGGGCTAGTCCAAAATCTGTCGCTTCTGTCAGATTTCTACTACTCACTGTAAGTGACAGCAACATAGGAGAAAAGTAATTTATGGCTCATTTTACTCTGGAATATACGTACTTCTTATTTGTTTACATGTATTTTAAATTTTAAGATTTTCGCGACAGAGGTCCTTTAACCACTTAAGCCTATCTGAACGAACAATCTCATCCAGATAGGCTGTGAGCACTCCCGCCGGGCCGAGCGCGCTCCCGTGGCCGGCCGTTAGCCCAGCGATCAATGAATGGGATTATAGATCCCATTCATTGATCGAAGCCCCCCGCAGAAAAACCGACAGCCTCTTATCAGAGGCTGCGATCTTTCTGAGTTAAAAAAAAGTTTCCCGTCCTCCTAATGCTTGCTGGAAGCGTGATCCTACGCTTCCAGGACTTTTTGACTGTGGCCATCTTGTGGCCAAATAGTAAAACTACACACACATCCATTTTTTATTAAATACATTTTTTACATTTAAAATTAGCTGTTTACCTCCCACACCAAAAATTACCCAAATACAATTTTTAATACAAAAAAATTTAAACAAAATTACAGTTAAAAAACAAAACAAAAACATAAATAGTTACCTAAAGGTCTGAACTTTTTAAATATGCATGTCAAAGGAGTATATTAATATAATTTTTAAATTATGGGCTTGTAAATAGTGATGGACGCAAATGGAAAAAATAATAATAATAATAATCCGAACATTTGTATAGCGCTTTTCTCCTGTTGGACTCAAAGCGCTCAAGAGCTGCAGCCACAGGGACGCGCTCAAGAGGCCACCCTGCAGTGTTAGGGAGTCTTGCCTTGAACTCCTTACTGAATAGGTACTTGACCTAGCCAGGATTCCAACCCTGGTCTCCCATGTCAAAGGCAGAGCCCTTAACCAGTACACTATCCAGCACCTTTATTTCCAAATAAAATATTGGCGCCATACATTGTGATAGGGACGAATGAGCAAAAAAAAATACATGAGTTTTAATTACGGTAGCATGTATTAATTTCAAACTATAATGGCCAAAAACTGAGAAATAATGATTTTTTTTCCATTTCTTTCTTAATATTCCTGTTAAAATGGATTTAGGATAAATTAATGCTTAGCAAAATGTACCACCCAATGAAAGCCTAATTGGTGGCGGAAAAAACAAGATATAGATCAGTTCATTGTGATTAGTAGTGATAAAGTTATTGGCAAATGAATGGGAGGTGAAAGATGCTCAGATGCAAAAAAAATAAACAACCCTGTGGACTTAAAGAGACCCTGTAACAACATTTTCAGCCTTATTTCTTCTATCCTATAAGTTCCTATACCTGTTCTAATGTGGTCTGTCTTACTGCAGCCTTTCCTAGTTGCACAGTGACTGTATTATTTCCGTTATATAATCTAATCTTCTTTCCACTGACGGCTTTGTCGGGCTCAGGCACTCAGGCAGGGATATGTAGCTCTATTTGTGATAGGATAGAAGTTATACACACCCTCTCCACACCCCCTCCAGGCTCTGTATGAGTCACATACTGAGCTTCTCTCAGCCTATCACAAGCTGGTTAGCAGCCATGTCTTTTGTTTGTAAACAATGCCTAAAACTGTTAATTACAAGCCAGGATTGCAGCAGGGAATGGCAGAAACAACACAGAGGGGCCCAGGATAAGGAATAGAATGGTATGCTTTTTATTGTAAGCATTTTAGAGTACAGATTCTCTGTGTGGCCACACACCATACAATTTTTTAAATATCTGTTCAATTTAAGAATTGCAATCAATTTTTCTGACTGATTGTAACATTTAAAAAATATGACCAATGTACCACACACCTATGTTCAATTTTTTCCTCAATTAGGATAAAAATGATTGGAAACTCAGAGAAAATTGCTTGGGTGTGTATATTAATAAATTCACAATCCAACACACACCATACAATCTTTAGTAGAAATTGAAGAGAAATATCTGGCATTCCGGATCGATTTAAATAGAAAAAAAACGGGAAATCCAAAAAAAAAAATGTAAATGAACACAGTAGCGGCTGCAAGTGAAGTATGACGGTAGCGATAATTTCACAGAAGCAGGACCAGCTGCAGTTAATGTTATTGCTAGGGAAGCAATGCGCGTAACTAAGGAAGGCACACTCCTAACATGGCAGCGAGTGCACTGCTATGTAAGGCATGCATAGGGCGCACTACTACTCATTAAACTGCACTGCTCTGACAGCACAACTTCATAAATCAAACCTATAATGCTTTACAGAATGCAATACATTATACAGGATAGTCATTTTTTCCCACATGAATTATTCCGATTTCAGCATCAGCACTTCCTATATCTATGTATTGCTGTCAGGGGCGTAGGAATAGGCCCTGCAGCCCCTGCGCCCGCGGGGGGGCCCGCCCCCCCCCTGGGGCCCGCTTGGGGCCGTTTTGTGGGTGCTGGAGGGGTGGCAGCATGAGGGGAAAGCCTTGCCCACAGTCGGCGGGGAGAGGGGTAGTTCCCCCCTCTCCCTCACCTCGGGGCTCTCCCCTCTGTGCTCCCCTCCAGCTCGTAAGTGTCTGTGGGGCTGTGGTGGGCAGCGAGCGGCGGGCAGATACATACCTGCTTCCGTGCGTTCCATCGGAGACTTCTCCCTCTAGCGGCTGACGTCACTTCCGGAAGTGACGTCAGCCGCTAGAGGGAGAAGTCTCCAATGGAACGCACGGAAGCAGGTATGTATCTGCCCGCCGCTCGCTGCCCACCACAGCCCCACATTACTGCTGCCCTCATTACGATTTTCAGGTGTCTGCTGCCCACATTACGATTTTCAGGTGTCTGCTGCCCTCATTACGATTTTCTGGTGTCTGCTGCCCTCATTACGATTTTCAGGTGTCTGCTGCCCACATTACGATTTTCAGGTGTCTGCTGCCCTCATTACGATTTTCAGGTGTCTGCTGCCCACATTACGATTTTCAGGTGTCTGCT
This sequence comes from Hyperolius riggenbachi, assembly GCF_040937935.1. Lineage (NCBI taxonomy): Eukaryota > Metazoa > Chordata > Amphibia > Anura > Hyperoliidae > Hyperolius > Hyperolius riggenbachi. Next base: position 385,868,293 of record NC_090651.1, on the reverse strand, counting down.
GCCCACATTACGATTTTCAGGTGTCTGCTGCCCTCATTACGATTTTCAGGTGTCTGCTGCCCTCATTACGATTTTCAGGTGTCTGCTGCCCACATTGTGATTTTCAGGTGTCTGCTGCCCACATTACGATTTTCTGGTGTCTGCTGCCCTCATTACGATTTTCTGGTGTCTGCTGCCCTCATTACGATTTTCAGGTGTCTGCTGCCCACATTACGATTTTCTGGTGTCTGCTGCCCTCATTACGATTTTCTGGTGTCTGCTGCCCTCATTATGATTTTCAGGTGTCTGCTGCCCACATTGTGATTTTCAGGTGTCTGCTGCCCACATTACGATTTTCAGGTGTCTGCTGCCCTCATTACGATTTTCAGGTGTCTGCTGCCCTCATTACGATTTTCAGGTGTCTGCTGCCCACATTACGATTTTCTGGTGTCTGCTGCCCTCATTACGATTTTCTGGTGTCTGCTGCCCTCATTATGATTTTCTGGTGTCTGCTGCCCACATTACGATTTTCAGGTGTCTGCTGCCCACATTACGATTTTCAGGTGTCTGCTGCCCTCATTACGATTTTCAGGTGTCTGCTGCCCTCATTACGATTTTCAGGTGTCTGCTGCCCACATTACGATTTTCAGGTGTCTGCTGCCCACATTGCGATTTTCAGGTGTCTGCTGCCCACATTGTGATTTTCTGGTGTCTGCTGCCCACATTACGATTTTCTGGTGTATGCTGCCCACATTAGGATTTTCTGGTGACTGCTGCCCACATTGCGATTTTCTGGTGACTGCTGCCCACATTGCGATTTTCTGGTGACTGCTGCCCACATTGCGATTTTCTGGTGACTGCTGCCCACATTAGGATTTTCTGGTGTCTGCTGCCCACATTACGACATTCTGGTGACTGACTGCTGCCCACATTAGGATTTTCTGGTGACTGCTGCCCACATTACGATATTCTGGTGACTGCTGCCCACATTGTGATTTTCAGGTGTCTGCTGCCCACATTACGATTTTCTGGTGTCTGCTGCCCTCATTACGATTTTCTGGTGACTGCTGCCCACATTACGATTTTCAGGTGTCTGCTGCCCACATTACGATTTTCAGGTGTCTGCTGCCCTCATTACGATTTTCAGGTGTCTGCTGCCCTCATTACGATTTTCAGGTGTCTGCTGCCCACATTGTGATTTTCAGGTGTCTGCTGCCCACATTACGATTTTCTGGTGTCTGCTGCCCTCATTACGATTTTCTGGTGTCTGCTGCCCTCATTATGATTTTCTGGTGTCTGCTGCCCACATTACGATTTTCAGGTGTCTGCTGCCCACATTACGATTTTCAGGTGTCTGCTGCCCTCATTACGATTTTCAGGTGTCTGCTGCCCTCATTACGATTTTCAGGTGTCTGCTGCCCACATTACGATTTTCAGGTGTCTGCTGCCCACATTGCGATTTTCAGGTGTCTGCTGCCCTCATTACGATTTTCAGGTGTCTGCTGCCCTCATTACGATTTTCAGGTGTCTGCTGCCCACATTACGATTTTCTGGTGTCTGCTGCCCACATTACGATTTTCTGGTGTATGCTGCCCACATTAGGATTTTCTGGTGACTGCTGCCCACATTGCGATTTTCTGGTGACTGCTGCCCACATTGCGATTTTCTGGTGACTGCTGCCCACATTGCGATTTTCTGGTGACTGCTGCCCACATTAGGATTTTCTGGTGTCTGCTGCCCACATTACGACATTCTGGTGACTGACTGCTGCCCACATTAGGATTTTCTGGTGACTGCTGCCCACATTACGATATTCTGGTGACTGCTGCCCACATTAGGATTTTCTGGTGACTGATGCCCACATTGCAATTTTCTGGTGACTGCTGCCCAGATGGCGATTTTCTGGTGACTGCTGCCCACATTGCGATTTTCTGGCCCACATTACGATTTTCTGGTGAACACTGCCCACGTTACGATTGTCTGGTGAATGCTGTCCACGTTACGATTTTCTGGTGAACGCTGCCCACATTACGATTTTCTGGCCCACATTACGATTTTCTGGTGAACACTGCCCAAGTTACGATTGTCTGGTGAATGCTGTCCATGTTACAATTTTCTGGTGAACTCTGCCCACATTACGATTTTCTGTCCCACATTACGATATTCTGGTGAACGCTGCCCACATTACGATTGTCTGGTAAATGCTGCCCACGTTACAATTTTCTGGTGACTGCTGCTCACGTTACTATTTTCTGGTGACTGGTGCCCACATTACGATTTTCTGGTGAACTCTGCCCACATTATGATTTTCTAAAGGCCCACATTACGATTTTCTGGTGAACTCTGCCCACATTACGATTTTCTGGCCCACATTACGATTGTCTGGTAAAATGCTGCCCACTTTACAATTAATTTACAGTGAAACGCTGCCCCATTACGATTATTTGGCACCTATGGGGGGGGCCCCATCCAAATATTCGCAGGGGGGCCCAGTGATTTCTAGTTACGCCCCTGATTGCTGTGTATTGGTTTGTAGTCCCGCCCTCCTAGTGATGTCACAGCCTTGGCTATCATGTCACGCAGCCTTCTGCCCCCCCCCCCCCCCCCCCACACACACACACACACACACACAACGAACAAACATTCCGCACTGATTCGCCTGACCAGCAGACGGTAAAGATGCAGCCATCTGGGATTTAAGAACTTGAAAAGTTTGGTTTCAAAATGAATGCTTTAAATTTACTCTAATCAAGCTGATCACTTTGAGAATTTGCCCGTTTTACCTCAGCTTTTAAATTATAATTGCTTACTATACTGAAGTTCAGATCTATCTCGAACAAGTCTGTATTGATGTATTTTAATTAAAGTGTAACTAGAGTCCTGAAACCCGAACAGCGGAATATATAAGCAGGATCTGTTTTGCAGGAATGTTGAAAAAAAAAAACAGAAAGCAAACAAAGTTTAACCGTTTGCTTGTTTTTAGAATACTTTTTTGTTAATTGTGCTGCTTACAATAAGGTTCCCGTAGGTCCGGTAAAACTGCCAGGCACAGGGAAAAGCAATTTTACCAGTATCAATGTGTGTTGTGGTAACAGCATAAAGCTGGCTACTCCTCTGGCGCCCAAAAAAAGTCCCTGCGCACAGCAGTTTTACCGGACCTATGTGAATGAGGCCCTATGTGTCATACTGAGACAGATAAATGGTTTAATTCCTTTGTTGTCCCTGATATCTTAAAGAATAGAAAAAATAGAATAAAACTGTTGAACTTAAAGGGAATCTGAAGTGAAAATAAACGTCTGATATAATGTATGTGTAGCACAGCTAAGAAATAAAACATTAGGAGCAGAGACATTAGTCTAATATTGTTTCCAGTACAGGAAGAGTTAAGAAACTCCAGTTGTTATCTATGCAAAAGAGCCATTGAGCTTCACGTTTTTTTTTTCTGCAGAGGAAGGTTCAAAAGTTCACCGGCCTGCTCTGTAAAATCATTTAAAATGCTGAGTAGTGTGTAAACTGCAAATATTAGAGAATGATACAATGTTATAAAAAAAAAAACTATATCACTGAAAATAAAAATAAAAGAATATTTTCTTTGCTGCAAATGTTCTATTAATTATGCGTTCTACACAACCAATTAATTATATCATATTTTTTTTTTGCTTCAGTGTCTCTTTATTGGGGCTTCTACCATCCTCTGCAGACGTCCTGTTTCCCCACCGGGACAAAAACAATCCTCCGGTTCCCCACCACGGCTCGCTTCCGGTTTTTGTGACTTTAATGTAGTAGAATGGCGGTAATTTTACCGACATTTTACTGACAGCTATCTTAGGTGCCCTTTTTCACTTGTACGCGTTGTTGACCAATCAAAGCTTGCCTCTGCAGCCCTTTTTACCAGCTTCAACAACAGCACCGTCCTGTAACTTTACGTGTATATGGGGAGGATGGATCTTTTTCTTTACAATCTCTCTGGAGTTCCTCCTTAACTATTACAGTCCACACTGTAGTTTTCTTGTGTGCATCAACAAAGGGAGGAGGGGGCAGGTTATATTGCTGCTGCTCCTGTAATTAAAGCTATTTCTCATTACACCCAGTGTGTTAATTAGATAGATAAGGACATTATAGAGCCTTCACTTCTTGTTCAAGCCTGAACTTCCTACACAGTAAATCAAACACTGCGGACACATAACTACTGCTGCGGACATGACATTATTCTTGCTTGCGGCCGCTGTGTGTACTTAGGCCTGAGCCGCTGCTTGTCACTGATCAATTAGAAGCCGCAGCGATGGCCGCTATGAAATATGACCGGAGTTTGTGATCAGAAATACAACATCACTGTCAGGGACTGATCTAGATGACAGTTTATTAAAAGTAGCATACTCTGCAGTATGTCCAGTTAAAGCATATAGTGTACTGGGTAATCACTAGAATGCTTTGCTTACAAATACTTTTCATTTATATAGCACTGACCTCTTCTGCAGCACTTTACAGAGTACGTAGTCGTGTCACTGACTGTCCTCAGAGGAGCTCACAATCTAATCCTACCATAGTCATAGTCTAATGTCCTACCATATTATTATTATGTATTTATATAGCACTGACATCTTCTGCAGCACATTACAGAGTACATAGTCATGTCACTGACTGTCCTCAGGGGAGCTCACACTAACCCTACCATAGTCATAGTCTAATGTCCTACCATATTATTATTATGTATTTATATAGCACTGACATCTTCTGCAGCACTTTACAGAGTACGTAGTCGTGTCACTGACTGTCCTCAGAGGAGCTCACACTCTAATCCTACCATAGTCATAGCCTAATGTCCTACCATATTATTATTATGTATTTATATAGCACTGACATCTTCTGCAGCACTTTACAGAGTACATAGTCATGTCACTGACTGTCCTCAGAGGAGCTCACAATCTAATCCTACCATAGTCATAGTGTAATGTCCTACCATATTATTATTATGTATTTATATAGCACTGACATCTCCTGCAGCACATTACAGAGTACATAGTCATGTCACTGACTGTACTCAGAGGAGCTCACACTCTAATCCTACCATAGTCATAGTCTAATGTCCTACCATATTATTATTATGTATTTATATAGCACTGACATCTTCTGCAGCACATTACAGAGTACATAGTCATGTCACTGACTGTCCTCACAGGAGCTCACACTCTAATCCTACCATAGTCATAGTGTAATGTCCTACCATATTATTATTATGTATTTATATAGCACTGACATCTTCTGCAGCACTTTACAGAGTACATAGTCATGTCACTGACTGTCCTCAGAGGAGCTCACAATCTAATCCTACCATAGTCATAGTGTAATGTCCTACCATATTATTATTATGTATTTATATAACACTGACATCTTCTGCAGCACATTACAGAGTACATAGTCATGTCACTGACTGTACTCAGAGGAGCTCACACTCTAATCCTACCATAGTCATAGTCTAATGTCCTACCATATTATTATTATGTATTTATATAGCACTGACATCTTCTGCAGCACATTACAGAGTACATAGTCATGTCACTGACTGTCCTCACAGGAGCTCACACTCTAATCCTACCATAGTCATAGTGTAATGTCCTACCATATTATTATTATGTATTTATATAGCACTGACATCTTCTGCAGCACTTTACAGAGTACATAGTCATGTCACTGACTGTCCTCAGAGGAGCTCACAATCTAATCCTACCATAGTCATAGTGTAATGTCCTACCATATTATTATTATGTATTTATATAACACTGACATCTTCTGCAGCACATTACAGAGTACATAGTCATGTCACTGACTGTCCTCAGAGGAGCTCACACTCTAATCCTACCATAGTCATAGTGTAATGTCCTACCATATTATTATTATGTATTTATATAGCACTGACATCTCCTGCAGCACATTACAGAGTACATAGTCGTGTCACTGACTGTCCTCAGAGGAGCTCACACTCTAATTCTATCATAGTCATAGTGTAATGTCCTACCATATTATTATTATGTATTTATATAGCACTGACATCCTGTGCCGCACATTACAGAGTACATAGTCATGTCACTGACTGTCCTCAGAGGAGCTCACACTCTAATCCTACCATAGTCATAGTGTAATGTCCTACCATATTATTATTATGTATTTATATAGCACTGACATCTTCTGCAGCACTTCACAGAATACATTTATTTCCCCCTCCTTCTAATGACATAAGACAGTGCACTTCCTAGTATAGACGTCAGTGGGAGTGTCTGATGACTCTGGGAGGAGGGCGGGTAACGAATACACAATTAGCAAGAGGAGAAAAAAGAGTGAAGGAGGAAATGATGTCAGGATTAGCTTCATTCAAAGGTAACCAAGATGGAAACTGTCTAGAATAGGATTCTCTGCTTTTCCTCTATAAAATTCACATGAATCCTAATGTGGACAGTGCAATACAAGGGAGTAGCAATAGCCATAGCAGCAGCTATGAGGCCCTGGAGCATAGGGGGCCCAGGTGGTACTTAAAGGAACGCTATCAAAGTAATGAGGATTTTGTCCACAGCATGAATGAACGTGGTAATGACAGTAAGAGTGGACAGAGCATACATGATTGCTTCTTTTTATGTACATCATAGTCAGCATGCCCTTTACACAGGATTGAGGACTAGACCATTATCATAGGTGTTTCCTCTTGTACTATAACAAAGTGGATTATTCTATTTACAGGCTCCCCCACTTCTGAGCGCTTTATAAACCTGCCTCAGCAAGTAACTATGAGGAGCGAGAGCAGGACCATTTCTTGGGCAGTGAGGACAGGGCGACCGCCTTGGGCGCAGACCAGCAAGTAGAAGAAGGGTGACGCAGACAGAAAGACTTCACTGCTAGGGAGCGGGTGCAGCCAAATGGAAGAAGAATGAAGATTACCACCGCAATCGCCTTCCTTGACCCCTCCTGGGCTGCGTCGGACGTCAAGTCATCATCACGTCACCATCGCGTGATGACACCTGATGTCCTGTAGCGGTACTGCACCACCGTGTGATGATACCTGATGTCCTGTAGCGGTACTGCAGGCTGTCAGTGCGCGGTGCCCATGGAGAAGTCAGCTTTCCAGGCTCTCTTCCCCTGTGTGTTCTCCTGGTCTCTGCTTCCTCCTGGATGAGCGGCTGGTCACTAGTAAGTAGGCAGATCTACTTGTGACCTGTGGCTGTGTGACTGTCCCTAAAGAGTAAGGGTTCCCGAGTCCACCGGGGTGGGGGGGAAGGGGGCGCAATATTTACACACGCTCGCCCTGGGTGCAATGTAGCCTAGAAACTGCCCTGAGCGAGAGACAACTGTCATGAAACAGCCGTGAGAGACGCCCCGTCGGCCAAAACGCAATTGCGGTCGGTTTGCGACACCAATCGTTAAACCGAGATGTGATGTGTAATCTCCCTCTGACTAGGAACAGCTGGGAGGTTTGGTCTTAGCTTAGAGCATCCCTGTAACAGACCTGGGGGGCGGTGTTGATTAGCTTGGACAATGCTTGTGTCCAAGAAGAATGTTTACTTTTAATTACCTCAGCTAGTTGTCCCTAGTCACCAAATGGTGACTCTATTCAGAGAACGGCTGCCCTCACAGTTGGGGGCCAGAACTGCCGTCTCCGACAAGGGCAGATTTGAATGCATGTGGTGTATGGTTTCTTGTCTATTATATGGAGACCGTACACCGCACAGCTATGAAATTCATATAGTCTTATTCGGTAAAATCTGGCCAACGTGCTGATATGAAATTCATCGCAATAGCCCGTCCGGTTATTGAGGTATGACCCTTCTCAAGAACTGGATCCGATGCCCTAGTCATGTCTGATGTCATATGAATCGGTATTTGCTGACAATCATGAATCTGCTATCCACCTAAACATGACATGTATCGTTTATGAGTTACGGCATTTTATAAGTAAACCTAAAATCTCTCCCCAAGGACTTGAACTGTGGTTGGTTGGTAATTCAGAGGGGGGCAGGCACGGCCACACCCCTGAGCCAGTTTCATCAAAAGCACATGGCCAGCAGGCGGACCTCAGTCCTCCCCTGTGTACCATCACCTGATTGGGCCAGCCAGAGGACCATGCGGCTGGCAGCCATTTTCCTGGACTGAAACAAAGCACATTTTCCATGTGCTCAGATTTTCCCAGAAAGGACATCTTTCCATGAACTTTAAGTATCAGTTTTTCTCCATTTTTATTTTCTATACTGTGTTACCCTTTGTCTCTATAATTGTTGATTTTCTGTATATATTAATTATTTATATTGCATTAATAAACCGACGCTATTGTCATTTGTTGCTCCAGCTACCCTATTATTCAGCCATACAGAAACTGAACCCAGACTTCTGAGGAGACGCTACTGTCATTGCTAGCTAGACAGAATAGAGTGTGTTTAACCGTTTTATTTGCAGGTCGAGAAATAGCCAGTCAGCAGTCAGTGAGTTCCTCTGTCTCAGAAAACAGAGGTGGTGGCAGTTATACCCTGAAATAGTGTGTAATATGTAAGTACCGTAACCCACAGGCTCCCTTCTAGTCGGGCTGCTGCCCAAATTCCGTCGGTTTCTGCGCACCGATTGCGACCACAGCTTGCATGGTCTGTGTGCTGAAACCGATTGGAAGGCAATTTGCGGTCCGGCCACTAGGGGTCCTGTGACAACAACCGCTCTCGCTCCTATTTTGCCAGCCAATTGTTTGACGGAGGAGCGAGAGATTGTCTCCCTCCTCTCGATCCCGATAGCCACTTCCGTGTGTGCCCAAATAGCCTACACGCCTCCATCTGAGGGCCCCATAATCTTTACCTACACCTACACCACTGGTGCAATGCATCTATTATGTAAGTACAACTGGTATTTATCTACTTATATACAGTGGGGTGCGAAAGTTTGGGCAACCTTGTTAATCGTCATGATTTTCCTGTATAAATCGTTGGTTGTTACGATAAAAAACGTCAGTTAAATATATCATATGGGAGACACACACAGCGATATTTGAGAAGTGAAATTAAGTTTATTGCATTTACAGAAAGTGCACAATAATTGTTTAAATAAAATTAGGCAGGTGCATAAATTTGGGCACTGTTGTCATTTTATTGATTCCAAAGAACTAATTATTGGAACTCAAATTGGCTTGGTAAGCTCAGTGACTCCAACCTACATACACAAGTCAATCCAATTATGCGAAAGAGTATTTGAGGGGGTCAATTATAAGTTTCCCTCCTCTTTTAATTTTCTCTGAAGAGTAGAAACATGGGGGTCTCAAAACAACTCTCAAATGATCTGAAGACAAAGATTGTTCACCATTCATGGTTTAGGTGAAGGATACAGAAAGCTGCCCCAGAGATAGAGATGTCGCGAACCTCCGATTTTCGGTTCGCGTAAAAGTTCGCGAACTGCAATAGACTTCAATGGGGATGCGAACTTTGAAAAATAGAAAAAATTATGCTGGCCACAAAAGTGATGGAAAAGATGTTTCAAGGGGTCTAACACCTGGAGGGGGGCATGGCGGAGTGGGATACATGCCCAAAGTCCCAGGGAAAAATCTGGATGTGACGCAAAGCAGCGTTTTAAGGGCAGAAATCACATTGAATGCTAAATTGCAGGCCTGAAGTGCTTTCAAACATCTTGCATGTGTATACATCAATCAGGGAGTGTAATTAGAGTTCTGCTTCACACTGACACACCAAACTCACGTGTAACGCACCGCAAACAGCTGTTTGCGTAGTGACGGCCGTGCTGGACTGGTGCGCACCGTAGCCAGAGTGTAGACCGTGGCAGTTTTCCAGCCCATATGGTCGACAGGCTGTGGTAGCTCAATGATAGAACAACAGTGACTGTCCAGCTGATCAAATTTGGTCTGTCCACAATGAAGCAACGACCCTATTATCTTCTTGTATGTAGGTAGGCATAGGTAGGAGACTCAGTATAGGTAGGTAGGCATAGGTAGGAGTCCCAGTATAGGTAGGTAGGCATAGATAGGTGCCTCAGTAGTTAGCTAGGCGTAGGTAGGAGACCCAGTATAGGTAGGTAGGCATAGGTAGGAGACCCAGTATAGGTAGGTAGGCATAGGTAGGTGCCTCAGTAGTTAGCTAGGCATAGGTAGGAGTCCCAGTATAGGTAGGTAGGTGTCCCAGTAGTTAGCTAGGCATAGGTAGGAGACCTAGTATAGGTAGGTAGGCATAGGTAGGTGCCTCAGTAGTTAGCTAGGCGTAGGTAGGAGACCCAGTATAGGTAGGTAGGCATAGGTAGGAGACCCAGTATAGGTAGGTAGGCATAGGTAGGTGCCTCAGTAGTTAGCTAGGCATAGGTAGGAGTCCCAGTATGGGTAGGTAGGTGTCCCAGTAGTTAGCTAGGCATAAGTAGGAGACCCAGTATAGGTAGGTAGGCATAGGTAGGTGCCTCAGTAGTTATCTAGGCATAGGTAGGAGTCCCAGTATAGGTAGGTAGGCATAGGTAGGTGCGTCAGTAGTTAGCTAGGCATAGGTAGGAGTCCCAGTATAGGTAGGTAGGCATAGGTAGGTGCCCCAGTATAGGTAGGTAGGCATAGGTAGGAGTCCCAGTATAGGTAGGTAGGCATAGGTAGGAGTCCCAGTAGTTAGCTAGGCATAGGTAGGAGTCCCAGTATAGGTAGGTAGGCGTAGGTAGGAGACCCAGTATAGGTAGGTAGGCATAGGTAGGAGACCCAGTATAGGTAGGTAGGCATAGGTAGGTGCCTCAGTAGTTAGCTAGGCATAGGTAGGAGTCCCAGTATAGGTAGGTAGGTGTCCCAGTAGTTAGCTAGGCATAGGTAGGAGACCTAGTATAGGTAGGTAGGTGCCTCAGTAGTTAGCTAGGCGTAGGTAGGAGACCCAGTATAGGTAGGTAGGCATAGGTAGGAGACCCAGTATAGGTAGGTAGGCATAGGTAGGTGCCTCAGTAGTTAGCTAGGCATAGGTAGGAGTCCCAGTATAGGTAGGTAGGTGTCCCAGTAGTTAGCTAGGCATAGGTAGGAGACCCAGTATAGGTAGGTAGGCATAGGTAGGTGCCTCAGTAGTTATCTAGGCATAGGTAGGAGTCCCAGTATAGGTAGGTAGGCATAGGTAGGTGCGTCAGTAGTTAGCTAGGCATAGGTAGGAGTCCCAGTATAGGTAGGTAGGCATAGGTAGGTGCCCCAGTATAGGTAGGTAGGCATAGGTAGGAGTCCCAGTATAGGTAGGTAGGCATAGGTAGGAGTCCCAGTAGTTAGCTAGGCATAGGTAGGAGTCCCAGTATAGGTAGGTAGGCGTAGGTAGGAGACCCAGTATAGGTAGGTAGGCATAGGTAGGAGACCCAGTATAGGTAGGTAGGCATAGGTAGGTGCCTCAGTAGTTAGCTAGGCATAGGTAGGAGTCCCAGTATAGGTAGGTAGGTGTCCCAGTAGTTAGCTAGGCATAGGTAGGAGACCTAGTATAGGTAGGTAGGCATAGGTAGGTGCCTCAGTAGTTAGCTAGGCGTAGGTAGGAGACCCAGTATAGGTAGGTAGGCATAGGTAGGAGACCCAGTATAGGTAGGTAGGCATAGGTAGGTGCCTCAGTAGTTAGCTAGGCATAGGTAGGAGTCCCAGTATAGGTAGGTGGGTGTCCCAGTAGTTAGCTAGGCATAGGTAGGAGACCCAGTATAGGTAGGTAGGCATAGGTAGGTGCCTCAGTAGTTATCTAGGCATAGGTAGGAGTCCCAGTATAGGTAGGTAGGCATAGGTAGGTGCGTCAGTAGTTAGCTAGGCATAGGTAGGAGTCCCAGTATAGGTAGGTAGGCATAGGTAGGTGCCCCAGTATAGGTAGGTAGGCATAGGTAGGAGTCCCAGTATAGGTAGGTAGGCATAGGTAGGAGTCCCAGTAGTTAGCTAGGCATAGGTAGGAGTCCCAGTATAGGTAGGTAGGCATAGGTAGGTGCCCCAGTATAGGTAGGTAGGCATAGGTAGGAGTCCCAGTATAGGTAGGTAGGCATAGGTAGGTGCCTCAGTAGTTAGCTAGGCATAGGTAGGAGACCCAGTATAGGTAGGTAGGCATAGGTAGGTGTCCCAGTAGTTAGCTAGGCATAGGTAGGAGTCCCAGTATAGGCTGGTGTCCCAGTAGTTAGCTAGGCATAGGTAGGAGTCCCAGTATAGGTAGGTAGGCATAGGTAGGTGCCTCAGTAGTTAGCTAGGCATAGGTAGGAGACCCAGTATAGGTAGGTAGGCATAGGTAGGTGTCCCAGTAGTTAGCTAGGCATAGGTAGGAGTCCCAGTATAGGCAGGTGTCCCAGTAGTTAGCTAGGCATAGGTAGGAGTCCCAGTATAGGTAGGGAGGCATAGGTAGGAGACCCAGTATAGGTAGGTAGGCATAGGTAGGTGTCCCAACAATCAGCCAGGAGCAAGCCAAGAGCCTAACTAATCTTTCCCTAGGAGAAAAAATCTGCAGCAGCTCTCCCTAGTCTGTCTATTTACAGCAGGCACACGAGTGAGTGTCATGGCCAGCGAGGCTGCCTTGTATAAGGGGGGGGGGGGGGCTCCAGGGCTTAGTGTAGCCTGAATGGCTACAATGTGCCTGCTGACTGTGATGCAGAGGGTCAAAGTTGACCTTCATAGTGCATTATGGGGCAAATCGAACTTCCGCAAAAGTTCGCCTGTTGCAGGCGAACGCAAACCCCCAAAGTTCGCCTGGAACCGTTCGCAGGCGAACCGTTCGCTACATCTCTACTCAGAGATTTCAGCTGTCTGTTTCCACAGTTAGGAACATATTGAGGAAATGGAAGACCACAGGCTCAGTTCAAGTTAAGGCTCGAAGTGGCAGACCAAGAAAAATCTCGGATCAACAGAAGCGACGAATGGTGAGTACAGGCAGAGTCAACCCACAGACCAGCACCAAAGACCTACAACATCATCTTGCTGCAGATGGAGTCACTGTGCATTGTTCAACCATTCGGCACACTTTACACAAGGAGATGCTGCATGCAAGAGTGATGCAGAGGAAGCCTTATCTCCATCCACAGCACAAACAGAGCTGCCTGAGGTATACTAAAGCACACTGGGACAAGCCAGCTTCATTTTGGAATAAGGTGCTGTGGACTGATGAAACTAAAGCTGAGTTATTGGGCATAACAAGGTGCGTTATGCATGGAGGAAAAACAACACAGCATTCCAAGAAAAACACCTGCTGCCTACAGTAAAATATGGTGGTGGTTCCATCATGCTGTGGGGCTGTGTGACCAATGCAGGGACTGGGAATCTTGTCAAAGTTGAGGGGCGCATGGATTCCACTCAGTATCAGCAGATTCTGGAGACCAATGTCCAGGAATCAGTGACAAAGCTGAAGCTGCGCCGGGGCTGTATCTTTCAGCAAGACAACGACCCTAAACACTGCTCAAAGTCCACTAAGGCCTTAATGCAGAGGAACAAGTACAACATTTTGGAATGGCCATCTCAGTCCCCAGATCTGAATATAATTGAAAATCTGTGGTGTGAGTTAGAGAGAGCTGTCCATGCTCGGAAGCCATCAAACCTGAATGAACTAGAGATGTTTTGTAAAGAGGAATGGTCCAAAATACCTTCAACCAGAATCCAGACTCTCATTGGAACCTACAGGAAGCGTTTAGAGGCTGTAATTTTTGCAAAAGGAGGATCTACTAAATATTGATTTCATTTCTTTTTTGTGGTGCCCAAATTTATGCACCAGCCTAATTTTGTTTAACCAGCTGGGCGGTATGGACGAGCTCAGCTCGTCCATCACCGCCGGAGGCTGCCGCTCAGGCCCTGCTGGGCCGATTTGCGCCAAATAAAGTGCAGCACACGCAGCCGGCACTTTGCCAGCCGCGTGTGCTGCCCGATCGCCGCCGCTCTGCGGCGATTCGCCGCGAGCAGCGGCGAAAGAGGGTCCCCCCAGCCGCCTGAGCCCTGCGCAGCCGGAACAAAAAGTTCCGGCCAGCGCTAAGGGCTGGATCGGAGGCGTCTGACGTCAGGACGTCGGCTGACGTCCATGACGTCACTCCGCTCGTCGCTATGGCGACAGTGTAAGCAAAACAAGGAAGGCCGCTCATTGCGGCCTTCCTTGTTTATTCTGGGCGCCGGAGGCGATCGGAAGAACGCCTCCGGAGCGCCCTCTAGTGGGCTTTCATGCAGCCAACTTTTAGTTGGCTGCATGAAATAGTTTTTTTTTAATTTAAAAAAAACCCTCCCGCAGCCTCCCTGGCGATCTTATCAGAACGCCAGGGTGGTTAAACAACTATTGCACACTTTCTGCAAATCTAATAAACTTAATTTCACCTCTCATCACTAAGGGCCTGTTTCCACTACACGCAGATTGGATGCAGAGTGGATGTAGAAAAACTGACTCCAATGAAAGCCTATGGGGAAATCTGCATCAGAAAAATCGCGTTTCGTGAAAACAGGCCCATAGGCGTTCATTGCAGTCAGTTTTTCTGCAGCCATTCTGCATCCAATCTGCGTGTAGTGGAAACTTAGTGTGTCTCCTATCTATATATATAAAATCGGATGTATGTGTGTGTGTGTGTATGTGTGTATGTGCCACGATCACGCGAAAACGGCTTGACCGATTTGAACGAAACTTGGTACACAGATCCCTTACTACCTGGGATGATATGTTCTGGGGGTCTCGCGGCCCCCCTGCACACCTGGGCGGAGCTACAAACAACAAATCAGATTCCACCCATCCAAGTCAATGGAAAAAATGTAAAAGGCTGCCATTCTCACAGTAATCAAGCCACAGTCCCCACACTTTGCACAGGTGGTCACTTGGTGACCGAGGTTACAAATCCAGGAAAAGTGGGCGGAGCATAAAACAGCCAATCAAATTTCAGCCGTTCATTTTAAATGGGAAAATGTAAACTGCAGCCATTCTTAGACTGTTAATTGTAGGGTTCTCAAACTTGCCACAGTTGGTCACTGGGTGAATGAGATTAAGATTCAAGAAAGTGGGTGGAGCCTACAACAGCCAATCAAAATTCACCTATTGATTTTCAAGGGGAATATTTAAACTGCTGCTATTCAATGGCAGAGGCTTCAAACTTGCTACAGTCGGTCATTGGGTGACTGGGGTCAAAGTTCACTAAAGGGGTGGGGCCACATACAGCCAATCAGATTTCCTTGGTGGATAAACTGCTTCCATTCACACATTTTTGATGCCTGGAACCTGAAAGCTCACAAACTTGGTCATTGAGTGACTGTGTGTCAAGGTTATGAAAAGTGGGCGGAGCCAAAACAACTTTTACTGGGAAAATATAAACGGCAGCCATTCTTACACCGTTAATGGCAGGGTTCTCAAACTTTGCACAGTTGGTCATTGGGTCACAGATTAAGATTTTGGAAGGTGGGTGGAGCCTAAAACAGCCAATAAAAATTACCCTTTTGATTTTCAAAGGGAATATTTCATCTGCTACCATTCTCTTATACTGTGAAAAGCAGATGCCTCAAACCCGGTACAGTTGGTCACAGGGTGACTAGGGTCCAAATTCAGGAAGAGGGCGGAGCAACAAACAGCCAAATTTGTTTATTTTTCAATGGGAATATACAAAGTATTGATACCAAGGATCCCAAAGCTGATAAACTTGATAATTGAGTGACTGTATGTCAAGGTTAGAAAAAGTGGCCGGTGCCAACAACTTCATTTTTTACATTGCAGGGTTCCCAAACTTTACACAATTGGACACTGGGTGACTGGGATGAATATTCAGAAATGTGGGTGGAGCCTACAACAGCCAATCAAAATGTTATATATGTAGAGACCAGCGCTAAAATTGCATGCAATGAGTCCCTATACAAAGGAATGTTGAGTTTATATATAAATAATGTCCGCCAGTTCATTCAAAGATCAGGGCAGTCGTTTGCGCTCTATATGGACTTTGGTGAGTCCCCTTTAAATCAGATAATGTAAATAGACAGCGCTCCGCTTGTACCAGGATATCACTTCACTCCCAATAGAGTAACACTCACCCCGCCTGTGTGACCACTGCGAGATTGGTCAGATATCGCTCTATGTTGTCCAATCGTCTTCTGCTGTTTGGTGGTTGGAAGTTGTCCTTTCCCTGCGCTTTCCAGATGTTGTCCAGATGCTGCTGTTCCTATATGCAGTAGGCTCAGAGGAGAGGAAAAAGACCTCACATAGCGTGATTCCGTATGATTAAAAAAACCTTTATTTAAAAATGCACTTACAGACTTGTGCAGGGTAACAGCGCTCAGAGTTTTACCGCTCACTCCGTGGTAGTGCGTACTTCCTGGTCGTCCTTTGGCTCCACCCTACGCGTTTCGTCACCGCGCGTGACTCATCAGGGGCCCCTACCACTACCACGGAGTGAGCGGTATTCAGCGGCTAACGATTGGCGGGAACACCAACCAGCCTATCCGGAGAGGCACGGGGGGGAGCCCGTTAAACTCTGAGCGCTGTTACCCTGCACAAGTCTGTAAGTGCATTTTTAAATAAAGGTTTTTTTAATCATACGGAATCACGCTATGTGAGGTCTTTTTCCTCTCCTCTGAGCCTACTGCATATAGGAACAGCAGCATCTGGACAACATCTGGAAAGCGCAGGGAAAGGACAACTTCCAACCACCAAACAGCAGAAGACGATTGGACAACATAGAGCGATATCTGACCAATCTCGCAGTGGTCACACAGGCGGGGTGAGTGTTACTCTATTGGGAGTGAAGTGATATCCTGGTACAAGCGGAGCGCTGTCTATTTACATTATCTGAGCCAATCAAAATGTACCTATTAATTTTCAAGGGGAATATTCACATTGCTACCATTCTTACACTGTTAGTGGCAGAGGCCTCAAACCTGATACAGTCAGTCATTGGATGACTGGGGTCCAAATTCACTAAAGGGGTGGAGCCACAAACAGCCAATCAGATTTGCTAGATTGATTTCAGCCATTCTGTTATTGCCAGGGTTCTCAAACATGACACAGTTGGCCACTGGGTGACTGTGACTAATATTCAGAAAAGTGGGTGGAGCCTACAGCAGCCAATCAAAATTCACCTTTTGATTTTCAAGGGGAATATTTACTTTGCTGCCATTCATGCACTCTTAATGGCAGAGGCCTAACATCTGCTACAGTCAGTCACTGGGAGACTGAAATTTAAATTCTGAAGGGAGCGGGCCAAAAACAGTTAATCAGATTTGTTTAATTTCAATGGTAAAATGCAACTTATTGATGCCAAAGACCCCAAAGCTCATAAACTTGGTCATTAAGTGACTGTATGTCAAAATTAGAAATAGTGGGCAGAGCCAAAAACAACTAACTTTTTACATGGGGAAATGTAAACTGCAGCTTTTCTTACACTGTTAATGGCAGGGTTCTCAAACGTCACACAGTTGGTCACTGGGTGACTAGGATTAATATTCGGAAAAGTAGGTGGAGCCTACAAGAGCCAATCAAAATTCACCTATTGATTTTCAAGGGGAATATTGAAACTGCAGCCATTCTCACACTGTTAATAGCAGAGGCCTCAAACCTGCTACAGTCGGTCGTTAAGTGTTTGGGGTTCAAATTCAGTAAAGGGGCGGAGCCAGAAACAGCCAGATTTCTTTGCTGGATAAACTGCTTCCATTAGCACAATTTTGATGCCAGGAACCCAAAAGCTCACAAACTTGGTCATTGAGTAGTGCCTGTGTGTCAAGGTTACAAAAAGTGGGTGGAGTTAAAAACAGATTTTTCTGGGAAATTGTAAACTGCAGCCCTTCTTCACTGTTAATGGCAGGGTTCTCAAACTTAGCATAGCTGGTTACTGGGTGACTGGGATTAATAATCAGAAAAGTGGGTGGTGCCTAAAAATGCCAATTAAAAATCACATGTCGCTTTTCAAGGAGAATATTAAAATTGCTGCCATTCTTGCACTGTTAATGGCACAAGCCTCAAACCTGGTACGGTTGGTCATTGGGTCACTGAGGTTCAAATTCAGAAAAGGGGACAGAGCCACAAACAGTGAATCAGATTTGTTTCATTTCATGGGAAAATACAAATTATTGATGCCAAGGACCCCAAAACTCACAAACTTGGGCATTGAGTAGTGACTTTGGCCTCAATTCACTAAGCTTTATCAAACACTTTATCGAACGTTTGATAATTATCCTCATGAGTAAAATATAATTTTGAATTCACTAAGGTGTTATAGATTTATCAAATGTTTTATCCATAAAATGTTCAATAAATCTATAACACTTTAGTGAATTCAAAATTAGATTTTACTCATGAGGTAAATTATCAAACGTTCGATAAAGTGTTTGATAAAGCTTAGTGAATTGAGGCCTTTGTGTCCAGGTTACAAAAAGTGGGCGGAGCCAAAAACAAATGTCACTGGGAAAGTGTAAACTGCAGCCCTTCTTACACTGTTTATTTTAGGGTTCCCAATCTTTGCCCAGATGGTCACTGAGTGACTGAGATATTCAGGGAAGTGGGTGGAGCCTATAATAGCCAATCAAAATTCACCTGTTGATTTTAAAGTGGAATATTTTAATTGCTGCCATTTTTACACTGTTAATAGCAGATGCCTCAAACCTGCTACAGTTGGTCATTGGGTGACTGGGGTTCAAATGCTGGAGAGGGGTGGAGCCACAAACAGCCTATCTGATTTGTTTAATTTCTATGGGAATATACAAATTATTGAAGCCAAGGACTCCAAAGCTCACAAACTTGGTCTATTGAGTGTTTGTGTGTTAGGGTTAGAAAGTGGGCGGAGCCAACACCAGTCAAATACATACCCGGGCAATGCTGGGTCATCAGTGGGTGGAGACAAATACACATTTCACTGGGAAAATGTACACTGCAGCCATTCTGTTAATGGCAGGGTTTTTAAACTTTGCACAGTTGGTCACTGGGTGACTGAGATTAATATTCAGAAAAGTGGGTGGAGCCTACAAAAGTGAATCAAACTTCACCTGTTGCTTTTCAAGGGGAATATTTAATTGCTACAATTATTGAACTGTTAATGGCACAGGCCTCAAACCTGGTACAGTTGGTTATTGGGTGACTGGGGTTCAAATTCAGAAAAAGGGGTGGAGCCACACACACCCAATCAGATTTGTTTCAGTTCAATGCAGATTATTGATACCAAAGACCGCAAAGCTCACAAACTTGGTCAGTGAGTAATTGTGTGATAGGGTTAGAAAAAGTAGGCGGAGCCAACACCAGCCAAATACATACCCGGGCAACGCCGGGCAATCAGCTAGTATGATATATTTAACGGACATTTTTTATCGTAACAACCGACGACTTATACAGGAAAATCATGACAATTAACAAGGTTGCCCAAACTTTCGCATCCCACTGTATGTGTTTTTTATATCTAGGTTAGCACGGGTGTACTTGTTCTTTAAGGTTTGCTTGCCAGGCCTTAAAGAGACACTGAAGCGAAAAAAAAATGATGATATTATGATTTGTATGTGTAGTACAGCTAAGAAATAAAACATTAAGATCAGATACATCAGTCTAATTGTTTCCAGTACAGGAAGAGTTAAGAAACTCCAGTTGTTATCTCTATGCAAACAAGCCATTAACTCTCCGACTAAAGGCCCATACACACGTCGGATTTCCGCGAACGACGGGTCGTTTGAACGTCCCGTCGTTCCGTCGTTCGCCCGCTAAATCGGGCGTGATCGCTCAAACCCACTCTTATCAAACGAACGATAGTCTGTACACACGCCCGATTTAGCGGGCGAACGACGGCACGAAGGGACGTTCAAATGACCCGTCGTTCGCGGAAATCCGACGTGTGTATGGGCCTTCAGTCTTAGTCGTGGAGAGGGCTGTTATCTGACTTTTATTATCTCAACTGTAAGTGAACTGTTTACTTTTTCTCTGCCAGAGGAGAGGTCATTACTTCACAGACTGCTCTGAAAGACTCATTTTGAATGCTGAGTGTTGTGTAATCTGCACATATTATAGAATGATGCAATGTTAGAAAAAACACTATATACCTGAAAATAAAAGTATGAGAATATTTTCTTTGCTGCTAATCTTCTAGTAATTATTCATAGTACACAACCAATACTATATATCATATTTTTTACCGCTTCAGTGTCTCTTTAAAGACTAGATAAGCTTGGATGCTGCATGTCGTTGGAAGCCTTAGGCAGGGAATTCACTTACCCCAGAGATATTCTGGCTGTTTGTTTGTTTTTACACCGTGCTGTGATCGCATTTTCGTTTGGGCTTTCCGAGAGCAATTTTTGGTTTTCATTTGCAATTTTTTGCTTTGCAGCAAAATGCAATTCAAATTGTAAATTAACTCAGTTTGGGAGAAAAAAACACAGAAAGCTGCGCAATTTTTTGCCCATGGAGAAAAATGCAAAAACGGAACACATAAATATATAGATTTTCAAGAGACCCCTTGACTTTAATTAATGAGCGACAGTGCTCATTTCCTGTATTGCGGCAAACTGCGTGCAATTGTAGCAAGTGCGTTCCCTTATTTTATTAATAATTTCTACTTTGAATCCATCCTTTCTACACATGATAATAATTTAATGTGATACAAACGCCACAATGGGGGGAAAAAAAGGAGTAAAAAGGTATAAAATAAAGGGATGAAAAGTGGTGCTAGAAGAGACCAGAACACTGAGGCTTTCTCTGTCCGGGAGATGTAAGTCGTTTGTCACTTTCAGGTAAAAGGCTTTCTGTATTATTTACAACACTGCGAAACCTTCACCCTCATTAATAAAAAATAAAGAGTTTCAGGGGAAGAAAGAAAATGTGATATTTGTCTTGTGCCTTTTACAGCCGAACTTGTCGGATTGCTTTTTCTTCAACAAAAGCAGAGTTAGTTAAAGCCTTAGTCCACCCACACACATTTATCATCGCAAGTAAAGGTGAATAGGGATTGTGCCTCTAATCTCACAATTTTCATATTTGATGCAGCTGTTCTACAGACATTACCTTTGAGAAAAATCAGTCACTTGACCCCAAAATTCTGTGAATACAGTACAAGCTGCCAGGAGAGTGGCAGTTCCTTCCCCAGCGCAGAGCCATCACTTGACTCCACCCATCTCCTCCCTCTGTTTCTTCCTGAAGAACACAGGTCGGAAGTGGGCAAGTCAGTCTCCTTTCCTGGCTCCTCCCTTACTGCCTAATTTGGGTGATGATGAGATGGGGGTGGGTGGGGGAGTTTAGACAGTTCCCAAACTGCTGTTCAGTCCAGTCAAGCAGCTTGTGACATTCATACAGGAAGCCAGCATTGCAAACCGCGCCGGGTGGGTAATATAAAGATGAACAATGCAGAAATGGTTTATATGCAATACACATCATGATACATTCTACAGAAGAATAAAGATTAAAAAGCACAATGCTGAAGGCTCCCTGCACAATAGGGGCTTGATTCACTAAACCGTGATAAGACAAATATCACACCTTATCAAAGTTATCACGCGTTATCAAACGTTATCACACATTATCAATGTAACACACCTTATCAGAGTAGCATAGCGAGCGCTACAAACCCGCAGGGGCTCAGGGCAGGATGAGTGCCATTGCCAATTAGCAGGCATAAGTTCGTAGTGCTCGCTATGCTACTCTGATAAGGCATGTTAACTTTGATAACGTGTGATAACTTTTCATGTGTGATAACTTTTGAAAACGCGAGATAACTTTGATAACGTGAAATATCTTTTGATATTACACGTTATCAAAGTTCCCCCTGGAGAAGTTCCCCCTGGGCACGCCGGGCTCCAGAACATGGTGCATCGTCATGGGTGCCAAATCAGCTGAGCCATGTGACCGGCCCATGGATTACACTACCGCCACCCCATAAGGAAACCAGAGGACAGGACACCACCAGGCCGGGTCATCACTGCCTCTCGCCTACTCCAGGGGGGCCAGGCCACCTCGCACCACTGTCACCTGCTGCACAAGGTTAACAAGCACGCCGCCGAACACTGCCCGGTCCCTGCATGTATGTGGATGCACCACTGCCAAGGGAACCAGAACACCACCGCCACGGAAGGCCACAGCTGCCTGTACAGACTGCAGCCATCATATACCAGGCCATCGCTCCTCCAGCATACCATCCAGGAGCCTTCAGTGCTGAACGGACCTCTGCCTCTGCCAGGCCGCCTGGCTCCCAGTGTTTCCTCAGACCAACCAACTGGTCCGTGGTTTGCACACAGGGCCGGTTCTCTCATGAAGAAAGGTGAAACATTTGCATCAGGTGCAGAGATTACAGGGGCAGCAGGTTTGTACTGTGTTTACACTAACAGCATGCAGTCAGAGTAGGAGGAGAAGCGAGAGGAGAGCGAGGTGAAGAGGACATCATTGGGAAAAAGCAGCTTGTGCTGTGTGAGGAGTGTGACAGTGAGTGAGGAGGGGGGGAGGCAGGAGAGCATCATTGGAGAAAAGCAGCTTGTTGTGCTCTGTGAGGAGTCTGACAGTGAGTGAGGAGGGGGGAGGCAGGAGAGCAGCATTGGGGAAAAGCAGCTTGTTGTGCTGTGTGAGGAGTGTGACAGTGAGTGAGGAGGGGGGGAGGCAGGAGAGCATCATTGGAGAAAAGCAGCTTGTTGTGCTCTGTGAGGAGTCTGACAGTGAGTGAGGAAGGGGGAGGCAGAAGAGCATCATTGGGGAAAAGCAGCTTGTTGCTCTGTGTCAGGAGTCTGACAGTGAGTGAGGAGGGGGGAGGCAGGAGAGCAGCATTGGGGAAAAGCAGCTTGTTGTGCTGTGTGAGGAGTGGCAGTGAGTGAGGAGGGGGGAGGCAGGAGAGCATCATTGGGGAAAGCAGCTTGTTGTGCAGTGTGAGGAGTCTGACAGTGAGTGAGGAGGGGGGAGGCAGGAGAGCAGCATTGGGGAAAAGCAGCTTGTTGTGCTGTGTGAGGAGTCTGACAATGAGTGAGGAGGGGGAGGCAGGAGAGCATCATTGGGGAAAAGCAGCTTGTTGTGCTGAGTGAGGAGTCTGACAGTGAGTGAGGAGTGGGAGGCAGGAGAGCATCATTGGGGAAAAGCAGCTTGTTGTGCTGTGTGAGGAGTCTGACAGTGAGTGAGGAGTGGGAGGCAGGAGAGCATCATTGGGGAAAAGCAGCTTGTTGTGCTGTGTGAGGAGTCTGACATTGAGTGAGGAGGGGGGAGGCAGGAGAGCATCATTGGGGAAAAGCAGCTTGTTGTGCTGTGTGAGGAGTCTGACAGTGAGTGAGGAGTGGGAGGCAGGAGAGCATCATTGGTGAAAAGCAGCTTGTTGTGCTGTGTGAGGAGTGTGACAGTGAGTGAGGAGGGGGGAGGCAGGAGAGCATCATTGGGGAAAAGCAGCTTGTTGTGCTGGTGAGGAGCCTGACAGTGAGTGAGGAGGGGGGAGGCAGGAGAGCAGCATTGGGGAAAAGCAGCTTGTTGTGCTGTGTGAGAAGTGTGACAGTGAGTGAGGAGGGGGAGGCTGGAGAGCATCATTGGGGAAAAGCAGCTTGTTGTGCTGTGTGAGGAGTCTGAAAGTGAGTGAGGAGGGGGGAGTCAGGAGAGCAGCATTGGGGAAAAGCAGCTTGTTGTGCTGTGTGAGGAGTCTGACAGTGAGTGAGAGGGGGGAGGCAGGAGAGCAGCATTGGGGAAAAGCAGCTTGTTGTGCTGTGTGAGGAGTCTGACAATGAGTGAGGAGGGGGAGGGGAGAGCAGCAGTGTGTCATTTGACTTGCACAGCAGAAGGGAGGAGGCACTGCTGTCCTGACTGAGGAGGAATGAAGTGGCTGAGGGTGAGCAGTGTGTTTGTCACAGACTCACAGCCAGCCAGTGTGTTATTGTGTTGAGCTGCAGCATGTCATGTGAGAACATTAAATGAAGCAGAGTACCTTATTGTGTGCTCTGTGATCGGGGAGGGGGGTTATCCTCACAAGCTTGCCGCAGCAAAAAGTCTAGAGCCGGTCCTGTTTGCAACTGGCGGTGCAGCCTTCCCAGCAGGCAGGGCAGGATTAGTGTTGGGCGAACATCTAGATGTTCGGGTTCGGGCCAAACAGGCCGAACATGGCCGCGATGTTCGGGTGTTCGCGCCGAACTCCGAACATAATGGAAGTCAATGGGGACCCGAACTTTCGTGCTTTGTAAAGCCTCCTTACATGCTACATACCCCAAATTTACAGGGTATGTGCACCTTGGGAGTGGGTACAAGAGGAAAAAAATTTAGCAAAAAGAGCTTATAGTTTTTGAGAAAATTGATTTTAAAGTTTCAAAGGGAAAACTGTCTTTTAAATGCGGAAAATGTCATGTTTCTTTGCACAGGTAACATGCTTTTTGTCGGCATGCAGTCATAAATGTAATACAGAGAGGGCCGGATTTGTACTTTTTACTGCCCTAGGCCAACTATACCGTCTGTAATCTCTGTGTGCCCCAATGAGAATTCTCCTTATTTTCCATCATTGGTTTCACAGACAATTAGGGATGGTCGGAAATGCCAATTTCCGATTCAGTGGAAAATCCGCATTCCGACATTGCTAATTACCGCTACTGCTACCGATTCCACTTTCCGCTACCAATTTCCGCATTCCGATGTGGATTTCCACCGGAAATCGTAGAAATTTCTGCCAACTTTAATGTTAATTTTCTCAAAAACTATAAGGTCTTTTTGAAAACTTTTTCTTTCGTCTTGTTCACAAGGTTCTGTTTAATAAACCCTGAAAATGTGGTGTTTCTAGGACTTATGGGGGCTTTGCTATTAACCGCTAAAGTTGGCGGATTTTTTCTGTAATGTAAAATGCAGGAAATCCGCATTATCCGTTATGCGGTAATTTTAAGCCAACCAGAAGACGCAGAATTAATAAGCCAATCAGAGAATGTGGAAATTTCCGCTTAAATCCCCATTCTCTGATTGGTTTATTCATTCTGAGTCTTCTGATTGGCTTAAAATTACCGCATATCGGATAATGCAGATTTTCTGCATTTTACATCCGTAAATTAAAAAGTGGGTTGTTAATGATGGACCCATTCATTGTGTCACCATGTGAGTTAGGCTGATGTGTACAGTACCTTCAGGATAGTGCTTACATGTCTTGCAGGGATGACAAGTACAGGACAGAGAGTTCAAATGTTAAAGGATACCCCAACTGAAATGTGACATAATGAGATAGACATGTGTATGTACAGTGCCTAGCACACAAATAACTATGCTGTGTTCCTTTTTTTCCTATGTAAGTGGCTGACTCAGACAGGAAGTGACTACCGTGTGACCCTCACTGATAAGAAATGCCCCTTTTTTACCTCTTTTTTGCTCTCAGACGCCATTTTCTGCTAGGAAAGTGTTTTATAGATGGAATTTCTTATCAGTGAGGGTCACACTGTAGTCACTTCCTGTCTGAGTCAGGACTGAGACAGCCACTTACATACCTGATATTTAACTCTTTCAGGCAGAGAAAGAAAAAAAGGAACACTGCATAGTTATTTGTGTGCTAGGCACTGTACATACACATATCTATCTCATTATGTCACATTTCAGTTGGGGTATCCTTTAAAGCTGTCCTTGTAGATAGGGATGGCTGCATAGAACAGCTTTACTGCCCTTCACTGAGCCGCCCCTAAATTTCTAGTGCCCTAGGACATGGCCTATGTGGTCTTGCCAGAAATCCGGCCCTGAATACAGATAAGAGGTTCCAGGAAAAGGGACCGGTAACGCTAACCCAGCAGCAGCACACGTGATGGAACAGGAGGAGGGCGGCGCAGGAGGAGAAGGCCACGCTTTGAGACACAACAACCCAGGCCTTGCATGAGGACAAGAAGCGTGCGGATAGCATGCATTTTGCCGCCATGCAGTCATAAATGTAATACAGATAAGAGGTTCCAGGAAAAGGGACCGGTAACGCTAACCCAGCAGCAGCACACGTGATGGAACAGGAGGAGGGCGGCGCAGGAGGAGAAGGCCACACTTTGAGACACAACAACCCAGGCCTTGCATGAGGACAAGAAGCGTGCGGATAGCATGCATTTTGCCGCCATGCAGTCATAAATGTAATACAGATAAGAGGTTCCAGGAAAAGGGACCGGCAAAGCTAACCCAGCAGCAGCACACGTGATGGAACAGGAGGAGGCGCAGGAGGAGAAGGCCACGCTTTGAGACACAACAACCCAGGCCTTGCATGAGGACAAGAAGCGTGCGGATAGCATGCATTTTGCCGCCATGCAGTCATAAATGTAATACAGATAAGAGGTTCCAGGAAAAGGGACCGGTAACGCTAACCCAGCAGCAGCACACGTGATGGAACAGGAGGAGGGCGGCGCAGGAGGAGAAGGCCACACTTTGAGACACAACAACCCAGGCCTTGCATGAGGACAAGAAGCGTGCGGATAGCATGCATTTTGCCGCCATGCAGTCATAAATGTAATACAGATAAGAGGTTTCAGGAAAAGGGACCGGCAAAGCTAACCCAGCAGCAGCACACGTGATGGAACAGGAGGAGGCGCAGGAGGAGAAGGCCACGCTTTGAGACACAACAACCCAGGCCTTGCATGAGGACAAGAAGCGTGCGGATAGCATGCATTTTGCCGCCATGCAGTCATAAATGTAATACAGATAAGAGGTTCCAGGAAAAGGGACCGGTAACGCTAACCCAGCAGCAGCACACGTGATGGAACAGGAGGAGGGCGGCGCAGGAGGAGAAGGCCACACTTTGAGACACAACAACCCAGGCCTTGCATGAGGACAAGAAGCGTGCGGATAGCATGCATTTTGCCGCCATGCAGTCATAAATGTAATACAGATAAGAGGTTCCAGGAAAAGGGACCGGCAAAGCTAACCCAGCAGCAGCACACGTGATGGAACAGGAGGAGGCGCAGGAGGAGAAGGCCACGCTTTGAGACACAACAACCCAGGCCTTGCATGAGGACAAGAAGCGTGCGGATAGCATGCATTTTGCCGCCATGCAGTCATAAATGTAATACAGATAAGAGGTTCCAGGAAAAGGGACCGGTAACGCTAACCCAGCAGCAGCACACGTGATGGAACAGGAGGAGGCGCAGGAGGAGAAGGCCACGCTTTGAGACACAACAACCCAGGCCTTGCATGAGGACAAGAAGCTTGCAGATAGCATGCATTTTGCCGCCATGCAGTCATAAATGTAATACAGATAAGAGGTTCCAGGAAAAGGGACCGGCAACGCTAACCCAGCAGCAGCACACGTGATGGAACAGGAGGAGGGCGGCGCAGGAGGAGAAAGCCACGCTTTGAGACACAACAACCCGACGGCGATGTTCTCCTTCACATACAAAATCTGGGTCTTTGTCAACATTGTCCATACCCTCCTCCTCTTCCATCTCCTCAAACTCGTCATATGTGATTGTGGGCCGCCGCCGTGGAGTAGAGCTCCCCAGAACTACCTCTGCGCAGCTCACTCCAACGTCGTCTTCCAGATTTTCTCGGCCGACCTCCTGCCCAACTTGCTCTGGGATTTGGGTTTCACAGTCCACGGACTCGCCTTGCATTTCAGTGCGTGGTGCATTTACCACAGTAAATAGTTGTGAATCAAAACAACATTTCTGGCTGTTCCATTGACCTTTGAAAGGTGGAAGTTTGTTGGGCTGGGAATAGCTCCTGCGAATACCCCATTGTGTCCTGAGGAAATTCTTCGGACTGGTTATCAGGGCCGGATTTAGGGAAAGGCACCCGAGGCTGGTTCCTAGGGCGCCAGAATGTTTGGGGCGGGTGGGGAGCCGCCTCTGCCATTTCCTATCCCCACAGTTTCCACAGACCGTTCACAGTTTCAACCACAGCCGCCCGCTGTGCACACTGCTGCCTGTCCGTGTGTGTTTGCAGCCAGCGGGCGGCTACAGAGAGGAGTCTGGGGAGGAGTGGCAGCGCTGCAGTGGCCAGTCAGTCTGCAAGGAGGGACACAGCAGCTGCGCCTGCACGGAGATCTCTCACGCCGCTGGGGCTACACAGATAGCAAGCCAGAAACCCCCAGGGCTCAGTCAGGCAGAGAGATCTCCGTGCACAAATCCGCAGGGCCACAGCAGCTGTTTGTCACCTCCCTTCCGAGTCCCGACACAGCCACACAGGAAATCAGTGGGGAGGAAGTGATCAGCTGCTCGGATGTTGTGTGTGGAGCTCACATGGTGGGAAGAGCCGAGGCAGAGAAGCATGGCTCTGGGTGCAGCTTTCACCATACACAGAGAAGAGAAGAGGCACCTCAGTGCAGGAAGCTGGAGGATCGGATTACTGGCTGGGAATACATCCTGTGACTACTGCAGCAGCTGCCAGCTTGTGAGTTCCTGCTATGCTTGTAGCTTCTGTGACTGCATGCTTGTCCCCCATACCCCTCTAACCTCTGCCCCCAGCACCACTCCATATCATGCTCCCATCATGCCCCCCCCTCCCACTCTACAGAGGCACCACTGTTCCCAGCATGCCCCCCAACTCCTTAGAGGCTACACTGTGGTTCAAGCATGCCCACCCCCACTCCATAGAGGCACCACTGCTCCCAGCATGCCCCCCTCCCCACATCATACAGGCACCAGTGGTTCCAGCATGCCCCCCACTCCATAGCGGCACCACTGCTACCAGCATGTCCACCCCCCCCCCCCCCTTGTAGAGGTACCCTTGCACCCAGCATGCTCCTCCTCTCCAAAGAGGTACCACTCCTCCCATCATGCTTCACCCTTCACTCCATAGAGGCACCACTGTGCTCCCCCCCCCCCCAATAGAGGTACTGCAGTTCCAAGCATGCTCCTCCTCCATGTAGTATTGGCATGTCCCCTAGAGCTGACTGGCGTAACCCCCTGGTCTCAATTCACATTGTAGGAGGTCTGGCAGCCAGCTCCGGGGCCCTGGGGGACAACACGATACTATAAGGAGACGGAGGGGCATGCTAGGAACTGTGGTGCCTCTGGAAGGGGAGGAGCATGCTGGGAGCTGTAGTGCCTATGTGGACGGGGGGCCTATGATGAGAACGGTAATGCCTTTATGGAGGGGTAGGGGCATGCTGGGAGTTGTGGTACTTCTATAGAGGAGGGGGCATGCTGGAAGCTAACGTGTCTCTATAGAGGGGGGCATGCTGGGGGCTGTTTGCAGTTTGCCCCTATGGAGACACTGACCCTGGCTAGACCATTTATTCTTACCCTACCCTGGCAGATACCCCTTAGTAGTGGGGAGCCTCTGGACATTCTCTAGAGCCATACCTCCCTATACCCCACTATTCTAGTGCTGTATCCCTCTCTGGACGAATGGGTATCTTCAGTACACAAGCGAGACCGTATCTTTACTGGGCATGTGCAAATAAGGTCCGCACATGCCCAGCAAAATGAAATGCATGGAGGAAAACAGCTACGTGCCTTAGTTCTACTGGGCATGCACCAAACTCACTTACGCATACCCAGTGTGGACATACTTGTCCTCAGCCACGCTTGCACAATAAAGAAACCTATTCGATCAGAGAGGGACCCACTGCTAAATGGTGGGATATAAGAGGGGGGTTATTGTGTTTTGCATTTGTGTATTGATATGGTTGGGGGGGGGGGGGGGGGGGCGGCTGGTGGCAATGGGCCTAGGGCGGTAAAAAGTACAAATCCGGCCCTGCTGGTTATTTGACAGTTGTGTACGTGGTGTCGCTGCCGGTTGTGTCAGCTTTGTGCCCACTGGCTCCTTGTAACTGGCTGAGGACTCGGACCTCGTGCGTGATGTGCTGGTGCTGCTTAACCCACTGCTGGACGCTTGAGAGCTCATCCAATTAATTATCTGGTCCTGTTCTTTTGGATTTGTGTGGGTTGATTTCCTGGACAACATGGGCGGTATTGAGTGGGTTTTCTTCGGTGCTCCACTGTGGCCTGTACGTGAACCGTCAGGGGAAACACCTCTTCCCTTGCCCCTCCCTCTTTCACAGGATTTCTTCTTCATTTCACTTATTCTTAAAGTACACGCTGACTGGCAGCAGTACAGTGGCAGTACAGAAATGCTATACAGTGGTGGGTGAGCAGTGTACTACTGTTCCTAGCAGCGACACAGAGCACAATGCTATACAGTGGTTGGTGAGTGGTGTACTACTGTTTCCAGCAGCGATACAGAGCACAATGCTATACAGTGGTTGGTGAGCGGTGTACTACTGTTCCCAGCAGCGACACAGAGCACAATGCTATACAGTGGTTGGTGAGTGGTGTACTACTGTTCCCAGCAGCGATACAGAGCACAATGCTATACAGTGGTTGGTGAGCGGTGTACTACTGTTCCCAGCAGCGACACAGAGCACAATGCTATACAGTGGTTGGTGAGCGGTGTACTACTGTTCCCAGCAGCGACACAGAGCACAATGCTATACAGTGGTGGGTGAGCGGTGCACTACTGTTCCCAGCAGCGACACAGAGCACAATACTATACAGTGGTGGGTGAGCGGTGTACTACTGTTCCCAGCAGCGACACAGAGCACAATGCTATACAGTGTCTGGTTATTTGACAGTTGTGTACGTGGTGTCGCTGCCGGTTGTGTCAGCTTTGTGCCCACTGGGTTCTTGTAACTGGCTGAGGACTCAGACCTCGTGCGTGATGTGCTGGTGCTGCTTAACCCACTGCTGGACGCTTGAGAGCTCATCCAATTAATTATCTGGTCCTGTTCTTTTGGATTTGTGAGGGTTGATTTCCTGGACAACATGGGCGGTATTGAGTGGGTTTTCTTCGGTGCTCCACTGTGGCCTGTACGTGAACCGTCAGGGGAAACACCTCTTCCCTTGCCCCTCCCTCTTTCACAGGATTTCTTCTTCATTTCACTTATCCTTAAAGTACACGCTGACTGGCAGCAGTACAGTGGCAGTACAGAAATGCTATACAGTGGTGGGTGAGCAGTGTACTACTGTTCCCAGCAGCGACACAGAGCACAATGCTATACAGTGGTTGGTGAGTGGTGTACTACTGTTCCCAGCAGCGATACAGAGCACAATGCTATACAGTGGTTGGTGAGCGGTGTACTACTGTTCCCAGCAGCGATACAGAGCACAATGCTATACAGTGGTTGGTGAGCGGTGTACTACTGTTCCCAGCAGCGACACAGAGCACAATGCTATACAGTGGTGGGTGAGCGGTGTACTACTGTTCCCAGCAGCGACACAGAGCACAATACTATACAGTGGTGGGTGAGCGGTGTACTACTGTTCCCAGCAGCGACACAGAGCACAATGCTATACAGTGGTGGGTGAGCGGTGTACTACTGTTCCCAGCAGCGACACAGAGCACAATGCTATACAGTGGTGGGTGAGCGGTGTACTACTGTTCCCAGCAGCGACACAGAGCACAATGCTATACAGTGGTTGGTGAGCGGTGTACTACTGTTCCCAGCAGCGACACAGAGCACAATGCTATACAGTGGTTGGTGAGCGGTGTACTACTGTTCCCAGCAGCGACACAGAGCACAATGCTATACAGTGGTGGGTGAGCGGTGTACTACTGTTCCCAGCAGCGACACAGAGCACAATACTATACAGTGGTGGGTGAGCGGTGTACTACTGTTCCCAGCAGCGACACAGAGCACAATGCTATACAGTGGTTGGTGAGCGGTGTACTACTGTTCCCAGCAGCGACACAGAGCACAATGCTATACAGTGGTTGGTGAGCGGTGTACTACTGTTCCCAGCAGCGACACAGAGCACAATACTATACAGTGGTGGGTGAGCGGTGTACTACTGTTCCCAGCAGCGACACAGAGCACAATGCTATACAGTGGTGGGTGAGCGGTGTACTACTGTTCCCAGCAGCGACACAGAGCACAATGCTATACAGTGGTGGGTGAGCGGTGTACTACTGTTCCCAGCAGCGACACAGAGCACAATGCTATACAGTGGTGGGTGAGCGGTGTACTACTATTCCCAGCAGCGACACAGAGCACAATGCTATACAGTGGTTGGTGAGCGGTGTACTACTGTTCCCAGCAGCGACACAGAGCACAATGCTATACAGTGGTTGGTGAGCGGTGTACTACTGTTCCCAGCAGCGACACAGAGCACAATGCTATACAGTGGTGGGTGAGCGGTGTACTACTGTTCCCAGCAGCGACACAGAGCACAATACTATACAGTGGTGGGTGAGCGGTGTACTACTGTTCCCAGCAGCGACACAGAGCACAATGCTATACAGTGGTTGGTGAGCGGTGTACTACTGTTCCCAGCAGCGACACAGAGCACAATGCTATACAGTGGTTGGTGAGCGGTGTACTACTGTTTCCAGCAGCGACACAGAGCACAATGCTATACAGTGGTTGGTGAGCGGTGTACTACTGTTCCCAGCAGCGACACAGAGCACAATGCTATACAGTGGTTGATAAACGGGGTACTACTGTTCCCAGCAGCGACACAGAGCACAATGCTATACAGTGGTGGGTGAGCGGTGTACTACTGTTCCCAGCAGCGACACAGAGCACAATGCTATACAGTGGTTGGTGAGCGGTGTACTACTGTTCCCAGCAGCGACACAGAGCACAATGCTATACAGTGGTGGGTGAGCAGTGTACTACTGTTCCCAGCAGCGACACAGAGCACAATGCTATACAGTGGTGGGTGAGCGGTGTACTACTGTTCCCAGCAGAGACACAGAGCACAATGCTATACAGTGGTGGTTGAGCGGTGTACTACTGTTCCCAACAGCGACACAGAGCACAATGCTATACAGTGGTTGGTGAGCGGTGTACTACTGTTCCCAGCAGAGACACAGAGCACAATGCTATACAGTGGTGGTTGAGCGGTGTACTACTGTTCCCAGCAGAGACACAGAGTGGCAGTAAACACAATGCTATACAGTGGTGGGTGAGCGGTGTACACAGAGTGGCAGTAAACACAATGCTATATAGTGTGGGTGAGTGGTGTACTACTGTTCCCAGCAGCGACACAATGACTGGGGGGACCCTGGCTAGCCTGGCTGGAGAGAGAACTACCCTGCCTGCCTACCCAAAGCTAAACCCACAGACAAATGGCGGAGAAATGACGTGGATCGGGTATTTATTAACCCGAACCACGTGACCCGTTCGGCCAATCAGAGCGTGTTCGGGTCCGAACCACGTGACCCGTTCGGCCAATCACAGCGCTAGCCGAATGTTCGGGGAACGTTCGGCCATGAGCTCTTAGTTCAGCCATATGGCCGAACGGTTTGGCCGAACACCATCGGGTGTTCGGCCGAACTCGAACATCACCCGAACAGTGGCGAACACTGTTCGCCCAACACTAGGCAGGATCATGGTAGCCACCAACCATTGTCTCCCAGGCTGCCGCTTCCCCCAACACTCCACCACCCGCAGTCAGAGGTCCACTGCAGTACACCAGCGGTGCACCCCTCCACAACACCTGAGGAAGGACCACATCTGCCACCAGCCACAGTATCAGAGGCCACCAGTGCCACTACATGGATCGCAGCCTGAAGCTCTCGGAATCCAGCCAGCACAACCGCGCATAGCCAAGACACTAACCAGGACATTAACCAGCCAGGTTTTGCCGTAACACCAAGGGGACTCCGTTTTTCTCTGTCTGGACAGCCTCTCCCCCCCCATGAAGTTGTATCTGAGTGTGGTGTTTGCCATCCTAAGATACAACACGTTTTTGGCTCCCGGGTTATACCACTGGCTGTCAAACATGACACAGATTGTGTTACCAATTGCTGCCATTTGGCTGCAGTTAGTTGCAGTCGCACGCAGTTCATCCTCTGGTGGAAAGGAGGCCATACCGCCGATCAGTGGTGATCTTCTGCATGACATGTCTACTTTTTCACCTCTTCTGCATTTCTAAAACATTTTGGACAGATCAGAATATGAAATCCATCTGAGCGGAGTGCAGAGGCGTATCTAGAGGAGTGCAGGCATGGCTTCTGCCATGGGTGCCACAGCACCCTGGGCTCCATGTCTGCTCCGGTGCTGTGCTGTTATACCTGCCCCTGTACTGCACTTCCATGCCTGCCCTTTGTCTCCCAGTCACTCAGACCTCAAATCAGATTAATTCTGTTATCTGGGGAACATAGCTACTTAAACACAGTCAATCATAACACATGTACTCGAGGAAGGATGCTGTTTATATAGGGGAAGGGGGCTCTGACCGGGGGTGGGCACAATTTCAGTGTTTGCCATAGGCTCTATATTATCCAGATACGCCCCTGGTGGAGTGTAGTCGTCACTTTGTGTCTCCAGACACAGCTTGTTCTTTTCTCCAACGTTCGGAGTCCATTCCTAACTATAGCTGAAGTTATACCCAAACGCACAGCGTCACCTCGCCATCAGCACTGACCCCCCTTCAATTACTGTGAGCGGAGCAGCGGTGCGCTGTGTACAGAGAGGCGTCCTGCTGTGCGCAGCGGGGGAAACCTAAGATGGGCATTGTCTGATGTTGTGGCAGACTGTGCGCTATGCCATGAACTGCACTGCGACGCTCGAAGCGAGGATGAGCCTTAAAAGATTCAATCGCATTGACAGTCTCAATGTGTGTAAATCCCCAGCTATTTACTGCCCTCCAAACCACAGACTGGCCCATCTGCACCTGGGCAGACAGGGCAGCTGTAAATCCAGTACATTAATCTGTATGTAATCCCCCCTCGACCCCCGTGCAGGGTATGTTCTCCTTGTGTCTGTGTGGGTTTCCTCCGAGTATTCTGGTTTCCTCCTACATCCCAGATACATACAGATAATTCATTAGCTACTTGTAACGATTGTGGAGTTCTCTCCGTGGTCAGCGCACAGGATGTGCGCTGACACTGCGGAAATCCTCCACAAGCGTATAATTTGAGAGAACCCAGCGAAAGGTGCAATGCACCTGTAGAGGGAAATTCCTGTCGGCAGGTGGAGCTGTGGAGTGCAGAGGAACAGCTCATCTGCCCTGCCACAGACGCCAGACAGGAATTGTACGAAGGGAAGAAACGCAGGGCACGATAGCCCTGAAAGAGAGAGATCAAAGTGACAGAGGGTATGTGTGTCCACCAATCTAGTCGCCACCCTGCGACGATGAACACACAACCATGAAGATCAGGTGAGAAGGCAATCGCAAGAGATGGCGATTGCTAACAGCGACACAAGACCGAATAAGCACAGATGAGGAATGTATGTATGTCCATCAATCTAGCCGCCAACCTGCGACGGTGGACACACAACAGAGAAAACCAAGTGAAAACGCAATCGCAAGAGAAGCGATTGCGAATGAGGATGAGCACAGGGACAGAATGTATGTATGTGCCCCAATCTAGTCACCAACCCGCGACGGTGCACACACAATAGCAGAAACGGAGTAGGAACGCAATCGCGAGAGAGGCAATTGCCAGAGGTGACACAAGGCTACAGCAAGGCAGAGCACGAGAGTAGCAAAGGCACAGCAAATCATACAATGAGAAGATAAGGAAAATAACAAAAGCTAACTAAACGCGAACACCGCACTCATTCGCAACAGCGAACGCGTTTACTGCACGGTCTCCGCGTGTTAAGCACAACAGAGACAAGCACGCCTAACTAACACCCGCCACCCAAACATGAAACAGAGGACGCGAGCGCTTGCTTAACGGTTACCTCACCGAGCCTCCAGCAAGCGTTCGTCTCAGACAAGACAGACAGATGAACGGGAAACAGGATAGGAAAGATCCACTGCTCTTTCCGCCAGAGCGAGTGCGATCCAGGTAAGGTAACAGAGCTAGCAGGATCCACTGCTCTTACCGCCAGAGCGAGTGCGATCCAGGTAAGGTAACAGAGCTAGCAGGATCCACTGCTCTTACTGCCAGAGCGAGTGCGATCCAAGTATAGGAACAGAGCGAGCTGGATCCACTGCTCTTTCCGCCAGAGCAAGTGCGATCCAAGTACAGCAAGACAGTAGTAGATCAGAAGGATCCACAGCCGCTACCGCTAGAGGCTAGTGCGACCTAAGCACGACAGACAGACAGAACAGGCAATACAAATAGTACAATCCTGACTGCTCTAGCAAGGATGCCTAGCACAGTCCCACAAATTACTCTCAGCTAATCTTTAACTAATAAGCATGGCTGACACTCCAGGAGTGTTTCACAGGACAAACCCTTATGACCAGCGAAGCCTACTGGTCAGCAGCAGCTCTTTATAGTGCCAGCCCTCAAAGCAGTCAGCTGGGCAATTTGCATGTATGCAAATCCCTCAGCAAAGCAAGCTGCAAAACTGACAAAAGGTCTCTTTTCCAGAGACCTGCAGAATGCAGACCTGAACAGTGGTCAAAAAGCTGCCTGCCTGCGCAGGCAGGTGAGCGGATCATTACACTACTCCCTAAATTGGCCCTAGACTACGATACATACACTACACAATATATATATAGACATATGACTATGGGAGAGACTAGATTGTGAGCTCCTCTGAGGGACAGTTAGTGACAAGACAATATACTCTGTACAGCGCTACGGAAGATGTCAGTGCTATATACAGTGGTATGCGAAAGTTTGGGCAACCTTGTTAATCATCATGATTTTCCTGTATAAATTGTTGGATGTTATGATAAAAAAAAATGTCAGTTAAATATATCATATAGGAGACACACACAGTGATATTTGAGAAGTGAAATAAAAGAGAAACTCCAACCAAGAATTGAACTTTATCCCAATCAGTAGCTAATACCTCCTTTTACATGAGAAATCTATTGCTTTTCACAAATAGACCATCAGGGGGCGCTGTATGACTGATATTTTGGTATAACCCCTCCCACAAGAAGCTCTGAGGACCGTGGTACTCTTGGCAGTTTCCTGTCTGTGAACCTTGCTGCATTGTGGGAAATAGCTGTTTACAGCTGTCTCCAACTGCTAAAACCGCAAGCAGCAGCTACATCACCTGCCCACAGTAAAAATGTCACCATGTAATAAATGTCAGAATGTAAATCGTGGAGAGGAAAGAATTTACAATGGGCAAACACTGACTGAATCATTTATACATAATTATTGTAAAAATGAAGCACTTTTTTATTACATTATTTTCACTGGAGTTCCTCTTTAAGCTTATTTGATTTACAAAAAGTGCACAATAATTGTTGAAACAAAATTAGGCAGGTGCATACATTTGGGCACTGTTCTCATTTTTATTGATTTCAAAACCTTTAGAACTAATTATTGGAACTCAAATTGGCTTGGTAAGCTCAGTGACCCCTGACCTACATACACAGGTCAATCCAATTATGAGAAAGAGTATTTAAGGGAGTCGATTGTAAGTTTCCCCCGTCTTTTAATTTTCTCTGAAGAGTAGCAACATGGGGGTCTCAAAACAACTCTCAAATGATCTGAAGACAAAGATTGTTCACCATCATGGTTTAGGGGAAGGATGCAGAACGCGGTCTCAGAGATTTCAGCTGTCTATTTCCACAGTTAGGGGCATATTGAGGAAATAGAAGACCACAAGCTCAATTCAAGTTAAGGCTTGAAGTGGCAGACCAAGAAAAATCTGGGATAAACAGAAGAGACGAATGGTGAGAACAGTCAGAGTCAACCCACAGACCAGCACCAAAGACCAACAACATCATCTTGCTGCAGATGGAGTCACTGTGCATCGTTTAACCATTCAGCGCACTTTACACAAGGAGATGCTGTATGCGAGAGACTTTCATTTTACCTTTCACACCCGACGCTGCGTTTCAGTGCGTTGCTGTATGACGCACCCGGGAGCTTTTAATCGTCGGGAGACGGCGTGTTCCCGTTGGTTTAATTAACCACTTAAGCCTAACTGGACAAACATTCTTGTGCAGTTGGGCTGTGTGCACTCCCGCGGGCCGTGGGCGCTCCCGTGCACGCTCCCGCTGCCGGTCGTTAGCCCAGCGATCAATGAAAGGGATTATAGATCCCTTTCATTGATCGAAGCCCCCTGCAGAAAAGCTGACAGCGTCTCATCAGAGGCTGCGGTTTTTCTGAGTTACAAAAAGTTCTCTGTCTTAATTCTTCTTCCTGGAAGCGTACTATCACGCTTCCGGGACTGTTTCACTGTGGCCATCTTATGGCCAAATAGTAAAACTACACCCACATCCATTTTTTAATAAATAAATACATTTTTTTTACATTTAAAATTAGCTGTTTACCTCCCACACCAAAAATTACGCACATTACCCTCTCTTGGGGCTTGTTTACTCCTAGAGCATTTTGCGATTTTTTTGAGCGCTGCCGACTTTGAAAAATGCCCTAAAATTGCTTGTGCAATGAATCCTTATTGGACAGTTCATATCGTGCGTTTCATCTGCTAGCCGATCACAAAAGCGCTGCATGTACCATTTTCGGGGCAATTTTGCTACAATGGAAGGTAATAGGAAAAACGCAAAACGCTCACGAATCATTTTTTTTTAATCCGGCGATTGCATTCGCGGTTTTAAAAATAAATACATTATATTTATTATTTTCCGGGTCAAAGAGTTCACTGACGTCAGAGAGTAAACAAACGGAATCGCTCTGCAAAAACGCTTACAACAGTGCTTTGCACAAAATCGTTCTGCACAGTGGAGCGCCGGAAGGGAAAAAAAACGCTCAAATCGAAAATCACTGCCGTCAGCGATTTCGATTTTAGATGTGAAGCCTGAGTCCCCGAGCCAGCGCTGGCTCTCCCGTAGCGGTATTCAACCAATTAGGTCAAATGCTGCTCTCTCTGCCAACGAAGGGAGGCTTCGGAAAGTCTTCCGGAGCCTGAATGCTCCCGAGGACGGGCCGCTGTATAATGCGCACGCACGAGCGCCCTCTCTCACGTTCACGCAGGCGCAATACAGAGCCGCCTGTCTTCCGGAAGACTCGGTTCCCAAAGATTTCCAAAGTCCCCCACGGCGGGAGATTCAAACAGAGGAGCTGCTGCTGCACCGAGGGCACCGGGAGAGAAGAGGGGAAAAGCTACAGGACCCAGAGCCCTACCCCTCCTTAGGTAAGTATCTGTTTTGTTTTTTTAACTGATTCCAATTTACTTTACGGTAACTTTCTTAACTCTTCCTGTACTGGAAAACCATATGAGATTCTTTTCTTTGCTACTAATATTCTATTTCTTAGCTGTACAACACATACAATTCATTGTCTCAGGGCTCGTTTCCACTATCGCGAATCCGCATGCGTCCAATGCATGCGGATTCGCACATGGTATGCAAGTGGATGGGCCTGTTTCCACTGTTGCGTTGGTGATGTGCGTTTTTTTCAGCGGTGAAAAAACGCACAAAAGAGCCAACAATTTCGCCTGGGAATGGAATGCATGCGATTCGCATGCAATGTATTTAATAGGGAAATCGCATGCGGCTTTGTCATGCGGATTTCCCCGCGATTTCGCATGCGATTTTGCATTGTTTGCTATGGAGCTGTACTCAGGCAGTGACATGGTTAAATTCGCCTGGCTCCTTGCCATGCGAAATCGCATGCGAAATCGCGGCTAAATCCGCATGTGGAAACGCAGCCGCATGCGATTTCTTCTGCGGTGGAATCCAGGCGATTCCGCACCGCAACAGTGGAAACGAGCCCTGATTCGTTTATTTTCGCTGCAGGTTTGCTTTAATTGCTGGTGGCCATTATGAGGGACATAGTTTGAGAGGCTCCATCCCTCTGCTATGGACGTGATTACCCAAAGACAGCGCCCCAGCCATTATGCGAGACCCGCGGAGGAGACAAGCGACGAGTCTGCCTGCAGGACTCCCTTCTGCCATGATTGAGTGGGAGCTGTAGGAGATTTGCGGACGGATAACAAGTGTTGCTAAACAGCAGGCTGCAAATAACGCACCGTCTTTAGTGGTCGCCAGGGGGTAAAATCCTATAAACATTTATAGATCTTTTTACAGGCAGAAATGGAAGCACTAAAGACGGAACAATTAAAAATCTCATTCCCGATACATCAGAAAGTTTAGAGAATGTTATCGGGGAAAAAAAGTCATTGTAAACAGGCTGAAGCAATGAGGAGCTGCGATGTGACAGTAACTGATCTCTGTTCAGCAGCATTGATAGTGTGTCTCCCTGCTCAGCTGCACGGCACATCATCCGCCTGCTAAATGCCTTACAGAGGAATATTGCCAAATATGCTGCACAGGTTTCTACCATAGACATCACCTATCTACATTGTATTAACCTTCCTGGCGGCAGTGGCGGCTCCAGGAAATTTTTTTAGGGGGTGCTATGCAGGTGCTGGACCAATTTCCGGGGGAGCTGACGACCTGCGGCGCGCGAAGCGCGCCGCGCCAAAAATGGGTGTGGCCACAACCTGCGGCGCGCGAAGCGCGCCGCGGCGAAAAAATGGGCGTGGTCATGACCGGATGAGGGCGGGGCTAACTGTAATTTAAAGTGAACCCAGGGTGAGAGTGATATGGTGGCTGCCATATTTATTTCCTTTTAAACAATACTAGTTGCCTGGCAGCCCTGCTGATCTATTTGGCTGTAGTAGTGAACTGAATTACACCAGAAACAAGCCATGCAGCTAATCTTGTCAGTTCTGACAATATTGTCAGAAACCCCTGACCTGCTGCATGCTTGTTCAGGGTCTATGGTTGAAAGAATAAGAGGCAGAGGACCAGCACGGCAGCCAGGCAACTGGTATTGCTTAAAGGGAGATAAATATGGCAGTCTCAATATTATTCTCACCTCGGGTTCCCTTTAAAAGTGCAACGCAAAGACAGAGGGCCCAAGTTTTGGTGACCCTTTTCCCAGAAAATTCACATAATTGTGCAGGTTTTCTCAAGAAAATACACGTAATGTGAGCAGATTTTAACAAAAAACACGTCCAATGACCCCAATATGCACAATCGTTATCAGATATGGCCCCAATATGCACAATCGTTATCAGATATGGCCCCAATATGCACAATCGTTATCAGATATGGCCCCAATATGCACAATCGTTATCAGATATAGCCCCAATATGCACAATCGGTAGCAGATATGACCCCAATATGCACAATCGTTAGCAGATATGACCCCAATATGCACAATCGTTATCAGATATGGCCCCAATATGCACAATCGTTATCAGATATGGCCCCAATATGCACAATCGGTAGCAGATATGGTCCCAATATGCACAATCGGTAGCAGATATGGTCCCAATATGCACAATCGGTAGCAGATATGGTCCCAATATGCACAATCGGTAGCAGATATGGTCCCAATATGCACAATCGGTGGCAGATATGGTCCCAATATGCACAATCGGTGGCAGATATGGTCCCAATATGCACAATCGGTGGCAGATATGGTCCCAATATGCACAATCGGTGGCAGATATGGTCCCAATATGCACAATCGGTGGCAGATATGGTCCCAATATGCACAATCGGTGGCAGATATGGTCCCAATATGCACAATCGGTGGCAGATATGGTCCCAATATGCACAATCGGTGGCAGATATGGTCCCAATATGCACAATCGGTGGCAGATATGGTCCCAATATGCACAATCGGTGGCAGATATGGTCCCAATATGCACAATCGGTGGCAGATATGGTCCCAATATGCACAATCGGTGGCAGATATGGTCCCAATATGCACAATCGGTGGCAGATATGGTCCCAATATGCACAATCGGTAGCAGATATGGCCCCAATATGCACAATCGGTAGCAGATATGACCCCAATATGCACAATCGGTAGCAGATATGACCCCAATATGCACAATCGGTAGCAGATATGACCCCAATATGCACAATCGGTAGCAGATATGACCCCAATATGCACAATCGGTAGCAGATATGACCCCAATATGCACAATCGGTAGCAGAAATGACCCCAATATGCACAATCGGTAGCAGAAATGACCCCAATATGCACAATCGGTAGCAGAAATGACCCCAATATGCACAATCGGTAGCAGAAATGACCCCAACATGCACAATCGGTAGCAGATATCGCCCCAATATGCACAATCCGTAGCAGATATGACCCCAATATGCACAATCCGTAGCAGATATGACCCCAATATGCACAATCCGTGGCAGATATGACCCCAATATGCACAATCCGTGGCAGATATGACCCCAATATGCACAATCCGTGGCAGATATGACCCCAATATGCACAATCCGTGGCAGATATGACCCCAATATGCACAATCCGTAGCAGATATGACCCCAATATGCACAATCCGCATCACCTGAAAAAGAAAAGAAAAACCCATTTACTCACCTACAGCCAGAAGACCTTCTTTCCCGACCTCCCGTCCCGAGTCCCGACCTCATTGTGGCGCGCAGCGCCCGCGCGCCCACGATCCTCTTCCTTCCCGACGTCACGACGAGACTTCCTGCCTGCATGCAGAGAGCAGGGCTACGGGAAAATGGCCGCCCGAAGTCTGCAGAACAGGGCTCCGGGCGGCCATCTTACCGTAGCCCTGCCTGCTGCTCCGTGCTGCCGGTGTGTGAACTGACTTGGCGTCTTTTAGACGCCTGAAGTCAGTTCACTCCAGGGGGTGCTTTGGGGGTGCTTGGACAATTCTAGGGGGTGCTCGAGCACCCCCAAGCACCCCCCTGGCGCCGCCACTGCCTGGCGGTAACCCCGAACGTAGTTCGGGGTAAGCCGCGCAGGAGGTTTTCTCAGGCCCTGCTGGGCCGATCTGCGTAATTTTTTTTTGCTGAACGCAGCTAGCACTTTGCTAGCTGCATCAGCACACCGATCGCCGCCGCCCCTCGCCGATTCGACGCTATCCGCGCCGCCGCAGAGCCCCCCCCCCCCCTAGACCCCTGCGCTGCCTGGCCTATCAGCGCCAGGCAGCGCTAAGGGGTGGATCGGGTCTCCCTTAGACGTCACGACGTCCATGACGTCGGTGACGTCATCCCGCCCCGTCGCCATGGCAACGGGGGAAGCCCTCCAGGAAATCCCGTTCTTTGAACGGGATTTCCTGAT
Source organism: Hyperolius riggenbachi (assembly GCF_040937935.1). Classification (NCBI taxonomy): domain Eukaryota; kingdom Metazoa; phylum Chordata; class Amphibia; order Anura; family Hyperoliidae; genus Hyperolius; species Hyperolius riggenbachi. The sequence goes on along the minus strand of NC_090651.1, from coordinate 385,825,622 downwards.
CGCCTATCGCCGGAGGCGATCGGAGGGGCTGGGGGGATGCCGCTGAGCAGCGGCTATCATGTAGCGAGCCCTAGGCTCGCTACATGATTTAAAAAAATAAATAAATAAAAAAAACGCCAGCGCTGCCCCCTGGCGGTTTTTAATAGACTGCCAGGAAGGTTAAAGAGGCCCTGTAGTGACACATAGAACAATGCAGTAAATTATTCAGGATACTCACTTATACTATAATTATCCTGTTTTCAGTATCAGAAACACTTCTTATACCTGTATATTATATAGGAGACACACACAGTGATATTTGAGAAGTGAAATGACGTTTATTGGATTTACAGAAAGTGTACAAAATTAGGCAGGTGCATAAATTTGAGCACCACAAAAAAGAAATGAAATCAATTTAGTAGATCCGCCTTTTGCAGAAATTACAGCCTCTAAATGCTTCCTGTAGGTTCCAATGAGAGTCTGGATTTTGGCTGAAGGTATTTTGGACCATTCCTCTTTACAAACATCTCTAGTTCATTCAGGTTTGATGGCTTCCGAGCATGGACAGCTCTCTTTCACTCACACCACAGACTTTCAATTATATCCAGGTCTGGGTGGGAAATGAGATGGCCATTCCAGAATGTTGTACCTGTTGCTCTGCATGAAGGCCTTAGTGGATTTTGAGCAGTGTTTAGGGTCGTTGTCTTGTTGAAAGATCCAGCCTCGGCGCAGCTTCAGCTTTGTCACTGATTCCTGGACATTGGTCTCCAGAATCTGCTGATACTGAGTGGAATCCATGCGTCCCTCAACTTTGACAAGATTCCCAGTCCCTGCACTGGCCCCACAGCCCCACAGCATGATGGAACCACCACCATATTTTACTGTAGGCAGCAGGTGTTTTTCTTGGAATGCTGTGTTCTTTTTCCTCCATGCATAATGCCCCTTGTTATGCCCAAATAACTCAGTTTTAGTTTCATCAGTCCAAAGCACCTTATTCCAAGATAAAGCTGACTTATCCAAATGTGCTTTAGCATACCTCAAGCGTTTCTGTTTGTGCTGTGGGCGGAGAAAAGGCTTCCTCTGCATACAGCATCTCCTTGTGTAAAGTGCGCAGAATGGTTGCACAATGCACAGTAACTCCATCTGCAGCAAGATGATTTTGTAGGTCTTTGGTGCTGGTCTGTGGGTTGACTCTGACTGTTCTCACCATTTGTCTCTTCCGTTTATCCGAGATTTTTCTTGGTCTGCCACCTCGAACCTTAACTTGAACTGAGCCTGTGGTCTTCCATTGCCTCAAGTTGTTCCTAACTGGGGAAACAGACAGCTGAAATCTCTGAGGCAGCTTTCTGTATCCTTCCCCTAAACCATGATGGTGAACAATCTTTGTCTTCAGATCATTTGAGAGTTGTTTTGAGACCCCCATGTTGCTACTCTTCAGAGAAAATTAAAAGATGAGGGAAACTTACAATTGACCCCCTCAAATACTCTTTCTTATAATCGGATTCATCTGTGCATGTAGGTCAGGGGTCACTGAGCTTACCAAGTAGGGATGCTCATTCGGATTCCGCGGAAATGCAATTTCCGAAATTCCGATCGGAAATTGCATTTCCGCATCGGAATGCGGAAATCGGTAATGCAAGTGCGTTAGGCGGATTTCCGCTGGAAATCGCGGAAATTTCCGCCGGAAATCGCGGAAATTCCACCCGACTTTAACATCGATTTTCTCAAAAACTATAACGTCTTTTTGCTATTAACTGCTAAAGTCGTCTGATTTTTACTGTAATGTAAAATGCAGAAAATCTGCATCTGCCTATTTTCTGCATTTATATTACAGTAAAAATCCACCAACTTTAGCGGCCAATAGCAAAGCCCCCGTAAGTCCTAGAAACACCAAATTTTCAGGGTGCATTAAACAGAATCTTCTGAACAAGATGCAAAAAACGTTTTCAAAAAGACTTTATAATTTTTGAGAAAATCAATGTTAAAGTCGGGCGGAATTTCCGCGTTTTCCGGCAGAAATTCCGCATTGGAATGCGGAAATTGGTAGCGGAAAGCGGAATCGGTATTTGGCAATGGCGGAATGCGGATTTACAGCGGAATCGGAAATTGGCATTCCGACCATCCCTATAACCAAGTCAATTTGAGTTCCAATAACTAGTTCTAAAGGTTTTGGAATCAATAAAATGACAAATTTATGCACCAGCCTAATTTTATTTAAACAATTATTGCACACTTTCTGTAAATCCAATAAACTTAATTTCACTTCTCAAATATCACTGTGTGTGTCTCCTATATCAGTTGTTTTCACTTTATGCATCCGAGCAATTTTCACCTCCCATTCATTAGCCTATAACTTTATCACTACTTATCACAATGAACTGATCTATATCTTGTTTTTTCCGCCACCAATTAGGCTTTCTTTGGGGGTACATTTTGCTAAGAGCCACTTTACTGTAAATGCATTTTAACAGGAAGAATAAGAAAAAAACGGAAAAAAATCATTATTTCTCAGTTTTCAGCCATTATAGTTTTAAAATAATACATGCCTCCATAATTAAAACTCATGTATTGTATTTGCCCATATGTCCCGGTTATTACACCGTTAAAATTATGTCCCTATCACAATGTATGGCGACAATATTTTAATTGGAAATAAAGGTGCATTTTTTCCGTTTTGCATCTATCACTATTTACAAGTTTAAAAAAAAAAAAAATTAGAAATATTTCATCTTTACATTGATTTAAAAAGTTTAGACCCTTAGGTAAATATTTACATGTTTTTTTTGTTGTAATGTTTTTTTTGTATTAAACATTTTATTTGGGTATTTTTGGCAGTGTGGGATGTAAGCCATAGTTTTATAATGTAAATGTGTCTTGAGTTTTATTTTTTTCACTTTTAGTTGTAGTTTTACTTTTTGGCCACAAGATGGCAGCCATGAGTTTGTTTACATGACATCACTCTAAGCGTAACATACATTTAGAGCGATGTATGGGGGACGTTACAGCCAGAAAAAGCGCAGCTTCCGAGAGAAGCTGTCGCTTTTTCAGCGGAGGAGAGGAATCAGTGATCGGGCACCATAGCCTGATTCACTGATTGCCAGGCTAACGAACTGCGGCCGGGAGCGTGCACGCGTGCGATCGGCCACGGGAGCGCACGTACGCGCACATGGCCTCCTGGGCGTAGCTAGTACGTCCAGGAGGCCAAAGTAGTTAACTAACATTTTTCATCATAACAACCAACGATTTATGCAGGAAAATCATGACGACAAACAACGTTGTCCAAACTTTCGCATCCCACTGTATATTCCAGGTTATATATTGTACACTGTATATGCCGAGGCTTAGCCCAGCCTGTTTATTTTGCAGAATTCTCCTCCAAGTGCACTCTGAGAGACTAGTGCTACGTACACACATGCGACAACGACGAACAAACTTTTAATTGATGAAAGAACGTCCTAAGTAAAGTTAGTTTTAAAAGGTGTGTAACGATCTGATCGTTAGAACGAATGTTACATCACGTAAAAGCAACTATTGCGCCTGCGCATAAAAATGAAAAGTTCCATGGAGAAATAGCGACATGCGCATGTCAAGCCTAGTACGAACGACCGTTACCAACGATGTACTACTTTTGCAAACGATTGTCGTTGGGAAAAATCCGCCAAGCTAGATTGTTCGTTTTTAATGATCTAGCTCGTCCCCCGTTAGACTTAATGGTCGTTGGCTGCTTTTTTTTAAACGATCATCGTTTAAAACGATCGGGGAACGATCGTTTCAAACGACTATAGTCGCATGTGTGTACGCACCTTAGGGCTCATATGCAATTCAGTTTTTCTCCTGAGTTTTCTCCTAAGACTGAGAGATAATTTTTCATCTTCTATTTGCAATAACTTTTGAACACTTTTGAAAACATACCACAAAGTAGGTGGTCAAGTTTATCAAAATAATTTTGAGTATTTTCTTGCATGCTGCTGGTGGTTAAAAAAAAAGATATAGACAAGTTTGAAAAGATTGCCTAGGAGAAAACTCAGGAGAAAAACTAATTGCATATGGGGTCAGGTGTTGTTTCTGCTGGCTTCAGGACACACAACAAACAAGCATTACGCAGAGATCGCCAGCAGTAAAGATGTCACCAGTGATACATTTCAGAGAGTAAAACAGGGAGAGGAAAGATTTTATAAGGAGCAAACATGGGCTGAATAATTTATACTGATTGGTGGATGGGAACATGTGTTCCCAAAGCTGATTAAACTGCCTGTAACAAATGATGATTTGGAGATGGTTGGAATTGCCAATTCCCTCTTCCACGGAAAATCCGCTTTCCGCCATTGCCAATTATCGCTACCGCTTTCAGCATTCCGATCCGGATTTTCGCGGAAATTTCCACCGCCTTTAACATTGATTTTCTCAAAAAGTACAAGGCCTTTTTGAAAGATTTTTTTCCTTTTGTTCTAACTCTTCTGCTTAACATACCCTGAAAATTTGGTGTTTCTGGCTCCTACAGGGACTTTGCTATTAACTTTAAAGTTGGCGGCATACCGTATATGGTAGTGCAGATTTTCTGCATTTTACATTAGTCAATGGCCGCTGACTTTAGCGGTTAATAGCAAAGTCCCTGTAGGAGCTAGAAACACCAAATTTTCAAGGTATGTTAAGCAGAAGAGTTAGAACAAAAGGAAAAAAATCTTTCAAAAAGGCCTTGTACTTTTTGAGAAAATCAATGTTAAAGTCGGTGGAAATTTCCACAAACATTTCCGCAATTTCTTCGAAAATCCGCCTACCTCACTTCTATTACCGATTTCCGAATTTCAGAGAGGAAATGTGGAAATTGCATTTCTGCGAAATCCGAACGAGCATCCCTACTGGTGGCAATCAAAGTGAAAGTAAACACACAGGAACACATTATTTCCTGTGCACTATTCAGGACACAGGCTAGAGTGGTGACATCTAGTGGACAAAAAAAAAAAAAACACAAGCAAATTACATATAAATTACAAAAATAAATAAAAAATAAATAAAATCCTCATTAATTATTAACCCTTTAATCCCCTTCCCCATTATTACCAAAATAAAACACTTGAAAAACAAAGACATCATTTAAGAAAATACAGAAATAGTTACCTTAGGGACTCTTCTTAGGGAGCTTTTTTAATATGTACTGTATGTCATTAGGGTATATTACTGTTAGGAACACAAAACTGAAAAAAACCTCTTTATTTCCAAATAAAATATTGTCACCATACATTAATACATTATACTAGGGACATCTTTTAAAAGCTGTAATAACCAGGACAAATGGGCAAATAAAAATGTCTGGGTATTAGCTATGTAAGCAATTTTATATAAAAGAAAAACTACCTAACCCCCCTGGTGGTGCCTAACCCTAACCTCCCACCCCTGTGCCTAAACCTTAACCCCACCCCCACTAAGCCACAATCTGTGGAAGAGAAGGTAAATTTCAGCGACCGGAGGCGCCCGATACAATCACAGGTGCTGAAACATGTAAAAGCAAATCCCAGCATTAGCCAACCGGCCACAGATTCTATCTGCACGCCTCTGGGGGCCAAAATGTACCTTCTTTTCTGCAAATAGTGGCTATTATAAAAGCGCCCTTTTTTCAGATAAAACAATACGTACCTCGGTAGTATGAAGCATCTGGGTGTTCCAAAGCCTTCCTGGACCCATCCTCATGGCACCGATCCAGGACTGGGGCCCGCTCTACTTATTCGACCAGATGGATCAAATAGATTTCCTCTGGAGACCCATAATACACCGGAGACCTGTTATATGTCGGAGGCCTGTTAAATATGAGGCCTGCGATCCGCTGAATACACTGGAGACCTGTCATTAGCTGCAGCAGTAACAGGTTTTTACAATTGTTAATAGCTGTTATAATTCACCTTTTGCTCCGGCACCAGCAAACTCATCGTCAAGAGTTGCAAACACGACTCATCACAGCAAGCAGGAGATAGACTTTTCTCAGGCTTCTTCAATATTCAAGGAGTTTATTCAGGAAGCAGAAATACAGATATAGTTCATCATATCTTAGCAAAGCAAAGTCTCCTGTTTAAGGTCTTGCCGTTACAGCTCTTGACTAAACTTCCTACTGAATGTTAGTTAGTTACCTTCTTTCTAAACTACGTTACACCTTCTAGACTACCTATGTACAGCATACATTATATCAGATTACATAGAGAAAGCAAAATTATTAGGTGTTCCAGTCAGCATATATAGAGAACAGGAAAGTAGGAATCAGAGCAGGAATCAGAGAGCCCTCTGTCCGCCCATCCCGGGTCTTTAATACCGACTAGGAAAGAGTTAAATGTGATCTTATCTTCCAGACCAGACTATTGGCTTAGACCCCTCGTGGTGTCTTAATACCCACCTACTCGATTAATATTTAATGAGGCTTTTACCTTACTTACAAGAATTTGGTATTTACAAAACATGGCCTATGTTTACTGTTCTTGTGGTGTACATGTTGAGGTCAGTGTAGGCCTGTGGCCTTCTTTCAGGAACATGTTCTTGGTATCTGCGTGTATCATCTGCTACATGCAGACACCGAGATGCTTCTGCCTGCATCACAAGAACTCTATTTATTTTAAAGGCATACTCTGCGGACAAGCCTTTTACATAAAACTCAGGCCAAATAACTGAGGCCTACTTAAAGTGAACCAGAGACGAAGCACCCTTGTGTATTTTACCATAGAAATCAGTGGGAACATTAGAGAAAACATTTACCATGCTCTCTGTTCCATCCTCACTGCTAAAAGTGTCTGTTATCTAGCTGAGATAAGAATCCCGGACTGAGCATTGATTCTGGCTTTGCTATAATGACTCAGCTATAATGATTCCTGAGCAAAGCCAGCAGGGGGCAGGCTTGGACTTGAAGACAGCAAAGAACACAGTCTCAGCTATAATTATTCTGTAGCAAAGCCAGACCGACTGCTTAGTCGGGATTCTTATCTTAGAGGTGATAACAGGCAAATTAAACAGAGAACAATGTAACAAAGAGCAGATTAGGTGTTTACTGTCATGTTCCCACTGATTTATAAGGTAAAATACATGAGGTTGCTTCATCTCTGGTTCTCTTTAAATTATAACAACAATAACATTTTAACTGATTTTTTTTTTCATTCCATTTCCATGCAATGCAATTATAAGAACTGATGAGGAACTAGATCTTTGTAAAGTAAGCTGCTATTGGAAGGCCCCTGAGGCATGGATGACCTGTGTACAGCTGTAATATGTTTACAGTGATTACATTCAAGATAAGCTTCTGTCATTTCAGGTGACACTTTACTGTCTGTGAATTGTCCAGCATTGGCATCTGCTGCTTCAGCGAACTCACAAATTGAAAAATCCTCAGCCACTATTATATTTCCCTGCAGACGCTGCCAGTGTTAACAGAAGGACACTTCTTCCTCATCCTGTCTACTTTCCCCTCCATAGCACTGTACCTGCCACTCAACAAAGAGTCCAGCTAGCTTCACTATACATGGAACACTGGAGAACTGTCACCTAAAATCATCAAAAAATGGTAATTTCCTTTGGATTTTTTTTTTGTTGAGCAGAGAAATACAGATTTTGCACTTTCTTCTCTAACCTTCATTAACAGGGTCTTCACCTTTAGAGCTGCCACCATGTACATATTTAACTATTAACTTGAGGTACACCCTGGTTTTAAGGTTATCCTTCTTTTTCTCCTGTTCTTGTTTTTATAATGACAACCAGCCTCTTAATGGCTCCAGGACGTTTTTATAAGTTAAACAGTGCTGCTGCTGCTGTGCGCTCGCATGTGCGCGCTCCCGCGGGTGCGCGTGCACGTGAGAGTAGTGAGGACAAAAACATCGAAAAAATACACCTTTATGTCCAAATAGTATATTGTCACCATACTTTGTACTAGGGACATAATTAAAATCTTGTTATAACCAGGACAAATAGGCAGATAAAATGTGTGGGTTTTATGTACAGTAGCAGTCTTTATATTAAAACTATAGGGGATTAAATTGGAGAAAAAGTGTATTTTTTTATTTTTTCCTTGTTTTTCCCTTTAAAAAGCTTAGAAAATAAAGTAATTACTGAAAACAAAGATCAACCCCGAAAAGCCTAATTGGTGGTGAAAAAAACAAGATATAGATCATTTAATTGTGATTAGTGGTGATTAAGCTATTGGAAAATGAAAGGGATGAGCACTGAAAGGTGAAAATCGCTCTTTTCCATCAGGGTAGAAACCGCTTTGGGGTAAAATGGTTAATATAGGCTCACTGCCCACTTTATTAGGTACACCTGATCAATTGCCTGTTAACACAAATAGCCATTCAACCAGTCACATAGTGGCAAATCAATGCATTAAGGCTTCCAGCCGTGGTGAATACAAGTTGCTGGTTTGATCAGAAACTGCTGATCTAATGGGATTTTCACGCACAACTATCTCTAGAGTTTACTGAGAATGGTGGAAAAAGAGAAAATATCTAGTGAGCGTCCGTGTTGAAAATGCCTTGTTGATGTCAGAAGGGAATGAGCAGACTGGTTTGAAAAGATCAAAAAGCAACAGGGTCTCAAATAAACACTCGTTACAAGCAAAGTATGCAGAATACCAGCTCTGAACCCACAATATATCCAATCCTGAAGCAGATGGGCTACGGCCGCAGAAGACCACACTGGGTGCCACAAATTTCAGCTAAAGATAGGAAAGTGAGGTTAATATTTGCACAGACTTACTAGAATGGTACAAAAGAAGATTGGAAAAATGTTGCCTGAGAGTTCCAAAGCCAGTACAAAAAATGCCTAGTCTCCCAGAATGCTTTGAGAGGAGAATTCTACATTGCTAAAAAGCCTAGGCTGTGACATCACTGGGAGGGTGGGGCTGCATACCAATATACAGCAGTATATAGCTAAAGGGAGTGTTTCTGTTGCTGGAACCAGGAAAATTACCGTAAAAGTGGGTATCCCAAATAATTTACTGCATTCTACTGTATGTCACTACAGGGCCTCTTTACTGCATTCTACTGTATGTCACTACAGGGCCTCTTTACTACATTCTGATATATGTCACTACAGGGCCTCTTTTCTGCATTCTGCTGTATGTCACTACACGGCCTCTTTACTGCATTCTGCTATTTGTCACTACAGGGCCTCTTTACTGCATTCTGCTATATGTCACTACAGGGCCTCTTTACTGCATGCTACTATATGTCACTACAGGGCCTCTTTACTACATTCTACTATATGTTACTATAGGGCCTCTTTACTGCATTACTGCATTCTGCTATATGTCACTACAGGGCCTCTTTACTGCATTCTGCTATGTGTCACTACAGGGCCTCTTTGCTGCATTCTACTATATGTCACTACAGGGCCTCTTTACTGCATTCTACTGTATGTCACTACAGGGCCTCTTTACTACATTCTGCAATATGTCACTACAGGGCCTCTTTTCTGCATTCTGCTATAGGTCATTACAGGGCCTCTTTACTGCATTCTGCTATATGTCACTACAGGGCCTCTTTACTGCATGCTACTATATGTCAGTACAGGGCCTCTTTACTACATTCTACTATATGTTACTACAGGGCCTCTTTACTGCATTACTGCATTCTGCTATATGTCACTACAGGGCCTCTTTACTGCATTCTGCTATGTGTCACTACAGGGCCTCTTTACTGCATTCTACTATATGTCACTACAGGGCCTCTTTACTGCATTTTACTATATGTCACTACAGGGCCTCTGTACTGCATTCTGCTATAGGTCACTACATGGCCTCTTTACTGCATTCTGCTAAATGTCACTACAGGGCCTCTTTACTGCATTCTGATATATGTCACTACAGGGCCTCTTTACTGCATTCTGCTATATGTCACTACAGGGCCTCTTTACTGCATTCTGCTATGTGTCACTACAGGGCCTCTTTACTGCATTCTACTATATGTCACTACAGGGCCTCTTTACTGCATTCTGCTATATGTCACTACGGGGCCTCTTTACTGCATTCTGCTATATGTCACTGCAGTGCCTCTTTACTGCATTATACTATATGTCACTACAGGGCCTCTTTACTGCATTATACTATATGTCACTACAGGGCCTCTTTACTGCCTTCTGCTATAGGTCATTACAGGGCCTCTTTACTGCATTCTGCTATATGTCACTACAGGGCCTCTTTACTGCATGCTACTATATGTCACTACAGGGCCTCTTTACTACATTCTACTATATGTTACTACAGGGCCTCTTTACTGCATTACTGCATTCTGCTATATGTCACTACAGGGCCTCTTTACTGCATTCTGCTATGTGTCACTACAGGGCCTCTTTACTGCATTCTACTATATGTCACTACAGGGCCTCTTTACTGCATTCTACTGTATGTCACTACAGGGCCTCTTTACTACATTCTGCAATATGTCACTACAGGGCCTCTTTTCTGCATTCTGCTATAGGTCATTACAGGGCCTCTTTACTGCATTCTGCTATATGTCACTACAGGGCCTCTTTACTGCATGCTACTATATGTCAGTACAGGGCCTCTATACTACATTCTACTATATGTTACTACAGGGCCTCTTTACTGCATTACTGCATTCTGCTATATGTCACTACAGGGCCTCTTTACTGCATTCTGCTATGTGTCATTACAGGGCCTCTTTACTGCATTCTACTATATGTCACTACAGGGCCTCTTTACTGCATTCTACTATATGTCACTACAGGGCCTCTGTACTGCATTCTGCTAAATGTCACTACAGGGCCTCTTTACTGCATTCTGATATATGTCACTACAGGGCCTCTTTACTGCATTCTGCTATATGTCACTACAGGGCCTCTTTACTGCATTCTGCTATATGTCACTACAGGGCCTCTTTACTGCATTCTACTATATGTCACTACAGGGCCTCTTTACTGCATTCTGCTATATGTCACTACAGGGCCTCTGTACTGCATTCTGCTATATGTCACTACAGGGCCTCTTTACTGCATTATACTATATGTCACTACAGGACCTCTTTACTGCATTCTGCTATGTCACTACAGGGCCTCTTTACTGCATTCTGCTATATGTCACTACAGGGCCTCTTTACTACATTCTGCTATATGTCACTACAGGCCCTCTTTACTGCATTCTGCTATATGTCACTACAGGGCCTCTTTACTGCGTTCTGCTATATGTCACTACAGGGCCTCTTTACTGCATTATACTATATGTCACTACAGGGCCTCTTTACTGCATTCTGCTATATGTCACTACAGGGCCTCTTTACTGCATTCTGCTATAGGTCACTACAGGGCCTCTTTACTGCATTCTGCTATAAGTCACTACAGAGCCTCTTTACTGCATTCTTCTATAGGTCACTACAGGGCCTCTTTACTGCATTCTGCTATATGTCACTACAGGGCCTCTTTACTGCATTATACTATATGTCACTACAGGGCCTCTTTACTGCATTCTGCTATATGTCACTACAGGGCCTCTTTACTGCATTCTGCTATAGGTCACTACATGGCCTCTTTACTGCATTCTGCTATATGTTACTACAGGGCCTCTTTACTGCATTCTGATATATGTCACTACAGAGCCTCTTTACTGCATTCTGCTATATGTCACTACATGGCCTCTTTACTGCATTCTGCTCTATGTCACTACAGGGCCTCTTTACTGCATTCTGCTATATGTCACTACAGGGCCTCTTTACTGCATTCTGCTATAGGTCACTACAGGGCCTCTTTACTGCATTCTGCTATATGTTACTACAGGGGCACTTTACTGCATTCTACTATATGTCACTACAGGGCCTCTTTACTGCATTCTGCTATATGCCACTACATGGCCTCTTTACTGCATTCTGCTATATGTCACTACAGGGCCTCTTTACTGCATTCTGCTATATGTCACTACAGGGCTACTTTACTGCATTATGCTATATGTCACTACAGGGCCTCTTTACTGCATTCTGCTATATGTCACTACAGGGCCTCTTTACTGCATTCTACTATAGGTCACTACAGGGCCTCTTTACTGCATTCTTTTTTTTTTTTTGCAATTCCAAGTTTATTGAAGTATAAAGAAAGCATAAGGTATACAAAAACAGCTGAGCACAAATGTCTCATTGAATACACAGTTCAATTGACATACATGTCATATCATACAATGCTAATTCTTAAGTACAATAATTAGTAAGCTAGGGTACATCCAGGGATACTTCCAGGAATACTTCCAGAGAAGTCCCCACAAATTGTAGTTTTGTAAATTCCATGCTCCCACACCGGGAAGAAACCATTCCCCTACCTGCATTTAGGAAATATGCAACACCAGTAAGGGAGGCCTACTGTAAGTGACAGTAAAGTAGAGAGGAGGGCATGCCCACCACCTTTAGTTATTACTCATGAGCCTTTTGTATTCATCAGACTGTTGGAAGTCATTCCAGATCGACCACGTCATAGTATATTGCTCAGACCTATCTTGTGATGTCAGAATCATGTGTTCCATGGTTTCGGTTTGTTCTATTCGTTTGATCCAGGACTGAATTGAGGGGGCTACTGGGGATTTCCAGTGGAGGGAGATCATTGCCCTAGCTGCGTTGATAAAGTGTATAGTGGCCGACTTCTTGTATGCTTTTAGGGGTACATGTGTGTTGTGCAACAGGAAAAGGCCCGGGTTAAGAGGGATATGATCTCCTGTAATTTTACCGATTATTTGTTGGACTGAGGACCAAAACTGTGTTAAAGCTGGGCAAGACCAAAAAATGTGATAAATATCGCTTCCACTGGTTCCACAGCGCCAACATGCGTCTGGGGATGCAGGGAAAATCCTGTGTAGCGTCGAAGGGGTTCTATACCATCTAGTTAAAATTTTGAAGCCCAATTCTTGTATATTGACATTCAGTGATCCTTTATGTGAGAGTAAGAGTATTTTTTGCCATTGATCTTCTTCAATTTCCTCCCCCAAGTCTCTTTCCCATTGCACTTGATGTTTCATCTTAGCTGAGACCCTTGGAGTCAGAAGCAGTTGGTATAGTGTAGAGACCAAATGTCTATGCTGAAAGGGACTCTTTACTGCATTCTGCTATATGTCACTACAGGGCCTCTGTACTGCATTCTGCTATATGTCACTACATGGCCTCTTTACTGCATTCTGCTCTATGTCAGTACAGGGCCTCTTTACTGCATCCTTCTATATGTCACTACAGGGCCTCTTTACTGCATTCTGCTATATGTCACTACAGAGCCTCTTTACTGCATTCTGCTATATGTCACTACAGGGCCTCTTTACTGCATTCTGCTATGTCACTACAGGGCCTCTTTACTGCATTCTGCTATATGTCACTACAGGGCCTCTTTACTGCATTCTGCTATATGTCACTACAGGGCCTCTTTACTGCATCCTTCTATATGTCACTACAGGGCCTCTTTACTACATTCTGCTATATGTCACTACAGGCCCTCTTTACTGCATTCTGCTATATGTCACTACAGGGCCTCTTTACTGCATTATACTATATGTCACTACAGGGCCTCTTTACTGCATTCTGCTATATGTCACTACAGGGCCTCTTTACTGCATTCTGCTATAGGTCACTACAGGGCCTCTTTACTGCATTCTGCTATATGTCACTACAGAGCCTCTTTACTGCATTCTTCTATATGTCACTACAGGGCCTCTTTACTGCATTCTGCTATATGTCACTACAGGGCCTCTTTACTGCATTATACTATATGTCACTACAGGGCCTCTTTACTGCATTCTGCTATATGTCACTACAGGGCCTCTTTACTGCATTCTGCTATATGTTACTACAGGGCCTCTTTACTGCATTCTGCTATATGTCACTACAGGGCCTCTTTACTGCATTCTGCTATATGTCACTACAGGGCCTCTTTACTGCATTCTACTATATGTCACTACAGGGCCTCTTTACTGCATTCTGCTATATGTCACTACAGGGCCTCTGTACTGCATTCTGCTATAGGTCACTACATGGCCTCTTTACTGCATTCTGCTATATGTCACTACAGAGCCTCTTTCCTGCATTCTGCTATATGTCACTACAGGGCCTCTTTACTGCATTCTGCTATATGTCACTACAGGGCCTCTGTACTGCATTCTGCTATATGTCACTACAGGGCCTCTTTACTGCATTATACTATACTAGCCGTCCCGCGTCGTAGCATACGCCGCATCTTCTATCTATCTAATAGAGTACGTGCCTCAACCTTGAAGCAAGAAGAATAAAGGTGGGTACACACATCAGATAAAAGTCTTTGGAAAAATGAAAGATCACAGACCAATTTTACCCCCTTCCATGTAGTATGAGAGCCACACCTACACAGTCTATTCTATGGAGCTGCACTCCCCATCAGACAGAAATCTTACCCCCTTCCATGTAGTATGAGAGCCACACCTACACAGTCTATTCTATGGAGCTGCACTCCCCATCAGACAGAAATCTTACCCCATTCCATGTAGTATCAGAGCCACACCTACACAGTCTATTCTATGGAGCTGCACTCCCCATCAGACAGAAATCTTACCCCATTCCATGTAGTATGAGAGCCACACCTACACAGTCTATTCTATGGAGCTGTACTCCCCATCAGACAGAAATCTTACCCCCTTCCATGTAGTATGAGAGCCACACCTACACAGTCTATTCTATGGAGCTGCACTCCCCATCAGACAGAAATCTTACCCCCTTCCATGTAGTATGAGAGCCATACCTACACAGTCTATTCTATGGAGCTGCACTCCCCATCAGACAGAGATCTTACCCCCTTCCATGTAGTATGAGAGCCACACCTACACAGTCTATTCTATGGAGCTGCACTCCCCATCAGACAGAAATCTTACCCCCTTCCATGTAGTATGAGAGCCATACCTACACAGTCTATTCTATGGAGCTGCACTCCCCATCAGACAGAAATCTTACCCCATTCCATGTAGTATCAGAGCCACACCTACACAGTCTATTCTATGGAGCTGCACTCCCCATCAGACAGATATCTTACCCCCTTCCATGTAGTATGAGAGCCACACCTACACAGTCTATTCTATGGAGCTGCACTCCCCATCAGACAGAAATCTTACCCCCTTCCATGTAGTATGAGAGCCACACCTACACAGTCTATTCTATGGAGCTGCACTCCCCATCAGACAGAAATCTTACCCTCTTCCATGTAGTATGAGAGCCACACCTACACAGTCTATTCTATGGAGCTGCACTCCCCATCAGACAGAAATCTTACCCCCTTCCATGTAGTATGAGAGCCACACCTACACAGTCTATTCTATGGAGCTGCACTCCCCATCAGACAGAAATCTTACCCCCTTCCATGTAGTATGAGAGCCACACCTACACAGTCTATTCTATGGAGCTGCACTCCCCATCAGACAGAAATCTTACCCCCTTCCATGTAGTATGAGAGCCACACCTACACAGTCTATTCTATGGAGCTGCACTCCCCATCAGACAGAAATCTTTGCAAGATGCTGCACACAAAGTTGCTGTACACATTCAAAAGATCATTATCTGCAAAAGATCCGTTCCTGCAAAAGATCAGTATCTACAAAATACATTCATAGTCTATATTTCCATGCGGATTATTGTGGACATTTTTCCGCATAAGGGCATAAGCATCCGCATACAATGAATTTTCAATGCTGGTCGAAAACACAAATATTTCTGAAGATTTTCGTGAAAATTCACCAAAAAACGAAAACAGGATTTTCAATGCGAAAATGACTTAGGCGAAAATTCGCAAGCAACACTGCTACATGCTACATTAGCACTATCCAGGAGCGCCACAGGGAGGATTCCCAATCAGGGATGCTCAAATTCGGCTTCGGGAGATATCCGGATTTTTGCTATCCGGATATCTCCCACTAATGCTGTGGCGGGGGGGGGTCAAGCTTACCTCTCTGACGTCTTCTTCGGTCGTCCCTCAGCGCCTCCCACGATGCGGTCCAAGCGGCCGTCACCTGATTACAAACACTTCCTCCTTCCGGGTTGAAGGAGGAAGTGTTTGTAATCACGTGACGCGCATGGAGCGCATCGTGGGAGGCGCCGAGGGACGACCGAAGAAGACGTCAGAGAGGTAAGCTTGACCCCCCCGCCCAGCCCGCACAGCATTACTGGGAGATATCCGGATAGCAAAAATCCGGATATCTCCCGAAGCCGAATTTGAGCATCCCTATTCCCAATGCCCCCTTTTTATACAACCGGAGGGACCGCGGGAACCAGAGCGGCACCCCGGAGGGGGAGGCTAGGTGCCGCATGCGACCCCCCCCAAGCGTGGCCAGCGCCAGGGAGAGCCGTCTGCACCCACCTCCCAATATTAAAAACAGGCACTTACCTTAACGTCCATTGCGTTCTGCTACATACGCATTAATTTTCTCATGGAAAGCATTTTGTGCAGTTTGTATCCTTTGGAGGCAGGTGGTGGATGGCTTGCTCCGGTGGTGTGAGCCCTGGAGTGAGTTGTCTGCACCTGTCCTCCCCCCCCCCCCCCCCCCCCCCTCTGGAGTGCTGTATGTGAGCCAGCCCTGAGCTCTAAAGCTCGGGGTGACCCATGCTTCACTCCTTTCTCATGTGGTGCCCCCAAGTTAATGCGCATGTAGCAGAACGCAATGGACGTTAAGGTAAGTGCCTGTTTTTAATATTGGGAGGTGGGTGTGGACGGCTCTCCCCGACGCTGGCCACGCTTGGGGGGGGGGGGTCGCCTGCGCCTCCCCCTCCGGGGTGTCGCTGTGGTTCCCAGGCAGTGAGAGAGCCTGGGACCCTGTGGTCCCCCCCGGTTGTATAAAAGGGGGGCATTGGGAATCCTCCCCGTGGCGCTCCTGGATAGTGCTAATGTAGCATGTAGCAGTGTTGCTTGCGAATTTTCACCTCGAAAATCCCGTTTTTGTTTTTTGGCGAATTTTCACGAAAATCTTCAGAAATATTTGCGTTTTCGACCAGCATCGAAAATTCATTGTATGCGGATGCTTATGCCCTTATGCGGAAAAATGTCCACAATAATCCGCATGGAAATTCAATCTATGCGGATGTTTATACAGAAAAATGCCCGCAATAATGCGCAAGAAACTTCTCTGAATGTTGGCGCTAATACCCTTATGTGGAAAATGTCCGCAATCATACGCAAGTAATGCGAAAATGACTGGCCTTAGGCGAAAATTAACGTGAAAAAATTAGATGGAAAATTTGCCTGTCAAAACGAAATTAGGCGAAAATTCGGTAAAAATTTATCGAAACAAATTTTTGCATTTTCGCTCATCACTGGCATGTAGCAGGGCGACTGCTTTGCAGTATTGGTTTTTTTGACCCTGCATAGCTTGGCATGCAAAAGCAAATGCATATTTGCATGAGCATTGCCTCATGAATAGCCAATTAGGCCAGATTTGCAAAGCCAGACTTGCTAGGGTAGGCCTCTTTTCCACGGACAGTTGATAGGCAGTAACATGCCTCTCAAACTCTTACAACTGCTCACTACTGCCTGGTAACAGCTTGCTGCTGCCTGGAAACTGCTTGTTGCTGCCTGGTATCTGCTCACTGCTGCTTGGTAACTGCTTGCTGCTGCCTGGTAACTGCTTGCTGCTGCCTGGTAACTGCTTGCTGCTGCCTGGTAACTGCTTGCTGCTACCTGGTAACTGCTTGCTGAGCACACAGCTCAACAGTCCGTGGAAAAGAAGCCTAAAACTTGGTAATTGAGCACGCATACATTTTCTCATGCAAAGTACTTCTTCTTCTTGCTCGAAGGTTGAGGCACTTACTCTATTATATATATAGATGTCACTACAGGGCCTCTTTACTGCATTCTGCTATATGTCACTACAGGGCCTCTTTACTGCATTCTGCTATAGGTCACTACATGGCCTCTTTACTGCATTCTGCTATATGTCACTACAGGGCCTCTTTACTGCATTCTGATATATGTCACTACAGGGCCTCTTTACTGCATTCTACTATATGTCACTACATGGCCTCTTTACTGCATTGTGCTATATGTCACTACAGGGCCTCTGTACTGCATTCTGCTATATGTCACTACAGGGCCTCTTTACTGCATTCTGCTATGTCACTACAGGCCCTCTTTACTGCATTCTGCTATATGTCACTACAGGGCCTCTTTACTGCATCTACTATATGTCACTACAGGGCCTCTTTACTGCATATTGCTATATGTCACTACAGGACCTCTTTACTGCATTTCACAATCTGTCACTACAGGGCCTCTTTAAAGCAGCCCTGATCAGTTCCCTGGTTACAGGACCTCAGATAGCAGTTATTTGTAACTGCTGGGCCACCTGTGGTGTTTTAGTTTTGTAGACTTGCCTCCTGAGGTAACTGCCACATTACAAGACCTAACAGCACTCCTGAAAAAGGCCAACATAAAATCACACAGAAGCCTCGCTGAGCCTCGACTCACAGAAACAAACCAAAAGCAGAAACAAAAAAGAACATACAAAAGAACAGAAACAAGTTCTGGTTAGAGTTTCCGAGTTGTGGGCGGCGCGGCTGAATCTGCTCAAATTTCTCATTTTGTTGCCTAAAATAAAAAACAGTTTTTCTCTGAGCTGAGTGAAAACATGAAAAAAAGAAAAGTATGTTTCATTCTCTTAGCTTCTACAAATAACATATGCGTGTAATAGTCAGCTGCCGGGAATGTTGTGGACTCTACAGAACACTTTCCTCTGTCTTCTTGTGAGAATAATCCAACATGTCTTAAAGAGGAACCGTAATCTAGGATTGAACTTTATCCCAATCAGCAGCTGATACTTCCTTTGCCATGAGAAAATCTTCACGTTTTCTCGAATAGATCATCAAGGCGGTGTGTTTGGCTGATATTGTGGTGAAACCCCACCCACAGTGTGATGTCATGACCATGGTCCTGACAGTTTCCTGTCTGTGAACCTCGATGCCTTGTGGGAAATACTGGCTGTTCCCAACTGCCAAGCAACCATTATCTCCCTCTGAGCATATACTGTATATATATATATATATATATATATATATATATATATATATATATATATATATATATATATATATATATATATATATATATATATATATATAAAAAATACATTTTAGCCTATCGCATTGTTAGGGGGTGTGGCTAGACCTAACCCCTTCGGTCTATCTGGACGGATATATCTGTCCAGATAGACACTGCTGCTCCTGCTGCCTGAGGCGCGTGATCGCGCTCGCTCCCGCCGCCTGCCGTTAGCCCCCCGATCAGTGAATGGGAATATACTTCCCATTCATAGATCTAAGTCCCCTGCAGATTTACCGACTGTCTCTTATCAGAGACCGCTGTCTTTCTGCAAAAAAAAAAAAAAGTTTCCCATCCTCTTTCTATTTCCTGGAAGCGTGATCATTCACTTCCAGGACTTTTTGACTGTGGCCATCTTGTGGCCAAATAGTAAACTACACCCACATACATTTTTTATTAAATAATTACATTATATTACATTTAAAATAAGCTGTTTACCTCCCACACCAAAAATTATCTAAATACATTTTTTAATTAAAAAAAATACAATAAAAAAAAATACCTAAGGGTCTGAACTTTTTAAATATACATGTCAAGAGAGTATATTATTATATTTTTTAAATGATAAGCTTGTAAATAGTGTTGGACGCAAATTGAAAAAGATGCACCTTTATTTCTAAATAAAATATGGGCGCCATAAATTGTGATAGGGACATAATTTAAATGGTGTAATAAGCGGGGCAAATGGGCAAATAAAATACATGCGTTTTAATTACGGTAGCATGTATTAATTTCAAACTATAGTGGCCAAAATCTGAGAAATAATGATTTTTTCCATTTCTTTCTTAATCTTCCTCTTAAAATGGATTTAGAAAAAAATAATTCTTAGCAAAATGTACCTCCCAAAGAAAGCCTGATTAGTGGCGGAAAAAACAAGATCTATATCATTTTAGTGTGATAAGTAGTTATTAAGTTATTGGCGAATGAATGGGAGGTGAAAGTTGCTCGGGTGCATAAGGGGTATGGGATGCATAAGGTGAACAACACTGTAGGCTGAAGTGGATAATGGCAGGTGGTGCGTCTAGTTTTTTCCCTCGTCTGCCAGTAGTAAAGATGAGTGTGGATCAAACAACATGAACAAATTACATGGCGAATATCAATCATTTATTGATCTCTCTTCTTTTTTTTAACTTCTCACTTTGCAATCTATTGATTTATTTCCCCCCTCCCCCCCCCCTTTTTTTTTTTGCTAAAGTTCCTCCTTAAAGATTCAGCCATAATAAATAATAATTCTGTCCCCGACTCGCGTACCTTCAGAAGATTAGCCATACTTTATTCTGCAAAATCAACAGAGATTTTACCAATTTTTTTTTTCAACAAATATCTGATTAGATGTCTTGGAAAAATCAGGTAGAAAAATATGAAAATAACTTGTTTTATTTGATAATATCTGTTTAAAACATTCAGGAAAATTGATTATACGTGGACGGTATATTGGTAATACATAATTTCATTGTTTAAAATGATTTGAGTAAATGGAGATATCAATCATCAGATTTCTCTGGTTGGGAAAAGAACATTCTGTAAGCCCCCTTTTAGGCTTAACCTGCACCGCAAAATGCAAAATGCTTATATGTAAATGAGCTGAAGCGGAGGGTGGGTCAAATGTAACTCTATCGCTTAATTAGCTATGAAAATGATAAAAAGAAGACCCCGAGAGCCCAATATAGTGTCGTGTGTACAGAAGTAATTGGAACAATAGGAGGTGAGATATGTATACTCACAAACATGGGTGACCACTCAGGTAAGCACTGTATAGGCAGGTGAGGAGATTAGACCGGTCCTCACTCAGGATTAAGATGTCGCTCTCTGTAGTTCAGGAAAGGTAGGTCAGCCCTCCACCAGGGGTGGACACAGTATGTAGGCTGAGGAACAGAGGCGCCAGCAGGATAGAACGTAGTAAAAACTTTAAAGGGACACTGTAGGGGTCGGGGAAAAATGAGTTGAACTTACCCAGGGCTTCTAATGGTCCCCCGCAGACATCCTGCGCCCGCGCAGCCACTCCCCAATGCTCCAGCCCCGCCTCCGGTTCACTTCTGGAATTTCAGACTTTAAAGTTTGAAAACCACTGCGCCTGCGTTGCCGTGTCCTCAATCCCGCTGATGTCACCAGGAGCATACTGCGCAGGCCCAGTATGGTCTGTGTCTAAAAGTTGAACTTAATTATATTAACAAAAAATAAAAGAAAAAAATCAAAAACAGAAGTAAAGAAATATAATTAGAACGTTCATTTCCATAGTGCAACATTTCTTGTAATATATTTTGACAATATCCAGACACACATGGTAGATTATAAATGATAGGTTTTATTAATGCTAATCCCAAGACCTGCGAGCTTGACATACACACAAGCAGGAACCAACAAGTTGAACAAAACTTAATCCTTAATTACAGTAGGACACCTAGTGGCTAAACTGCAATACTGCATTTTGCTACAGCTAACATAGAGGTAAATAAAAAGTAAGCTTTCTGCTAATATGCCTTCTTCAGGCTTTGTTCCTGTATATTAGCAAGTCATAAGATGCCCTAATTACATATTCAGTAGAGTCTCACAGAAGTATTTTGACGTTGTGGTTAAGGCATCTAATGACTTGCTAATATACAGGCGCAAAGTCTGAAGAAGGCATATTAGCCAAAAGCTTACTTTTTATTTACCTTTATTAGAGGTAAGTCTGTGTTGACTTATTATGCAATAAATTCAGAAACTGCACTGTGACAATGGTGTGCTAACCTGACCTTTATTCGGCTACTACTAATGTTGATGGGTGATGTGGCTTAGCACCCAAGGTCAAGTCCTCAACACCACAGGTCAGGCGTGCCACTCCCAAAACTTCCTCACATTTTTTTTTACCACTTGTTATAAATCACCTTTTCCTCCGGCACCAGCAAACTCATCCGCGAGAGTTGCACACACGACTCATCACAGCAAGCAGGAGATTTCTCAGGCTTCTTCAATGTTCACGTTATTTATTAAGGAAACAGCTATACAGATACAGTTCATCATATCTTAGCCAAGCAGATACTTATTTAGTCATTCCGTTGTGTTGCAGCTTCTTGATCACCTTCCTAGTGACTGTAATCAGGTGATCTCCTGTCTATCCTACGTTACACCTAGACTAACTATGTACAGCATACATTTTATCAGATTACATAAAGAAGGAAATTATTAGGTTCCAGTCAGTAGAAGCCAGTAGATGGAGAGCATGAAAGTAGGAATCAGAGTGAGCTCCGTCAGCCCATCCGGCCCTTTAATATTGACTAGGAAAGAGTTAAATGTGACCTCATCTTAGCCATCCCCCAGACCCGACTATTGGCTTTAGACCCCTCGTGGTGTCCTAATACCCACCTACTCGATTAATATTTAATGACCACTTTTCACTTACTTACAAGAATGTGGTATTTTGTAAACATGGCCTATGTTGATTGTTCTCGTAGTCCATTTGTCTGGGGCAGTGTAGGCCTGTGGCCTTCAGGAACATGTTCTCAGTATCTGCTTGTTATTTATCTGCTTCAAGCAGACACTGAGATGCTTCTGCCTACATCACAAGAAACTCTATTTTACAAGGTATATTCTGCGAACAAGCCTTTTACCTAAACTCAGTCCAAATAACTGAGGCCTACTTGAATTATAACACCACTAAGTTAGTCAATAAATAGTACCATCCGGATTCAAAACTTCTTACTAGGTACTCTAAAAAGAGAAATATGGTAGTCAACAGAAAAGGGAAGTGACAGACATCAGAAAGAGCCTTAAAGGGATACTGTAGGGGGGTCGGGGGAAAATGAGCTGAACTTACCCGGGGCTTTTAATGGTCCCCCGCAGACATCCTGTGTTGGCGCAGCCACTCACCGATGCTCCTGCCCCGCCTCTGGACGGTTCACTTCTGGAATTTCTGACTTTAAAGTCAGAAAACCACTGCGCCTGCACGCCCGTGTCCTTGCTCCCGCTGATGTCACCAGGAGTGTACTGCGCAGACATAGACCATACTGGGCCTGCACTGTGCGCTCTTGATGACATCAGCGGGATCCAGGACAAGGCAACGCAGGCGCAGTGGTTTTCAGACTTTAAAGTCTGAAATTCCAGAAGTGAACCGAAGGCGGGGCCGGAGCATCGGTGAGTGGCTGCGCCAACACAGGATGTCTGCGGGGATCGTTAGAAGCCCCGGGTAAGTTCAACTCATTTTCCCCTGACCCCCCTACAGTATCCCTTTAAGGCTCATCTTCCTCACAACAATGCTGAACCGCAGTCTCTGTCTTCACTGAAAGGATTTAAACCAATACTTGCCTGGAAGGACAGTGTTGCTATACTCACCCAAATTCTGACCTTTTCCCCTCTGGCCACAGCTTACAAATAGCCTTGGCTAGAATTGGGCTTGTGACATTTCTAAGCTCACCCTCTGCTGTATAATACATGTTCACACCTAGAAAGTGAAAGACTACTAAAAATAATATAAGTCATTTCAACCTTTAGTTAATCAGCACCAATGTATTTCCAGTCCTTTATCACTTGCTGGTTGGTGAAAAGGTATTATATAAGGAAAGGTCGCAGGAAGATAATTGCCTGGATAAATTAAAGGGAGGAAGTTTAACTTTGTCTGCTCTCACTTCAAATATCCCTTCAACTTCACAAAAGTTTTTATTGTTTTTTTTTCAAAGAAAAACCCATATTGAGAGGAACAGGAAGGCTGCCAGGTTTTCTTCCACTCCTAAGTAAATTATACCTTCGTTAAAGAGAAGAATTGAGATGACATATATCAGCGCTGCGAAAGCCATTTACATTTCCAGTCATCGTTCCAGTGCCCTTTACATACGTTCAATTAATGTCATTTATGTTGTCATGCCATTGTTAGGACAACGTTGTGGTGATGTAGAGAAGCACTTCACTGTGCTGTCAATGGAGAGGGCAGGAGGGACAAAGGGGCAGAGCATAAGGGCAGATTTCTACGGGCACCTGAACCAGCAGCACAGCGTCTTGCTCAAATGCTCTGCTGCTAACGGGCAGAAATGCACTTGGCAACATTCGGAGATGCTTCTCTTCGTTCGGCAAAAACATCGCAGTTTGACCCCGGCAGAAGAACACACAAGCACCAATCCTAGAAGCTACACGTAGTGTCCAGGATGAAACAAGACAACGATAAATGACTGGAACCAGCACAGCGTTTCAGCGAACAATGGTAAACGATGGTATCGAGCACGACCGTTCTTTTGAAGGGTCAACAACTTAGGGGTAGTGGGTAATTACAAGCCCAATAGGGGTGTCCCTTTTTTGTTGTTTTGCCATCCAGTGGGTAGAGTTGGGCCGAACCTCCGATTTTAGGTTCGCGAACCCTGTTCGCGAACTTCCGCAAAAGGTTCGGTTCGCGAAAAAGTTCGCGAACCGCAATAGACTTCAATGGGGAGGCGAACTTTCAAAGTTTTAAAACAATCTATCAGCTGGAAAAATGATAGAAAACATGTTTCAAAAGCTCTAATACCTGGAGCCACACCTAATTGAGTGAAATACACATCATTGCTGGAGGACCCACCCTCCCTCCCTCCCTCCCTCCTCCAAGCAAGGTCCTTTATACCATTTGCCTACCTACACTAATTAGTTATGGGACAGCTGCTACACACTCTGCTAGGGAGATTTTATCCTCCCTTCTACCTCCTACCGGAGGGAGGAGGGTCTCTTCTGCCAGGGAATTATACTATTTTAAAAACCAGTATACATCATACCATAGCTGGGAATACATACATGAGTATACATCATACCATAGCTGGGGATACATACATGAGTATACATCATACCATAGCTGGGAATCAAACCCAGATCTCACTGTGTGGTGGGCACGTCACCCTAAGCACTGTACCACTACAGAAGTAAGTGAAGCTTGCCTAAAATTTAACATTTATGCTCAATGCAATAGAACCATTAGGTTGCTTAAAGGAGAACTGTAGTGAGAGGTATATGGAGGCTGCCATATTGATTTCCTTTTAAGCTATACCAGTTGCCTGGCAGCCCTGCTGATCTATTTGGCTGCAGTAGTGTGAATCACACCAGAAACAAGCATGCAGCTAATCTTGTCAGATCTTACAAAAATGTCAAACACCAGATCATACCATAGCTGGGAATCGAACCCAGATCTCACTGTGTGGTGGGCACGTCACCCTAAGCACTGCACCACTACAGAAGTAAGTGAAGCTTGCCTAAAATTTAACATTTTTGCTCAATGCAATAGAACCATTAGGTTGCTTAAAGGAGAACTGTAGTGAAAGGTATATGGAGGCTACCATATTGATTTCCTTTTAACCACTTGAGGACCCACCCTTTACCCCCCCTTAAGGACCAGCGCTGTCTTAGCTGATCTGTGCTGGGTGGGCTCTGCAGCCCCCAGCACAGATCAGCGTGCAGGCAGAGCGACCAGATCGCCCCCCTTTTTTCCCCACTAGGGGGATGATGTGCTGGGGGGGTCTGATCGCTCCTGCCTGCCGGGTGTTGCGGGGGGGGGCACCTCAAAGCCCCCCTCCGCGGCGAAATCCTCCCCCTCCCTCTCCTACCTGGCCCCCCCTGGAGATCCGGGCTGCACAGGACGCTATCCGTCCTGTGCAGCCAGTGACAGGCTGTCTCCTGTCACATGGCGGCGATCCCCGGCCGCTGATTGGCCGGGGATCGCCGATCTGCCTTACGTCGCTGCTGCGCAGCAGCGCCGTACAATGTAAACAAAGCGGATTATTTCCGCTTGTGTTTACATTTAGCCTGCGAGCCGCCATCGGTTACCTGGCTATCCTGCAGATCCTCTGCCTCCAATACTTTTAGCCCTAGACCCTGAACAAGCATGCAGCAGATCTGGTGTTTGACATTTTTGTAAGATCTGACAAGATTAGCTGCATGCTTGTTTCTGGTGTGATTCACACTACAGTGGCTGGATAGTGTACTGGTTAAGGGCTCTGCCTTTGACATGGGAGACCAGGGTTTGAATCCTGGCTAGGTCAAGTACCTATTCAGTAAGGAGTTCAAGGCAAGACTCCCTAACACTGCAGGGTGGCCTCTTGAGCGCGTCCCTGTGGCTGCAGCTCTTGAGCGCTTTGAGTCTGACAGGAGAAAAGCGCTATACAAATGTTTGGATTATTATTACTGCAGCCAAATAGATCAGCAGGGCTGCCAGGCAACTGGTATAGCTTAAAAGGAAATCAATATGGCAGCCTCCATATACCTCTCACTACAGTTCTCCTTTAAGCAACCTAATGGTTCTATTGCATTGAGCATAAATGTTAAATTTTAGGCAAGCTTCACTTACTTCTGTAGTGGTACAGTGCTTAGGGTGACGTGCCCACCACACAGTGAGATCTGGGTTTGATTCCCAGCTATGGTATGATCTGGTGTTTGACATTTTTGTAAGATCTGACAAGATTAGCTGCATGCTTGTTTCTGGTGTGATTCACACTACTGCAGCCAAATAGATCAGCAGGGCTGCCAGGCAACTGGTATAGCTTAAAAGGAAATCAATATGGCAGCCTCCATATACCTCTCACTACAGTTCTCCTTTAAGCAACCTAATGGTTCTATTGCGTTGAGCATAAATGTTAAATTTTAGGCAAGCTTCACTTACTACTGTAGTGGTACAGTGCTTAGGGTGACGTGCCCACCACACAGTGAGATCTGGGTTCGATTCCCGGCTATGGTATGATGTATACTGGTTTTTAAAATAGTGTAATTCCCTGGCAGAAGAGACCCTCCTCCCTCTGGTAGGAGGGAGGAGGGAATAGGTAGAAGGGTGGAGGGAGGCCAATTAAAATCTCCCTAGCAGAGTGTGTAGCAGCTGTCCCATAACTAATTAGTGTAGGCAGACAACTGAGTCAAATGGTATAAAAGGACCTAGCTTGAAGGGAGGGTGGGTGGGGTCTTTAGCACTGAAAGCAGTGTGTTTCACAGTAAAATGGAGGCGAAAAATTTTGCTCAATACAGCTTTATGGGGCGAATCGAACTTCCGCAAAAGTTCGCCTGATGCAGGCGAACGCGAACCCCCAAAGTTCGCCTGGAACCGTTCGCCGGCGAACCGTTCGGCCCATCTCTACCAGTGGGCCGAACCACTAAATTAAGGTGAAGCTACACACATTATTGGCCAAAACAACCATCTCAGCTAAAGATGATCTATTATGTGTAACAGGCGTTAGGCTCAGTTCTAACCTCTCACCATGTCCACTGCCATGCCATTGGATGGACCGACCAGTGGACTGGTCTGCAGTGATTTTCTATTGGCTACTAGTTCACAGATATCCATCTTTGTTCCAGAATAAAACTTTAGCGCTAAAGGTAGTTCACAACTTCATTCCTCCACCATCACCCTTTAAAGTGCAGGCTTACCGGCTCATAATAAGACCCAAGTTATAAGGTCTAAAACGTATGTGCATATGCCACCACGATCACTGGTTCCAGATCTAGTTTTCTCTGCCAATATGTCCAGCCTCCTTCTTCATCCGCCCGACCAGGTTTCGCATAAGCATCATCAGGGGCTTGCAGCTTATGCAAAACCTAGTCGGGCGGATGAATGGTGGATGGGAGAGCGGCACCCCACCTGCTTATAACACGCGCTGTACTACTGTGGGTCCCTTTCAAAAGGGCCCAGGAGTGAGTATTTTGTACATGCTTTTTCTACTGAGTAAACTGGTGAACTTTTAGACGGAGTACACTTAGATCTTTTTATTTATTTAATATATACATGCTGGGAATGTCTGTATGCTGAGGAAGGAGGCTGGACATATTGGCAGAGAAAGCTGGATCTGGAACCAGTGATCGTGGTGGCATATGCACATACGTTTTAGACCTTATAACTTGGGTCTTATTATGAGCCGTTAAGCCTGCACTTTAAAGGGTGTTGGTGGAGAAATGAAGTTGTGAAGTACCTTTAGCGCTAAAGTTTTATTCTGGAATTTTTCTGGAGTCTATCTGAGGACTTTTAACTTGGCAAGCTTATGGGACTTCTTTCAGAACTATATGAATGTTTTTACTTCTTTTGCGCGGATATGTTATCCATTTATATATCCATCTTTGTTGTCACTGGATTTCTGGCTACGTTTACTGGGGGGCTCTCTGGCTACCTAATACTGGGGGCTCCTCCAGCTACCTATACTGGGGGATGGACACAACTGACTGGTATCAGTTGAAAAGGGCGCCTGAGCTGCCTGTATGAAAAGGGCGCCGCCATAGACATCAATGTTATTTCTGGAAATATGGGCTACAAGGTGTAGAAAAGGGCGCCCAAGTTTTGATATAGGCTACAAGCGGGCTCCCCTTTGTAGCCCATATTTTTTTCGGCTACAAGGTTTTCGGCTACAAGCGGGCTCCCCTTTGTAGCCCATATTTTTTTCGGCTACAAGGTTTTCAGCTACAAGGTTTTCGGCTACAGTAGGGTGCACCTTTGAAGCCCATATTATTGCCTTTTTTTTGTAGCCTAAGTTTTTATATGGGCTACAAGCGCTGGAAGCCGAATTATTTCATTCCCCCACTATCCATGGCGGCCTGGAGGGGGAATAGTAATTAACACATCCCGGAGTTTTTTTGTAGCCGAAGTTTTTATATGGGCTACACCAGGCGCCTTTTTTTGTAGCCAAAGTTTTTATATGGGCTACACCAGGCGCCTTTTTTTGTAGCCGAAGTTTTTATATGGGCTACACCAGGCGCCTTTTTTTGTAGCCGAAGTTTTTATATGGGCTACACCAGGCGCCTTTTTTGTAGCCGAAGTTGGTATATATATGGGCTCCACCAGGCGCCCTTTTCATATAAACCCCAACTGACTACCTGTACTAGAGGCTCCGTCTGGCTACCAGCTACTCTGGGCTATCTAATACTAAGGACACCTCTGGCTACCAGCTACTCTGGGCTATCTAATACTAGGGACAACTCTGGCTACCAGCTACTCTGGGCTATCTAATACTAGGGACAACTCTGGCTACCAGCTACTCTGGGCTATCTAATACTAGGGACAGCTCTGGCTACCAGCTACACTGGGCTATCTAATACTAGGGACAGCTCTGGCTACCAGCTACACTGGGCTATCTAATACTAGGGACAGCTCTGGCTACCGGCTACTCTGGGCTATCTAATACTAGGGACAACTCTGGCTACCAGCTACTCTGGGCTATCTAATACTAGGGACAACTCTGGCTACCAGCTACTCTGGGCTATCTAATGGCCCATACTCACAAGGGACTTTTGTCGCCTCAACACGCGGCGCGCGCGTGTTGCGGCGACAGGTCGCCCGTGAGTATGGGCCGTCGCACGCGCGCGCGCCCCCGAACTGTCGCCCGTCGCTATGTCGCCATGCGATTGAAACTTTCAATCGCATGGCGACAGTCGCCGCTGCCCCCCCGCCGCAACTGTCGCTAGTCCGCGTGAGTACGCGGACTAGCGACAGCAACCTCCATTGAGGTTCACAGACCTTCCGGTGAGCTTCCGGCGGGGGGAGGAGGAACGTCAGCGACAGCTTCCGCCTTGCCGCTGGTCCCTCTTCCGCATGTGTACGCGGAGGGACCTGGCGAGAAGCTGTCGCCGGCCTGTCGCCCACACGCTCACGTGTGCTGGCGACAGGCGAGTTTTGCAGCCCGTGAGTACGGGCCTTAATACTAGGGACAACTCTGGCTACCAGCTACACTGGGCTATCTAATACTAGGGACACCTCTGGCTACCAGCTACTCTGGGCTAATACTAGGGACAGCTCTGGCTACCAGCTACTCTGGGCTATCTAATACTAGGGACAACTCTGGCTACCAGCTACACTGGGCTATCTAATACTAGGGACAGCTCTGGCTACCAGCTACTCTGGGCTATCTAATACTAGGGACAACTCTGGCTACCAGCTACTCTGGGCTCTCTAATACTAGGGACAACTCTGGCTACCAGCTACACTGGGCTATCTAATACTAGGGACAGCTCTGGCTACCAGCTACTCTGGGCTATCTAATACTAGGGACAGCTGTGGCTACCAGCTACACTGGGCTATCTAATACTAGGGACAACTTTGGCTACCAGCTACACTGGGCTATCTAATACTAGGGACACCTCTGGCTACCAGCTACTCTGGGCTATCTAATACTAGGGACACCTCTGGCTACCAGCTACACTGGGCTATCTAATACTAGGGACACCTCTGGCTACCAGCTACACTGGGCTATCTAATACTAGGGACACCTCTGGCTACCAGCTACACTGGGCTATCTAATACTAGGGACACCTCTGGATACCAGCTACACTGGGCTATCTAATACTAGGGACAGCTCTGGATACCACATCACAACAGTGTGCCTGAGTCCGGGGGAGGGTGAGGAGGAAGTTTTCCATCTCGCCCTGAGACCTATTAGGTCTAGAAACTGCCCTGCTTTACATAATACACGGCCTGAGGAAGGTGTTCCTGTTTAATGAACGTTCTCTCCCTTTGAATCTTTTAAAGTTGGCCAATAAATGGTAT
Source organism: Hyperolius riggenbachi (assembly GCF_040937935.1). Lineage (NCBI taxonomy): Eukaryota > Metazoa > Chordata > Amphibia > Anura > Hyperoliidae > Hyperolius > Hyperolius riggenbachi. Next base: position 385,795,153 of record NC_090651.1, on the reverse strand, counting down.
CTTCTTAATTCCAAACTTTCTTCAGCTACAGCAAGCGAGATCATTTATATTCAATTTCACGCTTCTCCATTCATTTAAGAACATATTTTAGCATAAAAAGAATTCAGATCTTTTCCGAAGAGTGCTTAATGCTTGAGATACAGTAAATTCACTAAAAAATATGAGATAAAACAAGCATTAAGCACTAAAGATATGTAAAGCATCAGGTCTCTGGAATTGTCTGAAAATGGGTTTATTGCTGTAATAATGCTAAACGACCTCTCTCAGAATCCTCAAACCTCAAGTCCATTCAACACAGTAAACAGTAATAATTATTTTTAACTCTCAAAAACTGGCATATTTACCCAAGCTGCCTTCTCACAATTTGACTGACCGAATGACCGATTTGATCGATTGGCGCCGCCATCTTGTAGATGGTTTGTAAACCTCTACAAATGGCTCAAGTATCTCAAGAAAAACCCCTCCCTATGATGGGCGTGAGATCTGATTTCAGGTTCTAGACTTTTTGTAGCCTGAAGCAAACGTGTGAGGATGCCCACCCAATAGAAGCTTGCTGATCTCTGGTCATCGCCAAAGGCAAGAAACTCTCTGCCTGTGCCTTAACTCTGCCCCTCCCTTTGCTGAAGTGGCTCAGCTGTTGCCAGGGTGATGCAGCAGTGGGCGGGGGCAGAGTGAAGACAGAGGCAGAGAGTTTCTTGCCTTCGGAGATGACCAGAGATAAGCAAGCCTGTACTGCTCTATGCAGTGGAAATAAATGATTTTACACACAGGGCATACTTGGTAATGTTTTCCAATGAACTAAGAGTAGTTACTGAAGTGATAGTTTTGGGAGTATAATCTCACTTCAAAGTTTCTTAAATTTTGGCATTTATAAATAAGGTACTTACGTATTATACCGTCTGAAGAGTTTGGCAGTTCCTGGTTTAAGTTCTGTTTACTCCACTACCAAGATTTAACCCTTTTTGAAAAGCTGAAAGTCCTGGCTTTCCATTTCACCAGGTCCCATGTCAGTGTAATGCTTCATTGCCAAGTTAAAGGGTTTTGAAGGAGGGGTGTCACTGTTTCTACCTCTGTTTTAAGATATTGGTGTGTCTCTTCTTCTGTAATAGAGTAATATCTTCTGTACAGTAATATTTAGTTTCACCTGCTGGTGGCAGTATACTGATGGACTGTAGTATAGGCAGATGGTGTCCCTCTGCAGATTTTGAAATAGCTTGTAATTCCCTTATTCACCTGCGGGTGGTATCATGGGTTTGGATCATTATAAGACTTTCACCTTCACTCCAGCAGGTGTCCTACATCAAAGTGTGGAAGTCCTCACCAAGCAGCACACCAGGCCCCTGGTCTCTCTTCAGGCCTTAGGCAGCTGCCTAGGTTGCATTGTGGATGATCCTGCTCTGCCCAAAACTAGCAATAATAGCTGTCAATGCCCTTTAAAGTGAGGAACGAAGCCAAGCTCCGGTTACATGCAACTTCTGAATCTCCCATAACTACTTCCTGCTGTAAGCTATTCCATATTTTAACCCCTCCTACTTTAAAGAAACCCTTTCTAAACAGGTTGTTACATCTCCTTTCCTCCGTACTCAGTTCTTGTTTTCAAGTTCTCTGTACAGCCCTAGAGATCAAAGACTAATTTTCAAAGCATTTATACTGCCCTCGGATGTATTTGTATATGTTAATTAGGTCACTTCTAAGTCATCTCATAGGAACTGCTGAATTGTAGCTGCAGTGCTGATCACAGAGCTAATCTCTCTAAGCAGTGGGAGGAGGGGGGTCGTGTCAGGTCTGCTGGTAATAAGGAGCTACTGTATGCACCCAGTAAGGTACTTTTATCACATTTCTATCTATCTATCTATCTATCTATCTATCTATCTATCTATCTATATCTATATATATATATATATATATACTAACTAATGGCCCGGCATTGCCCGAGTATGTATTTGGCTGGTGTTGGCTGCACCCACTTTTTTTAACCCTAACACACTCAATTACTCAATTACCAAGTTTGTGATCTTTGCGATCTAGGGCATCAATAATTTTCATTGAAATGAAACAAATCTGATTGCCTGTTTGTGGCTCCACCCCCTTTTCTGAATTTTAACCCCAGTCACCCAATGGCCAACTGTACCAGGTTTGAGGCTTGTGCTGTTAACAGTGCAAGAATGGCAGCAATGAAATATTCCCCTTGAAAATCAATAGGTGAATTTTGATTGGCTGTTGTAGGCTCCACCCACTTTCTGAATATTAATCCCAGTCACCCAGCGACCAACTGTGCAAAGTGTGAGAACCCTGCCATTAACAGTGTAAGAATGGCTGCAGTTTACATTTTCCAGTGAAATTTATATTTGTCTCTGCCCACCTTTTTGGTTATGGGAATAAAAAGTATCCTATACTTTATTCCAGGTAATGTACTATGTGTGTGCCAAATTTCACTCAAATCCGATCAGCCATTGTTGTAACAAACAGCCAAACTTTCACATTTATAATATTAGTGAGATTTATTGCTAAAATATTGTACAAAGGTTTGTTTGGGTAATTATCATAAACTTACCATCATAGGGATGAAACAAATAGAAGGCTGAACTATGAACTAAGGCTTAATCTCTGTGTTTGAACACACCCAAAATAACCCCAAAAGCTTCATTTGTCTTTGGATCATTTGTCTCAGCTTAGCAGAGTTTTAAAGTTTTTCTACATCTTTTTCTTTATTACATAAGACTCCGGCAGACTGGAAAGGGTTGGGCCTGCCTGACAGTGACATCACCGTGTCCCAGCCATGTGCTAGATGAGCGGAGATTAAAAATGAGGTGTCAGACTTCACACCATTAACTCTGTATAATTTCTGCATCTCGTCTAAAGTGTCTGTTCTGCAAGTGTATATGTTATATTCACAGAGCAGGGCTGACATCACCCTTCTCCCATCCGTCCACCACACTGACTCCCAGCTTATCCGGAAGAGCGTGTGTCATGGGAACACGGAGGCATGGGGGGGCTACATCCATCATATCTATACAGACAGGTAACTGACAACAATCAGAAAACAAGATCCAAGGATCGGAGTCAACTATTGCTCTGAATGAGAAGCAATTACCTAAAGTACTGGTGACATTTCTTAAAGAGACACTGAAGCGAAAAAAAAATGATGATATTATGATTTGTATGTGTAGTACAGCTAAGAAATAAAACATTAAGATCAGATACATCAGTCTAATTGTTTCCAGTACAGGAAAAGTTAAGAAACTCCAGTTGTTATCTCTATACAAAAAAGCCATTAAGCTCTACGACTTTCAAAGTCGTGGAGAGGGCTGTTTTCTGACTTTTATTATCTCAACTGTTAGTTAACTATTTACTTTTCCTCTGGCAGAGGAGAGTTCATTAGTTCACAGACTGCTCTGAAAGAATCATTTTAAATGCTGAGTGTTGTGTAATCTGCACATATTAGAGAATGATGCAATGTTAGAAAACACACTATATGCCTGAAAATAAAAATATGAGAATATTTTCTTTGCTGCTAATCTTCTAGTAATTATTCATAGTACACAACCAATTCATTATATCAGATATTTTTTTTCGCTTCAGTGTCTCTTTAAAGTGAACCTGAACAGAGTAAAATTATTTAAAATAAACACATGATGTACCTGCAAATGAATGCTACATACCGTATTTTTCGCCAAAAAATGGGGAGAAAAAGTCCCTGTGTCTTATACGGCAAAGGCAAGGAATCCCCAACTATGAACGTCTGCTGATACGAACCGCCGACTTGCTGCCATTGGGGATTCCCTGCCTGTGTGCCCGCTGTGGATGTCTCCCCCCTCTTGCCTCTCCCCCCTCCTCTCTTGATCTCCGGGTGCCCCCTGTGTGAGCAGCGGCAGTGTCAGTGGCAGCAGCTTATCCTCCTCCATCTTGCCCGCAGCGATTGAAGACATTAAGCTTCTGCGTGCGGCTTCCTCTAGTGCCGGCTTCTAATGACGCGTCATCAATGACGCCTAGCAGGTGCCTAACAATAACTACAGTGACCAGACGTCCCAGTTTACCTGTGATGTTTCCCAGAATCAGGGTCCTCAAATAGAGATGTCGTAAACATAACATTTTGGGCAAATGTTTGCTAACAGACGAATCTGACGAACCGCCATAGATTTCAATGGGCAGGCGAATTTAACCTACAAAGACTGTTTTTGGCCACAAAAGTGATGGAAATGTTGTTTCAAGGGATCTAACACCTGGAGGAGGGCATGCCGGAGGGGGATCCATGGCAAAAGTCCCACCAAAAATTACAGAGTTGACGCAAAGTCGGGTTTTAATCCCTTAAGGGCAGAAATCACATTATGCAGAGCTCTGGGTGTCAGTGGGCTGTGGAGTGTCTCATACAGAGAGATACAATAGTACTATCAGAATACAGTGACATAATAATACACTGGAGTGGTTCTGTGCCTGCAGTGTAATGAGGTAACAGCAGTAGTGTGCACACAGCTCTGGGTGTCAGTGGGCTGTGGGGTCTCACACAGAGAGATGCAATAGTGCAATCAGAATACAGTGACATAATAGTGCACCGGAGTGGTTCTGTGCCTGCAACTTACCGAGGCAATAGCAGTAGTGTGCACACAGCTCTGGGGGTCAGTGGGCTGTGGAGTGTCTCACACAGAGAGATGCAATAGTGCAATCAGAATACAGTGACATAATAGTGCACCGGAGTGGTTCTGTGCCTGCAACTTACCGAGGCAATAGCAGTAGTGTGCACACAGCTCTGGGGGTCAGTGGGCTGTGGAGTGTCACACACAAAAACCACAGGAGACCGATGTGCTAGCTAGCCTCAGTAGGGCTGTTTGAAGTGCTTTCACAGCAAGGAGGAACAAGAACACAGGCCTAGCTAATGCTTTCCCTACTTATCTGCAGCAAGTCTGGCCCTGCTCTCACTAACAGCCAGCAGAGAATTAATCCAATACGGTCACCGAAACTGCTTGTTGATGGGGGTCCAGGAAGGGGTGCTAGCTGATTAGCTGCCATGTGTCTGCTGACTGTGAGGTAAGGGGTCAAAGTTTAGCTCCATGATGACGTATAGGGGGCAGGTCGAACACGCCAAATGTTCTCTGTTCACCGCGAATGCAAATAACAAAAGATCGCAGAATACTGTTTGCCGGCGAACAGTTCGGGCCATCTCTATCCGCAAAACAGCCAATGTCCCAAGTGGGCCACCAGGTGTCCCAGCCGCCAGACTCTGTGGCCGCACAATTGGCCATGCTCTGTGCCTCCCCCCTAAAAACAGTGGCCCGACCACAAGTCAAAAATATAGGGAGGGGGTAATAGGCCCCCTCTGACTTCCCATCTCTCTCTTTTTGTGTCCCCCGTTTAGCTGTGTCTCGGCAGCGTGCTTAAAGTTAGTTACTTCTGTAACAGGGAAACCCCAGAAGAATCTAAAATCAACCTTGAGCCCACCGTCCCTGCACAAGGGCCCTCTACACATATCTGACAAGAGCTTGTCGTATTTGTTCTTGTGGACGCACTCCTGTCCGTGTAAAAGGGCTGAAAGGGTAAAAGGGTAAAATGTCCGTGTAAAGGGCTGTAAAAGGGTAAAACGAGCTCCAACGACTGCCGCATTTGTGGAGGACACAGGAAGTGTGGCTCTGTGACGCTACTCCCTCACCCCATTTAGAATAAAACATGTCGCTAGTTTCCAAGCCAGCGATGCTTCTGCGCGGCCATGGCCCTGCAATGTCCTCCAGATCAGGTTCTGATTCCCGCTGGGCAACATTGATTGAGCGTGTGTCTGCTCTCCTGTGTGCAGAGATAAGACAGCTGCTCTGTGTGTTCAGTACTTTTTTAAAGAGTCAGCCAAAGAACTACACACATAGGGCCTTTTTCCACTACACAGCTGAATCGCTAAGTCGCAAATCGATAGTGATTTTTAAATCGCTAGGGTTGTTACTTTATCATAGAAATCATGAGAAGTATTTTCCCCTACAGTGATTGGATTTGTAAATCGCAATCACTTTCTGGAGCGATTTTTAGAGTGATAATGCAATGCAAATGAAAAATTGCAATCGCATAACCGAATTAATGAAAAATCGCTATCGATTGCATAAAGAAACACTGCACTCCTAGTACTGGACATAAACCCCCAGCGACTAATACCTAAACACTGAATGGATTAAGATGTAACCGGTCCCTGGAGAAGGTGGCAGGTGGGCCCTTGCCATTCACTATGCCCCAGGCACCTGCCTAGGTTGCCTGGGAATTATCCTGCTCTGGGAACAAGGATGAACCACTGGTGCAGAGATGCCTACGATTTTTGACATGGTTCTCTGGGAAGCGAATTAAGCCAATCACAGGACGGGCTGGGGATTTTGAGCTCTCCCCTGAGCACGCTCCGTACCGTTGCCATGGATCTGCAGAAAGGAGACCTGAATGGATTTTGCTGTTTGAGAGAATTATGCCTGGCTGTAGATTGTGGGGGGAGGGTCAGGAAATCGCTCGTATGGCAATTATGTGCATTATGTCAGTTGTTTCAGGAAAGTGGCGTTTCCCTGGAAGAAAGGCTTTTAGGAATGAATAGAATACAATCGATATATGATTTGTCTTATACCGAATGCCGTGTTTCTGCGCTTGTATTGCTGATTGATTTCCCATCTCATCTGTCTGCAGGAGATTTCGGTTGTCAGTGTGGAGCGCAGACACGCCCGCCCGTCAATGATTTCTCCCCGCCGCTCAGAGATCATGTGACCACAAGCCGGCAGGCCAGCTATTCTTCCCCTCGTGTCATGCTGGTCGTGATTGTGATACCAGACGGTGGGTTACTGACAGACTCTCTAACAGCAGATGAGGGGGCCTCATTCACACGAATGCAGAGGTAAAAAATACATTCTAGGGGTAGTAAGAGGCTCAAATATTATTAATAATAATAATAATACTGTAATTTAAATGGCTCTCTTTTCTTTGTAAATAACATTTAAAAATAATAAAAAAAAAATAAAAAATACCTTTTTTTTTTTTTTTTTTACAATATTCATTTTTAAAGGACCACTATAGCAAAAAAAGGTAAATTTAAAATACAAAACACATGCACATAAGACGTACGGTTCTTCCAGAGTAAAATGAGCCCTAAATTACTTTTCTCCTATGTTGCTGTCACTTACAGTAGGTAGTAGAAATCTGACAGAACCGACAGGTTTTGGGCTACTCCATTTCTTCATGGGGGATTCTCAGCATGGCCTTTATTCTTTATAAATACTTTGGCCCCAATTCACTAAGCGTATCTCCTGTTTTAATAAAGTTTCTGGAGTTATCACCATGGTGATAAGGCATGTAGTATTCAGGAAACATTTGACCTCAGGCAAACCTAAGGTTCACTCTTCTGTCTTTAAGTTAAGGTGAGATCTCTAAAGTTAACTCTTCAATCCTTAAAATAACTCCAGAATTCTAAAGTTAAAGACAGGCTGTCAATTAACTGCATGTGAAAATAACTACAGAGGAGGTAACTTAAGGACTGAAGTGATAAGATAACTCTCTCACTGTGAAAACGTATCTCTACACCTTAATAAGCGGCCTCAATTCACTAAGATCATGCTGGAGATAATAAGGCAAGAGAAAACTTACCTCCACACAATGAGAGAGTTATCTTATCTCTTCATTCCTTACGTTACCTCTTCTGTAGTTAATTTACCTCCTCTGTAGTTAAGTTACCTCCTCTGTAGTTATTTTCACACACAGTTAATTAACAGCCTGTCTTTAACGCTAGAGTTATTTGAAGGATTGGAGAGTTAACTTAAAGTAAGAATAGTAAACTTTAGGTTTGCCTGAGGTAAACCTTATCACCATGGTAACAACTCTAGAAGAGTTATTAAAGACAGGAGATAAGCTTAGTGAATTGAGGCCCTTCGATGTGTGGTGCTAAGTTTTCTCTTGCCTTATTATCTCCAGCATGATCTTAGTGAATTGAGGCCATTCCCTGAAAAGGATTTATACAAAGATATTGGCCAGCCTCCCTGCTCACTGTACACTTTTTCGGCAGTTGGACGGAGTAACCACCATTTGCTAAGTGTTTTTGAACATAAAGAAAACCCCTGAGAACCCCCCATAAGAAGATGGGCTACTCCAAAACCTGTCAGTTCTATCAGATTTCTACTACCTATTATAAGTAATAGCAACATACGAGAAAAGTTATTTATGGCTCATTTTACTCTGGAAGAACTGTACTTCTTATATGTATTACATGTATTTTAAATTTTACGATTTTTATGATAGAGTTCCTTTAAATGATTTAGTCAGTTTTTGCCCATTATATGAATGTTCTCCCCTTTTGATTTACATTCCTAAGCTGATGCTGGCATCTCTACTTCTGGCAAGGTGTATAAGGCAGGGAACACACTTACAGGGCCATTTTCCCTTCTGTCCACTTTTGCGTTCACGTTTTCTGCAAATGTTTCGCCGCAATCGTTCTGCAAATTTTCCATGTTTCTGCATTTGCGGCAGTATATACGGTTTGCAAGAAAAAGACATATAAATCCAGGCACATCCCCTCTAGTTAGGACATTTAAATAAGTAATTTAAGGAAAGGGAGGTGCTAAAGGGGGTGTGGCCAGAAAAATAGCAAAAATCTATTAACCCTTCACACTCTCGCATGCAAATGCATTCACAGATTCACTCATCCAGGCACCGCTGTTATCCCTACAGCTAAGTTACAAGCCGGGGTTTTAGTTCACAGAAGAATGCATTCTTATGCTTAGTCACCTATACTGCGCAGAAGTACCCAGGTAACCATAGGTGTCCTAACTCTGGCCCTGTAACATGCATAGTGCAGAAATGCAAACACATTCATTGCATCAAACCTATCAATGGATTAGGAGCATCCGTCCTCTCCTGGGACAGATAGTGCATCTTACCAATCGCACAAGGGAGCTAATGTTATGTATCCATGCGCACCATGCGCATACACCAGCATAAGCTGTGTGCATGCTGACATACACGGTATGCAAACGCGTGCGTGACGCAGGAAAAAGCAGAAAGCTGTATTAAAAACGTGCAGAAAATTGTGAAACGCAAAACACGAACAAATGGTCACAACGAGCATTTCCTGCGTGAGGCGATTGGCTTCAGCAGCCTGTGGAATCGTGCAGCTTTTGCAGTTTGCCGCAAAACGCCCACAATCGCATCTATTACGTAACCTTCGCTTACCTACGGTAGTACAGTACTGCTGGGGAGCTCATTTGGTTACCTGATAATTGGGGGCACCTCTGGCTACATAATATTGTGTGCATAGCTCCCAACTGACCCTCTTTTGGAGGGACAGTCCCTCTTTGGGAGCCCTCTCCCTCTATCCCTCTTTCCTCCTCATTTGTCCCTTTTTCAGGACTTTGTCCCTCTTTCTATGTAAATATATATATTTCTCTACTAAAAATGTATTTGATTGACTCTAAACTTTATTCCCATCCTGTAAATTGATCAGTTACTAATTTTAAAATGTTACTATGAAGGAAAATAAACCAGGATAGAAAGGACCAGTGTGGTTTTAATGATGAAACAACATATTTTTCTTATGAAATCTTTATGGTATGCATGACTAGGGACGTGGCGGGGGTGTGATCAAGGGTGTGGCTTAAGTTTCCCTCTTTCTCATCTCAAAAAGTTGGGAGGTATGTGTGTGTATTCAGAAGGAAGTAAATATGGCAGCCTCCATAGCTCTCTCACTTTAGGAGTTCTTTTTTATGTAAATAATAATCTCTTTTTAGTATTTCTCGCTCTATACAGAGGTAACAAGGCAAGCTGGGGAGATGAATAGCAGTGATAGCTGTGCGGAGGGATAAGTCAGCATGTCAGGTATTGTGGTGTCTCTGCCATTACCTCCCCCTATAAGATGGAGGACAGACTGAGAGGCCTGACCCTAATCCCCACTTCCTGTGTGATGCTGTGCAGAGCTGTGATCACCATGAAAGCACAGCCATGACACCGCTCTGTTCAGTAGAGGAGGCTTCAGGCACGGCTATCTCCAGCTTTTTATTATATATCACCTGAGAAACCAATCAGGGGCTTCTACTAATGACTGCTCTGTATGCAGAGAGGCTAGCCGGAGTGATCAGCGCAGGTTAGACTGGAGTCATTCCAGGGAGCGATGTACCATGTCGGCTAAGATTGTGTTGCTGGCACGCAGCCGCCGCAGAGCTGTCAGAGTGCCAGTCAGAGGCGGCAGGGGGGGGGGGGGGGGGGGCACATAACAACAGGCAGGAGAGGAGGGTACAGAGCAACAGGCAGGAGTGAGGGAGGGGTACAGAGCAACAGGCAGGAGAGGAGGGTACAGAGCAACAGGCAGGAGTGAGGGAGGGGTACAGAGCAACAGGCAGGAGAGAGGGGCACAGAGCAACAGGCAGGAGTGAGGGAGGGGTACAGAGCAACAGGCAGGAGAGGGGGGGGGGGGGGTACAGAGCAACAGGCAGGAGAGGGGGGTACAGAGCAAAAGGCAGGAGAGAGGGGGGTACAGAGCAACAGGCAGGAGAGGAGGGTACAGAGCAACAGGCAGGAGAGAGGGGGGTACAGAGCAACAGGCAGGAGAGGGGCGCACAGAGCAACAGGCAGGAGTGAGGGAGGGGTACAGAGCAACAGGCAGGAGAGGGGGGTACAGAGCAACAGGCAGGAGAGGGGGGTACAGAGCAACAGGCAGGAGAGAGGGGGGTACAGAGCAACAGGCAGGAGAGAGGGGGGTACAGAGCAACAGGCAGGAGAGGGGGGTACAGAGCAACAGGCAGGAGAGAGGGGGGTACAGAGCAACAGGCAGGAGAGGGGGGCACAGAGCAACAGGCAGGAGAGAGGGGGGCACAGAGCAACAGGCAGGAGAGAGGGGGGCACAGAGCAACAGGCAGGAGAGAGGGGGGTACAGAGCAACAGGCAGGAGAGGGGGGCACAGAGCAACAGGCAGGAGAGAGGGGGGCACAGAGCAACAGGCAGGAGAGAGGGGGGCACAGAGCAACTGGCAGGAGAGAGGGGGGCACAGAGCAACAGGCAGGAGAGAGGGGGGCACAGAGCAACAGGCAGGAGAGGGGGGGCACAGAGCAACAGGCAGGAGAGAGGGGGGGGGGGGGTGCAGAGCAACAGGCAGGAGAGAGGGGGGGTGCAGAGCAACAGGCAGGAGAGAGGGGGGCACAGAGCAACAGGTAGGAGAGAGGTGCTGCAATGCCCGGTTACAATACTTGGTTCCACCCAGCGTCCCGTGTAAATAATAGAGATGTGGTAATTATCCATACTGGCACTGAGTACAGCAGATACGCAGCTGCGTCTCCCCGCTTCTTTATAATCACAATCTATTATGAATAATTAACATCTAAATATGTTTTTCAGCCTGAATAAATAAGCGCAGGATGATCCCAGTGTATTTAGTGTATTAGGCATCTTAGTTACTTCTCTGCGTGACGCGCTCAGCGCTCCGAATATGAAAGTTACAGTAAATATTCTCCTCCATCTTCCCCGAGTATCTCCCATCTTCACGGCCAGTCAACTCTCACATTGTTATCCTTGATAATGTCACTTCGAATCCGGGCGCAGCTCCTCGCGGGACTTATCTGGATCTGGTCTCGTCCGCCACGAGCTGTCGGGAGATATTTGACTGAAGAGAACCTGTTACGGAATATTAGAATATTAAGGAAGCGCTCCAGCCTGATGGAAAAGCAGGCTGTCATTTTGGAAAGGAAAGTTGTAGCCATTGATTACCAACCATTCAAGGAAACTTTATTTAAAGCATACATGTCAAACTCTGGCCTGTAGTGCCATTGAATTTGGCCTGTAAGTGGTTTTCCCACGTTGCATTATATTGGGCTCACTAGCAAATGAGTGCTAAGCCACTAGACACCAGGGAACTGTATAAGGTGTGTGTGTGTGTGTGGGGGGGGACTAGACACCAGGGAACTGTATAAGGTGGGGGGCACTAGACACCAGGGAACTGTATAAGGTGGTGGGCACTAGACACCAGGGAACTGTATAAGGTGGGGGGCACTAGACACCAGGGAACTGTATAAGGTGTGTGTGTGTGTGTGTGTGTGTGTGGGGGGCACTAGACACCAGGGAACTGTATAAGGTGGGGGGCACTAGACACCAGGGAACTGTATAAGGTGGTGGGCACTAGACACCAGGGAACTGTATAAGGTGGGGGGCACTAGACACCAGGGAACTGTATAAGGTGGTGGGCACTAGACACCAGGGAACTGTATAAGGGGGGGGCACTAGACACCAGGGAACAATATAAGGTGGAGGGGGGGACTAGACATTGGGGAACTGCATAAGGATGGGAGGGGGAACTAGACACCAAGAAACTGTGTAGGGGAGGAAGGGAAGCCGTTAGACACCAGGGAACTGTATAAGGGAGGGGTGCACTAGACACCAGGGAACTGTATAAGGCGGGGGAGGCACTAGACACCAGGAAACTGTGTAGGGGAGGGAAGCCGTTAGACACCAGGGAACTGTATAAGAGAGGGGGTCACTAGACACCAGGGAGCTGTATAAGGCGGGGGGCGGGGGCACTAGACATCAGGGAACTGCATAAGGGAGAGAAAGGGGTTCTAGACACCAGGAAACTGTGTAGGTGAGGGAGGGCATCAACTCACAGCCATATATGTGCCAAATGTAATTCCAGGCATGACCCCAGTCCTGCTTGGCGAATAAATTTGATTCGGATACAAATAACTTTACTGTGTTCTTTCTCTTCTTTTTCTGCCTGAAAGAGTTAACTTCAATGTATGCAAGTGACAGTTTCTCTCCAGGCGGGACCTGACAGAAGTATAGCGTAACCCGCACTGATAAGGAACTACAACCATAAAACTTTTTTCGTGGCAGAGAACCCAAATGCCTGGCTTGACTTGCTCCACTGACTGTCTGTGCTATAGACTATAGACTTCCTAGAGAGATTCAGCCTGTGCTTTCCCCCTTGTATTACGATTGTATTACGACCAGTGGGGATGATGTCTTCAAAGCAGAGCTAATTGTCTTAGCTGCTTCTGGTCATGAGATCATAATTTCTAGACAGAATTTTTAGCTACAGAAGCAGCATTTGGCACGAAAAGGGTGATCTTTAAACATTCTGGTGACTGAGCTTTTAGAGCGTGTTTTTACATCCGTTCCTGCGGATGGGTTGAATGGACACTTCAATAAATGTAAAATTATCTAAAATGTTAAAGGGACTCCGACCCTCATTCATGGGCGTGCCTTTAAGCCAGACGACTTCTGACAAAGCCGTGCTATGACCCCTCTGGAGGAGCCGCTTACAATGGCCATGCGTGTCACTTCCTCTTCCTGGTTCATTCAGTGATGCACTTCTCTAACAGAGAAGACAGGGGTGACCCGGAAGTTATAACATAGCCAAGATGGCAGCCACGATTTTTAAATTGAAATCGAACAAAAACTATTTGGTGTAGAACGGCAATTCAGGAAATGAAAGAGGAGAGCACAAGCTACAGAAAGGTATTAAGTACTTTGCAGTACTGGTCGGAGTCTTAAAGGCATACCCATGAGAGGTGCTCGGAGTCCCTTTAAAGCAGGGGTCTCAAACTCAATTTACCTGGGGGGCCGCAGGAGGCAAAGTCTGGATTAGGCTGGGCCGCATAAGGAATTTCACAATCACGGCGCATCGCCGCCTCTGCCCGCCCCTCTCACTCTTCCTTCACAGAGAGGGGCGTGAAGAGACGGCGATCCGTGCGGCGATTGACGTCAGGAGGGGCAGAGCTGAAGCTGAAAGCTCTGCCCCTTCCAGGAAATGCCGGTGGATTGCCCCCCCCCCCCCCCGGGTGATTTGGGGGCTCTGCAGCCCTCGTTAAGCGGCGGGGATGCGGTGGATTACTTGGGAGCACTGAAGCGAACTATAAAGAAGCTTTTGCCAGCGAGGGCCACAAAATATTGTATCGAGGGCCGCAAATGGCCCGCGGGCCGCGAGTTTGAGACCCCTGCTTTAAAGCATACTCACCAAAGTAAGAAGCTTATTCAATAAGGCTAGATATTCCTGTAGAACAGAGGTGGTCCAGTGAACCTGAAATCTGTCCGGCGGCAGAAGATTACAGCAATTATACAGGAGAATTAGAATATAGTGAGGAGTTCTCAAAGTTTCGGCAGTGTGAATGAAAGTTGATTGGCAGAATATTCCTCGCCATCTTTCCAGGGTCCCGCCTTCAGGAAAATACAGCTCCTCCTCCCAACCTCCTGTTATGCTCATTCAGACCCCCACAATTTCAGCGATGACATCACACTGGGGGCTTCTGGCTTGTGGCATGACATTATTGTGGAAGGGGGTGCAGCCAGCCCACAATTCAAACTCCACCCCCATGTTTCCTGTGAGAGAGAGGCGTGGCTCAGGAATGAGGATGGCCTTGGGACAGTGATACGTCAGCACTGTGACTGGGAGAACCAAGACCGCCTCCTCAGAGGGTGTGGTCGCATGAATGGAGGCGGGCCAATGGAGCGTCATGCAGTGGGCAGGGTGAGTACGGAGAACAATGCTCTCAGCCAGCACTCGAATCCAACCACTGGGCTGATCACTGGCCGAGGCGTCGGGGGGCATAAGAGGCGCTGTACTCACGCTAGGCTCTCAGCAGAGGCAATTGTTGTCGGCCACCTCTTCTAAGTTTCATCTAGTGTGTGTACGAGGCTTTCAACTACTGAAGCCAAATGAGAAGCAGGATAACCATAGTACCGTGGTGGCAAGATTTCTGCAGTCTTCTTCCCAGTGTTCTTTATTTCCCACTACAACAAATGCAGCAGAAGAAGTGAGACTGTACGATGGGGGTAATTCCATCACTACCATTCTCCCAACTGTACATGTACACAGAGCATCACTTTACAGCAAACCTAAGCTGAAGATTAAAAGTCAGAATAACCATACACAGGTCATACTTACCTCCCGTGTAGTCTTAGTCTACTCATCAATCCCTTTCTCCTCTCTTGCATTCTATTTGTCCACTGTGATCAATGGAATTCTCCGTCCTCCATTTTAAAAATGGCCATTACCCCATAACAGCTTCCTGGTCAGCACACTGTTATAGGGAGTCTGAATCGAAGATACTTACCTAAGGAGAGGGAGGGGCTCTGTATCCTATTTAGCCTTCCCGTTCCTGTTCTGGACCCCTCATTCCAGTTCTGGTTCCTCTGCTCCAATCTCCCACCGCAGGAGGCTTCGGAAGACTTCGGGAGCCCAAGTGCTCCAGAAGACAGTTGGCTCCGTACTGCGCCTGCGCGATATGGAGTGGCCCGTCTTCAGGAGCCCGAGTGCCTCTGAATACTTCCGAAGTGGCAGAGAGCAGTCCCTGACCCATCGGGGGAGCCAGCGGTGGAACGAGGGGACCAGAAGAGGTACGGAAGGGCTCTACGGGACCCCGAGTCTTCCCTCTCCTTAGGTAAGTATCTGTTGGGTTTTTTTAGGAATCGCTTCAGACTCCCTTTAAAGGGACCCCGAGCACCTCTCATGGGCATGCCTTTAAGCCAGATGACTTCCAACAAAGTCGTGCTATGACCCCCCTGGAAGAGCCTCTTGCAATGGCCGTGTGTGTCACTTCCTCTTCCTGCTTCATTGAGTGATGCACTTCTCTAACAGAGAAGACAGGGGTGACCCGGAAGGTATAACATAGCCAAGATGGCTGCCGCAATATTTAAATTGAAATCAAACGAAAACTATCTGGTGTAGAACGGCGATTCAGGCATCAAATGAAACGGATCTAGACCAAGATGCCCCTTCTGCAAGGCCAGGTTTTGGCGCCTAAACTGACATTTCCCATCCAAATTTTGCCACCTTTTTAAGAATTCAACAAACTGCGCCTGGGGCAAGATACCCGCTTGCCCCCCCTCCCCCCTCCCCCCTAGATCCGTCCCTGTGAGGAGAGCACAAGCTACAGGTATGCATCTTTAAGAACTTTGCAGTACTGGTCGGAGTCTTAAACGCATACCCATGAGAGGTGCTCGGAGTCCCTTTAAACTGTAATATCGCCCACTTGAGCCATAGGGAAACATGAACATTACCTTGCACATCAGTTATCCTTTCAGTGTTAAGTGACAACAACTGACAACAGCTGATATATTTCAGTTCTGACAAAATCTTGTCAGAACTTTAAGGGGTCGTTGAGAGAAGAAAATGGTGAGAGTACCTGACAACGAGGTAAGTATGAAATATTCATTTGCCGGTACATCATGTGTTTACTTGAAATCATTTTACTCAGTTCAGGTTCCCTTTAGGAACGCAGGCATCACGTTGCTGGCTCCTGTAGCGCGGTGAGAATATGATAAAACAACCTCTCGCTGTTTGGCTTCCGGGAAGCGCCGGGCTGCTCCCCTGACAAGTTCATTGAAAAATTCTGCTACTTGTTTATTAAATGTTTTTTATTGAATTTTCGCGTTGCTATTAATAAATGTGTTGCCAGCGCACTCCTCGCGCTATCTTCCTGGTAATTTGTTGTTCCTTATCTAAGCGGCTGGCAGCGGCGTTATTGCAATATTTATAAAAGAAAAGAAATTTCGATATTACACGCTGCTTTAATCACTACCCTTGTGGCACAGCTAGTCAGCACCTAAAATATCGACTTTATTATTCTGGCCTTAACAAGGAATGTACGAAAGATAGAGAGAGAAATGCTGCAGCCAAGTGTTCAAAATTAACCCCGAGAGACTCTGACTGGAATAAAAACATAAAGGGGTTCTCCTCCCTCCCCAGTGATGTCATACCCTTCACTCATGGAGGAGGGGGGGGGGGGGGGGGGTCAGGGGTGCCTCTAGCCATTTTGTCGCTCTAGGCGAGAAAACCTGTGCCCCCCCCCCCCCCCGATAGCCTCACCCCTTGAAAATGATTGTAATAGGGCAGCATTTCACCAGAAAATAATCATAATGCTGCAGTGTTTCTCCAGAAAATACACGTATTGCAGAAGCGTTTCACCAGAAAATAATCGTAATGCAGCAGCGTTTCACCAGAAAATACACTTATTGCGGCAGCGTTTCACCAGAAAATAATCATAATATGCAGCATTTCACCAGAAAATACACTTATTGCGGCAGCATTTCACCAGAAAATAATGATAATATGCAGCGTTTCACCAGAAAATACACTTATTGCGGCAGCGTTTCACCAGAAAATAATCGTAATACGGCAGCGTTTCACCAAAAAATACATTTATTGTGGCAGCGTGTCACCAGAAAATAATGCTAATATGGCCCCGTTTCACCAAAAATTACACTAATGTGGGCAACTTTCACCAGAAAATACGTAATGCAGGCAGCATTTCACCAGAAAATACACGTAATGTGGGCAGCGTTTCACCTAAAAATACACATAGGCAGGGCTCCTCTTCCCCCCCCCCCCCTTCCTTCCTAGTAGTTCCCCCTAATAGCCCTAGTGTGGTGCTAATGCTGCTACACCTGTAAATAAAAGCATTTACTCACCAGACAGAAGACTCCTCTCATGATCTGATGATATTCCTGCAGCAACTCCGGCTGCAAAACTCCCGAACTGACAGGCAGAGCAGGGCTACGAGAAAACGGCACCTGAAGCCCTGCACTGGAGACACAAATGGTGCAAAAGACGCCATCTTCCCGTAGCCCTGCTCTGTCTGCTAGAAACCACAATACCGCAGGCTGGAGGAGAACTTACAAGCCAGTTCACCGCTGGGGGGGGGCACCATCTGGGGGAGGTGTCTGCAGTCCCCCCTCCCATGCGTGGCTGCACCTCCCCCCCCCCACCCACACACACACACAGCGCTCCATGCGACTGCCTGGTCGGCCTGTTGCACCTGGCCCTCTGGGGGTTGTAGTGCCTGCTGTCTCATGCCGGCATACCCTGTGAGGCTGATCGGTGGTAAGACCAGTGGTAATTACATAGTGCTGCATTAATTAGGTGCCGGGTCTATACCTATAGTGCCCATAGGTAAAATATCAGTCAGTCAGTATATAGGTGCCATAATCGCTACAATTTTTCCTTCAGATTTAATCTTTCAACACACTTTTTATGATAGAATAGTATAGAAATCAGTGCCGTTTGTGGCATAAATGGATGTGATATGATTCTTTCGACAATCGGAAAAGGGAAAATTATCCATCCGAAAGTTGGATTTTGTGATCAAATCACAATGTAAAATCTTCTTAAATCGTGCCGTTAATGGGAAAAATTGATAATTGCCTTCTGATTAGTTATGATCGTTCAAATTGCATCGAAAGATCACACCTGAAGAAAAAATTGTACCATGAAGGGGCACCTTATTAACTGATATCTTACTATATAGACTGACCCGGGGGCCTAGCCTTACAACCCCCCTATGGCTTGTTCAGGGGCTATGAGTAAAAGTATTAGAGGCAGAGGATCAGCAGGGCTGCCAGGCAATGTGCATTGTTTTAAAGGAAATAAATATGGGAGCTGCCATATCTCTCTCACTTACAGAGGAATCGTAACCAAGAATTGAACGTCATCCCAATCAGTAGCTGATACCCCCTTTCCCAGGAGAAATCTATTCCTTTTCACAAACGGAGCATCAGGGGGCGCTGTATGGCTGATATTGTAGTATAACCCCTCCCACAATGTGATGTCAGACCATGGTCTTGACAGTTTCCTGTCTGTGAGCCTCGTTGCATTGTGGGAAATAATTCTCAACTGCCAAACAACCAGTATCTCCCTCTATGCATATGTGTATATCTATTAAAAAAAAAAACACCAAAAAACCTTTTAGCCTATCTCATTGTTAGGGGGTGTGGTTAGAGATAATAGCAGTTGGTACAGTTTTTCATGTCTGCCAGCAGTAAAGATGATAACCTGCAGGGTGATTGTGGATCAAACAACATGAACAAATGAGATGGCGAATATGAAGGATTTTATGTTGAGACATATTTGAGAGACTCATGCATTACTTCATACTTAATTTTAAGGCTTAACCACTTGACGACCACAGTGCTGCTTTCCCTGGGAAACTGCAGCCCCAGGACATGACGCCAATCAGCGTTAGGCGGTCCTGCGGCTGCCACCGCGGTCACGCCCATTGGCGTTAGGCGGTCCCCAGGAGGTTAAAGAATTCTATGTGGTGAAATTGCAGTATGTGCAAAATGGAAGGCAGCTGTGGAGAAATTATCATGTGTTGGTATATCGGGCATACAAAATGCAGAGCTTCCATATACAGAGGGATGCGAAAGTTTGGGCAACCGTGTTAGTCGTCATGATTTTCCTGTATAAAACGTTTGTTGTTACGATAAAAAATGCAAGTTAAATATATCATATAGGAGACACACACAGTGATATTTGAGAAGTGAAATGAAGTTTATTTGATTTACAGAAAGTGTGCAATAATTGTTTAAATAAAATTAGGCAAGTTACGCCTAAATTTATCACGCCTAAACTTATCACGCCTAAACTTATCACGCCTAAACTTATCACGCCTAAACTTATCACGCCTAAATTTATCAAGCCTAAACTTATCACGCCTAAACTTATCACGCCTAAATTTATCACACCTAAACTTATCATGCCTAAACTTATCACGCCTAAACTTATCACGCCTAAATTTATCACACCTAAACTTATCACGCCTAAACTTATCACGCCTAAACTTATCATGCCTAAACTTATCACGCCTAAACTTATCACGCCTAAACTTATCAAGCCTAAACTTATCACGCCTAAACTTATCACGCCTAAACTTACCACGCCTAAACTTATCACGCCTAAATTTATCAAGCCTAAACTTATCACGCCTAAACTTATCACGCCTAAATTTATCAAGCCTAAACTTATCACGCCTAAACTTATCACGGCTAAACTTACCATGCCTAAACTTATCATGCCTAAACTTATCACGCCTAAATTTATCAAGCCTAAACTTATCACGCCTAAACTTATCACGCCTAAACTTACCACGCCTAAACTTATCACGCCTAAACTTACCACGCCTAAACTTACCACGCCTAAACTTACCACGCCTAAACTTACCACGCCTAAACTTATCACGCCTAAACCTATCACGCCTAAACTTATCACGCCTAAACTTATCACGCCTAAACTTATCACGCCTAAACTTATCACGCCTAAACCTATCACGCCTAAACCTATCACACCTAAACTTATCACGCCTAAACCTATCACGCCTAAACCTATCACGCCTAAACCTATCACGCCTAAACTTATCACGCCTAAACTTATCACACCTAAAGTTATCACGCCTAAACTTATCACGCCTAAACTTATCACGCCTAAACTTATCATGCCTAAACTTATCACACCTAAACTTATCACGCCTAAACTTATCACACCTAAACTTATCACACCTAAACCTATCACTCCTAAACTTATCATGCCTAAACTTATCACGCCTAAACTTATCACACCTAAACTTATCACACCTAAACTGAGTTTAGGCATGATAAGGGGCTTTTTAACCAGCGTGCTAACAGTTTGCACCGCTTTGTGAATCAGGCCCATTGCCTGCATACAGTGAAGACAACCGGGAGACGGAAATCTTCCCGGCTGATAGGGGATCAAATACTTATCTCACTCCTTGCATTGCACATCAAGCTGTTTGGGGTGCCAGGTTATTGTCATAGGCAAACGCAGGGGGGATTACAGCTGCCCAGAATCCCCCCTCAGACCAGGGCCGGTGCAGTGTCTGGGGACAGGCAACAGAATATCTGCAGGTATCCTGCAGCTCACAGCACTGCCCCCTTTTTTTCCCAGCTACAGTTGACTTTGGATGGAGCAGCAGCATGTGTACAGAGCATGGAGCAGCAGCGTGTGTACAGAGCATGGCGCAGCAGCGTGTGTACAGAGCATGGAGCAGCAGCGTGTGTACAGAGCATGGAGCAGCAGTGTGTGTACAGAGCATGGAGCAGCAGCGTGTGTACAGAGTATGGAGCAGCAGCGTGTGTACAGAGCATGGAGCAGCAGTGTGTGTACAGAGCATGGAGCAGCAGCGTGTGTACAGAGTATGGAGCAGCAGCGTGCGTACAGAGCATGGAGCAGCAGCATGCGTACAGAGCATGGAGCAGCAGCGTGTGTACAGAGCATGGAGCAGCAGTGTGTGTACAGAGCATAGCGCAGCAGCGTGTGTACAGAGCATAGAGCAGCAGCGTGTGTACAGAGCATGGAGCAGCAGCGTGTGTACAGAGCATGGAGCAGCAGCGTGTGTACAGAGCATGGAGCAGCAATGTGTGTACAGAGCATGGAGCAGCAGCGTGTGTACAGAGCATGGAGCAGCAGTGTGTGTACAGAGCATGGAGCAGCAGTGTGTGTACAGAGCATGGAGCAGCAGTGTGTGTACAGAGCATGGAGCAGCAGCGTGTATTTAGAGCATGGAGCAGCAGCGTATGTACACAGCATGAAGCAGCAGTGTGTGTACAGATCATGTAGCAGCAGCGTGTGTACAGAGCATGTAGCAGCAGCGAGTGTACAGAGCATGGAGCGGCAGCGTGTGTACAGAGCATGGAGCGGCAGTGTGTGTACAGAGCATGGAGCGGCAGTGTGTGTACAGAGCATGGAGCAGCAGTGTGTGTACAGAGCATGGAGCGGCAGTGTGTGTACAGAGCATGGAGCAGCAGCGTGTGTACAGAGTGTGGGGCAGCAGCGTGTGTACATGGCGTGTTGTGTACAGAGTGTGGGGCAGCAGCGTATGTACAGAGTGTGGTGCAGCAGCGTGTGTACAGAGCATGAAGCAGCAGCGTGTGTACAGAGCATGGAGTAGCAGCGTGTGTACAGAGCATGGAGCAGCAGCGTGTGTACAGAGCATGGAGCAGCAGTGTGTGTACAGAGCAAGGAGCAGCAGTGTGTGTACAGGGCATGGAGCGGCAGTGTGTGTATAGAGCATGGAGCGGCAGTGTGTGTACAGAGCATGGAGCGGCAGTGTGTGCACAGAGCATGGAGCAGCAGTGTGTGCACAGAGCATGGAGCAGCAGTGTGTGTACAGAGCATGGAGCAGCAGCGTGTGTACAGAGCATGGAGCAGCAGTGTGTGTACAGAGCATGGAGCAGCAGTGTGTGTACAGAGCACGGAGCAGCAGCGTGTGTACAGAGCGTGGGGCAGCAGCGTGTGTACAGAGCATGAAGCATCAGCGTGTGTACAGAGCATGGAGCAGAAGCATGTGTACAGAGCATGGAGCAGAAGCGTGTGCACAGAGCATGGAGCAGCAGTGTGTACAGAGCATGGAGCAGCAGCATGTGTACAAAGCATGGAGCGGCAGTGTGTGTACAGAGCATGGAGCGGCAGTGTGTGTACAGAGCATGGAGCGGCAGTGTGTGTACAGAGCATGGAGCGGCAGTGTGTGCACAGAGCATGTAGCAGCAGTGTGTGTACAGAGCATGAAGCAGCAGTGTGTGTACATAGCATGGAGCAGCAGTGTGTGTACAGAGCATGGGGTAGAGGTGTGTGTACAGAACATGGAGTAGAGGTGTGTGTACAGAGCATGGAGCAGCAGTGTGTGTACAGAGCATGGAGAAGCAGTGTGTGTACAGAGCATGGAGCAGCAGTGTGTGTACAGAGCATGGAGCAGCAGTGTGTGTACAGAGCATGGAGCAGCAGCATGTGTACAAAGCATGGAGCGGCAGTGTGTGTACAGAGCATGTAGCAGCAGTGTGTGTACAGAGCATGAAGCAGCAGTGTGTGTACAGAGCATGGAGCAGCAGCGTGTATTCTGAGCATGGAGCAGCAGCGTGTGTACACAGCATGAAGCAGCTGTGTGTTTACAGAGCATGGAGCAGCAGTGTGTGTACAGAGCATGTAGCAGCAGCGTGTGTACAGAGCATGGAGCAGCTGTGTGTTTACAGAGCATGGAGCAGCAGTGTGTGTTCAGAGCATGGAGCAGCAGTGTGTGTACAGAGCATGGATCGGCAGCGTGTGTACAGAGCAAGGAGTAGCAGCGTATGTACAGAGCATGTAGCAGCAGTGTGTGTACAGAGCATGGAGCAGCAGTGTGTGTACAGAGCATGGAGCAGCAGTGTGTGTACAGAGCATGGAGCAGCAGTGTGTGTACAGAGCATGGAGCAGCAGCGTGAATTCAGAGCATGAAGCAGCAGCGTGTGTACACAGCATGAAGCAGCAGTGTGTGTACAGAGCATGTAGCAGCAGCGTGTGTAAAGAGCATGGAGCAGCAGTGTGTGTACAGAGCATGGAGCAGCAGTGTGTGTACAGAGGATTTAGCAGCAGCGTGTGTACAGAGCATGGAGCAGCAGTGTGTGTACAGAGCATTGAGCAGCAGCGTGTGTACAGAGCATGAAGCAGCAGGGTGTGTACAGAGCATGTAGCAGTAGCGTGTGTACAGAGCATGGAGCAGCTGTGTGTGTACAGAGCATGGAGCAGCAGCTTGTTTACAGAGCGTGGGGCAGCAGTGTGTGAACAGAGAATGAAGCAGCAGCGTCTGTACAGAGCATGGAGCAGCAGCGTGTGTACAGAGCATGGAGCAGCAGTGTGTACAGAGCATGGAGCAGCAGCGTGTGTACAGAGCATGGAGCAGCAGTGTGTGTACAGAGCATGGAGCAGCAGTGTGTGTACAGAGCATGGAGTAGAGGTGTGTGTACAGAGCATGGAGCAGCAGTGTATGTACAGAGCATGGAGCAGCAGTGTATGTACCAAGCATGGAGCAGCAGTGTGTGTACAGAGCATGGAGCAGCAGCGTGTGTACAGAGCGTGGTGCAGCAGCTTGTGTACAGAGCATGGAGCAGCAGTGTGTGTACAGAGCAAGGAGTAGCAGCGTGTGTACAGAGCATGGAGCAGCAGTGTGTGTATAGAGCATGGAGCAGCAGCGTGTGTACAGAGCAGGTAGCAGCAGTGTATGTACAGAGCATGGAGCAGCAGTGTGTGTACAGAGCATGGAGCAGCAGCGTGTATTCAGAGCATGAAACAGCAGTGTGTGTACAGAGTGTGGGGCAGCAGCGTGTGTACATGGCGTGTTGTGTACAGAGTGTGGGGCAGCAGCGTATGTACAGAGCATGGAGCAGCAGCGTGTGTACACAGCATGAAGCAGCAGTGTGTGTACAGAGCATGTAGCAGCAGCGTGTGTACAGAGCGTGGAGCAGCTGTGTGTGTACAGAGCATGGAGCAGCAGTTTGTGTTCAGAGCATGGAGCAGCAGTGTGTGTACAGAGCATGGAGCAGCAGCGTGTGTACAGAGCATGTAGCAGCAGTGTGTGTACAGAGCATGGAGCAGCAGTGTGTGTACAGAGCATGGAGCAGCAGCGTGTATTCAGAGCATGAAGCAGCAGCGTGTGTACACAGCATGAAGCAGCAGTGTGTGTACAGAGCATGGAGCAGCAGTGTGTGTACAGAGCATGTAGCAGCAGCGTGTGTAAAGAGCATAGAGCAGCAGTGTGTGTACAGAGCATGGAGCAGCAGCGTGTGCACAGAGCATGGAGCAGCAGCGTGTGTACAGAGCATGTAGCAGCAGTGTGTGTACAGAGCATGGAGCAGCAGTGTGTGTACAGAGCATGGAGCAGCAGTGTGTGTACAGAGCATGGAGCAGCAGCGTGTATTCAGAGCATGAAGCAGCAGTGAGTGTACAGAGCATGGAGCAGCAGTGTGTGTACAGAGCATGGAGCAGCAGTGTGTGTACAGAGCATGTAGCAGCAGCGTGTGTACAGAGCATGGAGCAGCAGTGTGTGTACAGAGCATTGAGCAGCAGCGTGTGTACAGAGCATGGAGCAGCTGTGTGTGTACAGAGCATGGAGCAGCAGCTTGTTTACAGAGCGTGGGGCAGCAGCGTGTGTACAGAGCAAGGAGTAGCAGCGTGTGTACAGAGCATGTAGCAGCAGCGTGTGTAAAGAGCATGGAGCAGCAGTGTGTGTACAGAGCATGGAGCAGCAGTGTGTGTACAGAGCATTTAGCAGCAGCGTGTGTACAGAGCATGGAGCAGCAGTGTGTGTACAGAGCATTGAGCAGCAGCGTGTGTACAGAGCATGAAGCAGCAGGGTGTGTACAGAGCATGTAGCAGTAGCGTGTGTACAGAGCATGGAGCAGCTGTGTGTGTACAGAGCATGGAGCAGCAGCTTGTTTACAGAGCGTGGGGCAGCAGTGTGTGAACAGAGAATGAAGCAGCAGCGTCTGTACAGAGCATGGAGCAGCAGCGTGTGTACAGAGCATGGAGCAGCAGTGTGTACAGAGCATGGAGCAGCAGCGTGTGTACAGAGCATGGAGCAGCAGTGTGTGTACAGAGCATTGAGCAGCAGTGTGTGTACAGAGCATGGAGTAGAGGTGTGTGTACAGAGCATGGAGCAGCAGTGTATGTACAGAGCATGGAGCAGCAGTGTATGTACCAAGCATGGAGCAGCAGTGTGTGTACAGAGCATGGAGCAGCAGCGTGTGTACAGAGCGTGGTGCAGCAGCTTGTGTACAGAGCATGGAGCAGCAGTGTGTGTACAGAGCAAGGAGTAGCAGCGTGTGTACAGAGCATGGAGCAGCAGTGTGTGTATAGAGCATGGAGCAGCAGCGTGTGTACAGAGCAGGTAGCAGCAGTGTATGTACAGAGCATGGAGCAGCAGTGTGTGTACAGAGCATGGAGCAGCAGCGTGTATTCAGAGCATGAAGCAGCAGTGTGTGTACAGAGTGTGGGGCAGCAGCGTGTGTACATGGCGTGTTGTGTACAGAGTGTGGGGCAGCAGCGTATGTACAGAGCATGGAGCAGCAGCGTGTGTACACAGCATGAAGCAGCAGTGTGTGTACAGAGCATGTAGCAGCAGCGTGTGTACAGAGCGTGGAGCAGCTGTGTGTGTACAGAGCATGGAGCAGCAGTTTGTGTTCAGAGCATGGAGCAGCAGTGTGTGTACAGAGCATGGAGCAGCAGCGTGTGTACAGAGCATGTAGCAGCAGTGTGTGTACAGAGCATGGAGCAGCAGTGTGTGTACAGAGCATGGAGCAGCAGCGTGTATTCAGAGCATGAAGCAGCAGCGTGTGTACACAGCATGAAGCAGCAGTGTGTGTACAGAGCATGGAGCAGCAGTGTGTGTACAGAGCATGTAGCAGCAGCGTGTGTAAAGAGCATAGAGCAGCAGTGTGTGTACAGAGCATGGAGCAGCAGTGTGTGCACAGAGCATGGAGCAGCAGCGTGTGTACAGAGCATGTAGCAGCAGTGTGTGTACAGAGCATGGAGCAGCAGTGTGTGTACAGAGCATGGAGCAGCAGTGTGTGTACAGAGCATGGAGCAGCAGCGTGTATTCAGAGCATGAAGCAGCAGTGAGTGTACAGAGCATGGAGCAGCAGTGTGTGTACAGAGCATGGAGCAGCATTGTGTGTACAGAGCATGTAGCAGCAGCGTGTGTACAGAGCATGGAGCAGCAGTGTGTGTACAGAGCATGGAGCAGCAGTGTGTGTACAGAGCATTGAGCAGCAGCGTGTGTACAGAGCATGGAGCAGCTGTGTGTGTACAGAGCATGGAGCAGCAGCTTGTTTACAGAGCGTGGGGCAGCAGCGTGTGTACAGAGCAAGGAGTAGCAGCGTGTGTACAGAGCATGTAGCAGCAGTGTGTGTACAGAGCATGGAGCAGCAGTGTGTGTACAGAGCATGGAGCAGCAGCGTGTATTCAGAGCATGAAGCAGCAGCGTAGGTACATAGAATGGAGCAGCAGCATGTGTACAGAGCATGGAGCAGCAGTGTGTGTACAGAGCAAGGAGTAGCAGCGTGTGTACAGAGCATGGAGCAGCAGCATGTGTACAGAGCATGGAGCAGCAGTGTGTGTACAGAGCATGGAGCAGCAGTGTGTGTGCAGAGCATGGAGCAGCAGTGTGTGTACAGAGCATGGAGCAGCAACGTGTGTACAGAGCATGGAGCAGCAATGTGTGTACAGAGCATGGAGCAGCAGCATGTGTACAGAGCATGGAGCAGCAGCGTGTGTACAGAGCATGGAGCAGCAGCGTGTGTACAGAGCATGTAGCAGCAGCGTGTGTACAGAGCATGGAGCAGCAGTGTGTGTACAGAGCATTGAGCAGCAGCGTGTGTACACAGCATAAGGCATCAGTGTGTGTACAGCGCATGTAGCAGTAGCGTGTGTACAGAGCATGGAGCAGCTGTGTGTGTACAGAGTATGGAGCAGCAGCGTGTGTACAGAGCATGGAGCAGCAATGTGTGTACAGAGCATGTAGCAGCAGCGTGTGTACAGAGCATGGAGCAGCAGTGTGTGTACAGAGCATGGCGCAGCAGCGTGTGTACAGAGCATGGCGCAGCAGCGTGTGTACAGAGCATGGAGCAGCAGTGTGTGTACAGAGCATGGAGCAGCAGTGTGTGTACAGAGCATGGAGCAGCAGTGTGTGCACAGAGCATGGAGCAGCAGCGTGTGTACAGAGCATGGAGCAGCAGTGTGTGTACAGAGCATGGAGCAGCAGTGTGTGTACGGAGCATGGCGCAGCAGCGTGTGTACAGAGCATGGCGCAGCAGCGTGTGTACAGAGCATGGCGCAGCAGCGTGTGTACAGAGCATGTAGCAGCAGCGTGTGTACAGAGTATGGAGCAGCAGTGTGTGTACAGAGCATGGAGCAGCAGCGTGTGTACAGTGCATGGAGCAGCAGTGTGTGTACAGAGCATGGAGCAGCAGCGTGTGTACAGAGCATGGAGCAGTAGTGTGTGTACAGAGCATGGAGCAGCAGCGTGTGTACAGAGCATGGAGCAGCAGGGTGTGTACAGAGCATGGAGCAGCAGTGTGTGTACAGAGCATGGAGCAGCAGTGTGTGTACAGAGCATGGAGCAGCAGCGTGTGTACAGAGCATGGAGCAGCAGTGTGTGTACAGAGCATGGAGCAGCAGTGTGTGTACAGAGCATGGAGCAGCAGCGTGTGTACAGAGCATGGAGCAGCAGTGTGTGTACAGAGCATGGAGCAGCAGTGTGTGTACAGAGCATGGAGCAGCAGCGTGTGTACAGAGCATGGAGCAGCAGTGTGTGTACAGAGCATGGAGCAGCAGTGTGTGTACAGAGCATGGAGCAGCAGCGTGTGTACAGAGCATGGAGCAGCAGTGTGTGTACAGAGCATGGAGCAGCAGTGTGTGTACAGAGCATGGAGCAGCAGCGTGTGTACAGAGCATGGAGCAGCAGTGTGTGTACAGAGCATGGAGCAGCAGTGTGTGTACAGAGCATGTAGCAGCAGCGTGTGTACAGAGCATGGAGCAGCAGCGTGTGTACAGAGCATGGAGCAGCAATGTGTGTACAGAGCATGGAGCAGCAGTGTGTGTACAGAGCATGGAGCAGCAGCGTGTGTACAGAGCATGGAGCAGCAGCGTGTGTGTAGAGCATGGAGCAGCAGTGTGTGTGTACAGAGCATGGAGCAGCAGTGTGTGTACAGAGCATGGAGCAGCAGTGTGTGTACAGAGCATGGAGCAGCAGTGTGTGTACAGAGCATGGAGCAGCAGTGTGTGTACAGAGCATGGAGCAGCAGCGTGTGTACAGAGCATGGAGCAGCAGTGTGTGTACATAGCCTGGTGCAGCAGTGTGTGTACAGAGCATGGAGCAGCAGAGTGTACACAGAGCATGGAGCAGCAGTGAGTGTACAGAGCATGGAGCAACTCTGGGGAACAGAGTCAGGTATGAGCATAGCCCTGTGCCCTGCTGTGTGATTGCTTCACTTTCCCCTTCATTAGCAATGTCGACTGTCCTCATTATTATCTGTATCCAAACTGCTCCTGATTGATCCCGTTGATCCCATCGATCGGGAGCAGATCGAACATTTAAGAAATAATTGTCAGATCCTGTTAGTCGGATGGGAAATTGCATTATGTGTACCCAGCATGATGTCCTTCCATATTATTATACTGTATTGTGCGTGACTGAGGGAGATCTTTCAGGAATCCCCCCTTGGAAATCCTGGATTTGCCCCAGATTGTGGGTTGGTTTGTGGTTATTCTGTCCCTAACAGCTACAATAAACCTACTATTACAATTATAGACTGGTCATTTCTCGGTCAGAGGGCTAACAGGCAGAATCAGCAGGGGGTCAAATACTTCTTCCCCTCGCTGTATCCAGCGCTGAGGGGGGCCCGTCGCTCTGCGGCGCACTGAAGCTGCCAGGCATGTGGTTGTCCTCAGTGTGAGGCCGTCCTGCAGCAATGCGAGGACTGTGACAGGTTTGTCTTCTTGTCAGTATGCAAAATCTCGCCCACGCCAGCCGCGCTGATGTTAAGGATTTAAGGCGGCAGGAGGGCGGCTGCGTTCCCAGCGTGCGGAGAGACGCTAGTTTCCTTTTTAAATGCCAGCCGAAATCTGTCTGTGTGTGGGCGGAGCTCATCTACATGTCTCCACCCACCCTCGCTTGCTGTGACACCGGTGACTCAGTTCAGGTGATGTAGCCCAGCACAGCTGAATGTTTTCTTAGCAGGTCTATCCTGTGACATGACTGATCCGCCTGTCAGCAGGTGAGGGAGGTCGGTGATAGAGCGATATCACTGCAGCTGCAAGACGTAAAGAGAAAATACACTATAAACATACACTGATCATCCAAAGCATTAACCACCTGCCTGATTTTATGTAGTAATAATAATAATTGTAAAGCACTTCCAGTGGGAGGGGCGTTTTTGAGATTTTTTTAAGCGCTGACATTTTTAAAATCACTCTGAAAACGATTGTGCACTGATTGTCTCTGAGAAAGTTTACATATGAGCGGTTTGTTTCCGATCCGCTCAGAAAAGCGCTGCCTGGGCCATTTTTGAGGCGTATAGGAACGTATAGGAAAACGCAAAACGCTCACAAAATCGCTTTGTACCGCGATTTCCCCAGCGTTTTTAAGAATAAATACATTGTATTTATTATTTTCCGGGTCAAAGAGTTCACTTCCTGACTTGTGTCAGGGAGTGAATTAAAAAGCGTTTTTAACAAAACCGCATCGCCCACCCAAGTGCCGGGAGAGGAAAAAAAATGGCCTCTAAAACAGCCCATCGCGGACGGACACGCAAGCAGAACGCAATGGGAATGAGGCCTCAAATTTTAGGTACTTGCAGTCAGTATCTGTTGTATCTGTTGTACTATTGTACACATTGGAAGGTGTTTTAAAAAGGAACCTGGGGTGAGAGTTATATGGAGGCTGACATGTTTGTTACCTTTTAAACAATACCAGTTACCTGGCAGCCCTGCTGATCCTATGTCTCTAAAGGTGGCCATGCCATCAGGTGACTTGGTGGCCAATGGATCAATTATAATTGAATTGGATAAAAATCGGTGCCGCCAAGTACACCTGACCGACAATGCAACCAATTGCAACGAAAATTGGTCGCATTGTCGATCGCGCATGCTGCAAGATGTGGGGCCGAAGTTGGTTGGTCGGGTGTGCGGCGGTACGGCAGCCGATTTCAGAATGAACGAGGAACCCCCGCCGGTGCTTCATACATTACCTGTCCTGTAGCAGCGTCCGTGAGGTGTCCGTCCATCTCGCCGGGTAACAGCCACATACACTCATTCGCGCTGGCGGCGCATAGTGTCTGACGTCAGATGCTATGCTCTGCCAGCGTGTATGCGGCTGTCACCCGGCATGGATGGACACCCCACGGAGGCTGCTACAGGACAGGTAATGTATAAATGCACACACTGGGGGGACAGATTTATACATTGCATAGGCAAACGCAGGGGGGATTACAGCTGCCCAGAATCCCCCCTCAGACCAGGGCCGATGCAGTGTCTGGGGACAGGCACCAGAATATCTGCAGGTATCCTGCAGCTCACAGCACTGCCCCCTTTCTTTCCCTGCTACAGTTGACTTTGGATAGAGCAGCAGTGTGTGTACAGAGCATGGAGCAGCTCTGGGGAACTTAGAGTCAGGTATGAGCACAGCCCTGTGCCCTGCTGTGTGAATGCTTCACTTTTCCCTTCATTACTAATGTCGGCTGTATCCAAATTGCTCCTGATCGATCCCGTTATCGGTGGGACGGACGGGAAATTGCATTATGTGTGCCTAGCATAATGTCCTACAATATTATTATACTGAGGGAGACCTTTTAGGATTCCCCCACTTGAAAATCCTGGGTTTGCCCCTGCATTGGGGGGCAGCAGCGGTGCGGACACACTGGGCTCGGCCAATTCCCTGGAGATGCCATGCTAAAATCGTACGGGAATCGGCCTGCAGTATATGGGCAGCTTCCATAAAGAGACAGATCTATCTCTAATCAGATTCGATGAAAGACACATTTGTCTCTTTGTCAATCTGCCCATAATGGTCAGTTGTATGGCTACCTTAATACTTTTAGCCATAGACCCTGAACAAGCATATGCAGATCAGGTACTCTGACTCAGCTGACTTAGGTTTTAGTGAATTAGCCATATGCTTGTAGGACTGTCAGTGGTACGCGTGACCAAGCGTCAGCAGACGTGAAACGGCCGTCGCCCCGCCGCTCACTGCCTGAACACCCACCTGCTGCATCAAGTCACCCGGCACCTGCCAGGACATGTAAGAGGTGCTTCTGGCATCACCCCTGTTACACATTTGGAATGGAAATGAAGCGCTGCTTCTCCTGATATCAAGCACTTTGTCATTTTATGCCAATACATTTGCACAAGACGGAAGGTGCAGCAACTTTGTTGTTTTTTGCTTGTGGATTGAATTGCTATTGCGGATTTCCCCCGTGTTCAGCGGTGCACACGTCTGTGAATGACATTTTGGCAAACGCAGGCTTTAAAGAGACTCCGTAACAAAAATTGCATCCTGTTTTTTATCATCCTACAAGTTCCAAAAGCTATTCTAATGTGCTCTGGCTTACTGCAGCACGTTCTACTATCACCATCTCTGTAATAAATCAACTTATCTCTCTCTTGTCAGACTTGTCAGGCCTGTGTCTGGAAGGCTGCCAAGTTCTTCAGTGTTGTGGTTCTGCTATGAACTCCCCCATCCAGGCCCCTCTCTGCACACTGCCTGTGTAATATTTAGATTAGTGCAGCTTCTCTCTGTTCTATTATCTTTTACAAGCTGGATAAATCCTCCTCTGAGCTGGCTGGGCTTTCACATACTGAGGAATTACATACAGGCAGAGCTGTCTGCACTCTGCAGGAAGAAACAGCCTGACACTTCAGTGGAAGATAGCTGCAGGGGGAAAGAAACACACAAATGATCTCTTGAGATTCAAAAGGAATGCTGTATACAGCCTGCTTGTGTATGGATGTATTTTCTATGTGTGGACATACTGTACATCAATCTACTTCCTGTTTTGGTGGCCATTTTGTTTGTTTACAAACAAACTTTTTAAAACTGTTTTTAACCACTTTTAATGCGGCGAGGAGCGGCGAAATTGTGACAGAGGGTAATAGGAGATGTCCCCTAACGCACTGGTATGTTTACTTTTGAGCGATTTTAACAATACAGATTCTCTTTAAGCTGCAGGCAGATGGAAGGATCTTTCCCCGTGTAATGACTTTCGCCCACTCATCATACGTTGGGATGTGCCATACACCTATCTCCTCCTTTATTCTGATCTAGTGGGCCATTTCTAGCAGTGTGATTAAGCCACTAAAATCGTGCGCGATCGATTGCAGATAATCGCTCTACAGACCACCTACAATGCCCACGGATTCACCAAGCCCACGGATCGTAATAACCTGCTCAGAGTGGATAGTTTCCACAATAGGAATGTCATTAAAGCCATCCCGAAAGGACAGTATTTAAGAGCTAGAAGGATAGCCTCCACAGAGGAGGGCTATCAAACTGCTGCAGATAGACTGACGGAGAAATTCAGATCCAAGGGGTATGACTCTAAAATGTTGGAGAGTGTACGGGCAGAAATTGGTGAGGTCCCCAGGGAGTCCCTATTGTCAGGTAGGCCCATGCAGGAGAGGAGAATTGATCGTATCCCATTTGTGCAGACGTATTGTAAGCAATCCAAGGTGGTTAGACAGGTGATGAATAGGTATTGGCCGATACTGCAGCAGGATCCGACATATGGGGAGATCTTTAAAAATGCCCCGCTGTTTTCATTTAAACGGGGGAGGACCATCAGAAATATAGTCAGTCAGGTGGATCTTGCAGAAAGATGTGTCGAGATGCACAAGCTCACCAAGAAAAGGGGTACCTTCCCATGCATGAACTGTAATTGTTGCGGGGCGGTCATTAAAGGAGATCACATCAGCCATCCACACACGGGTGAGAAAATTCGGATCAATTCAATGTATACTTGTGAGAGTACATTTGTGGTTTATGCTTTGAAATGCCCATGTGGGCTCTTGTACGTGGGAAAGACGACAAGAGACGTCAGAACCAGAGTACAAGAACACAGAGGCTCCATCCGTGGGTTCAAACCACTGGAAGTAAGCAGCCATACACCGGTAGGCAAGCATTTTTTTTCCCGTGGACATGGTGTATCGCAGCTTAAATGGATGGTATTGGACCACGTACCCCCACTCAAAAGAGGAGGAGACAGGGACAGATGTTTGCTACAAAAAGAAGCACGGTGGATGAGGAAACTAGACTCTATTACGCCTAGGGGTCTGTAAGGCTTGGTGGTGTATTCTCCACAGTCAGCATGCAACGCATGAGCTGGCGTGGAGGAGGTACACACACTAGCACCAGGAAACAGGCTATCCCTAGTATAGTGGAGGGGAGGACTGACTCCAATAGGAGATTGTGGCGCACAGAGCCGGTGCAGATCTGACAGCCACAAACAATGCTTTCGTTATAACGTCTCAGCGCAAAATAGCGCTGAGCGCATAAACCAGAACTGAGGAGATCAGGACAGGTAGACAGAATGAACGCTTGCTAGCTAGCGGCTACTTAGCGACAGCAAGCGTTCAAAACCAGACAGACTGGAATGAGGCAGCCAATGCGATGCGGCGATGGCGTGCCTCACAAAGACAGGACAGGACAGTCAGGAAACAGCAGGATTAAGATAGATGAACGTAACACAGATAAATATACAATAAGTATGTTTTCCCAGCGTATTACAATTACAGCTATCAATGAAACTATTTGTAACGTCTGACTAACATATGTATATATCGGCAATGAACCGATATATGACATAAGCAGGAACGCTGACTAGGAATGGAGTAATACAGGGAACAGGACTCAGAAGGATTCGCTATCTCTTCGCAGAGATGAACGCAATCCACAACCGGTAACAGAACAGGATTCAGAAGGATTCGTTATTTCCTCGCAGAGATGAACGCAATCCACAAACAGAACCGGAAGCAGGGTAACTACCTCAGCACGGGTGTTCACGGTACGCGCAAACTACCAAAACGTGCTGGAAAACTGACTAACTGAACACAGGAAATAAACAGTTCGTGTACGTATACATCAGCGACACTGATGTATCAACGTAACACAAATACAAGGAAAATAATAAACGTGCTGGTATGCATATATATTGGCAATGAATCAATATATGATGCAAAGACCAGCAAAGTATCTTTATAACAAGAAACACGATCGGGGGCTAAAGCGACAGCAAGGCAGGCTTAAGCTGAAGCTATGAAAACCCAAGGAAACCCTGCAGGAAGCAGATCTTTATACTGAGGTCATCCAATGGGAGCAGACATGCAGATTCCCACACAGGTGAATGATAATCAGTCACAAGCTGACAGCAGGGAAAGGCAGACAAAGCTATGCAACTTGCATGGAAATAGATCAGAACTGCCTGAGCTGCAGCACTACTGCTTCCAGCAATACCTGCTGCAGCAGCGATCATTACAGGGTCTTAATGAAATATTTAGTATGAAATGCTTCTTGTAGGGAAATGTCATTGTGTTGTTTCTCTCTTGCAGGTTGTGATGAACTGCCATCGCTTTGGTGGGTGGAGAGAGGGAACGTCTGCATCGGTGGTGCAGTGAGTTTATGTATGTTCTGTTAAGTTAACGTATCCTCTGTAATTTCTGTGTATCGAGTAGGCATGAGCCTAGATGTGTGCCTACACTCATGTTCCTGAAGGTGTTTCTTTAGGTAGACGTTTGATTGTAGTGCCCAATATGATGGACTTGGACTTACCCTGAAGGGTTAATGTAGTAGTTGGTCAGCTGACCAAGGAGGAGGGACTATCAATTTGGGTGTGTATTGTTGAAGTTCATAAGTTTGCTGTGTTGGTGAGGTTGCATGTACACTTGAGGAAGGGGGAAACCCCGAAACATGTCGTGTCGGCTACTGAATTGATAAACGCAAGTTTATAAACGCCATTTGAGTGCCTCCTTCATTTCTGCTTGTATCGAATTAAGGTGGAGTGGTGACCCACGGAGGGATCGTGCACCGGCGGACCAGGTGTCATATCTGGTGTTGAAGCTCAGCTCAGCAACCCCCTTTTGTGTCTTGACCTACAATGCCCAGACCGGAATACTGTGCAATTATGTATAATTAATCCCACATACATGCCATTGTGTGCTTTACACCATAGGAGCCCAGCATTCTGTGAGTGAAGACATTATCCATTATTAATAACATGCAATTTCAGTGTTGCGGTTGCACATGACAGGGCAGGTCCCCAGCTATACCATATGTCCAGTGTCACATGACGAGACAGGTCCTCAGCTATACCATATGTCCAGTGTCACATGACGGGACAGGTCCTCAGCTATACCATATGTCCAGTGTCACATGACAGGACAGGTCCTCAGCTATACCATATGTCCAGTGTCACATGACGCAACAAGGCCCCAGCTACACCGTATGTCCAGTGTCACATGACAGGACAGGTCCCCAGCTACACCATATGTCCAGTGTCACATGACAGGACAGGTCCCCAGCTACACCATATGTCCAGTGTCACATGACAGGACAGGTCCCCAGCTATACCATATGTCCAGTGTCACATGACAGAACAGGTCTTCAGCTATACCATATGTCCAGTGTCACATAACGGGACAGGTCCTCAGCTATACCATATGTCCATTGTCACATGACGGGACAGGTCCTCAGCTATACCATATGTCCAGTGTCACATGACGGGATAGGTCCCCAGCTATACCATATGTCCAGTGTCACATGACAGGACAGGTCCCCAGCTATACCATATGTCCAGTGTCACATGACAGGACAGGTCCCCAGCTATACCATATGTCCAGTGTCACATGACGGGACAGGTCCCCAGCTATACCATATGTCCAGTGTCACATGACGGAATAGGTCCCCAGCTACACCGTATGTCCAGTGTCACATGATGGGACAGGTCCCCAGCTATACCATATGTCCAGTGTCACATGACAGGACAGGTCCCCAGCTACACCATATGTCCAGTGTCACATGATGGAACAGGTCCCCAGCTACACCATATGTCCAGTGTCACATGACAGGACAGGTCCCCAGCTACACCATATGTCCAGTGTCACATGACAGGACAGGTCCCCAGCTATACCATATGTCCAGTGTCACATGACGGGACAGGTCCTCAGCTATACCATATGTCCAGTGTCACATGACAGAACAGGTCCTCAGCTATACCATATGTCCAGTGTCACATAACGGGACAGGTCCTCAGCTATACCATATGTCCAGTGTCACATGACAGGACAGGTCCTCAGCTATACCATATGTCCAGTGTCACATGACAGGATAGGTCCCCAGCTATACCATATGTCCAGTGTCACATGACAGGACAGGTCACCAGCTATACCATATGTCCAGTGTCACATGACAGGACAGGTCCCCAGCTATACCATATGTCCAGTGTCACATGACGGGACAGGTCCCCAGCTATACCATATGACATGGCAGAACAGGTCCTCAGCTATACCATATGTCCAGTGTCACATGACGGGACAGATCCTCAGTTATACCATATGTCCAGTGTCACATGACAGGACAGGTCCCCAGCTATACCATATGTCCAGTGTCACATGACAGGACAGGTCCCCAGCTATACCATATGTCCAGTGTCACATGACGGGACAGGTCCCCAGCTATACCATATGTCCAGTGTCACATGACGGAACAGGTCCCCAGCTATACCATATGTCCAGTGTCACATGACGGAACAGGTCCCCAGCTATACCATATATCCAGTGTCACATGACGGGACAGGTCCCCAGCTACACCATATGTCCAGTGTCACATGACGGGACAGGTCCTCAGCTATACCATATGTCCAGTGTCACATGATGGGACAGGTCCCCAGCTATACCATATGTCCAGTGTCACATGACGGAACAGGTCCTCAGCTATACCAAATGTCCAGTGTCACATGACGGGACATGTCCTCAGCTATACCATATGACGGGACAGGTCCTTAGCTATACCATATGTCCAGTGTCACATGACAGGACAGGTCCCCAGCTATACCATATGTCCAGTGTCACATGACAGGACAGGTCCCCAGCTATACCATATGTCCAGTGTCACATGACAGGACATGTCCCCAGCTGTACCAAATGTCCAGTGTCACATGACGGAACAGGTCCTCAGCTATACCAAATATCCAGTGTCACATGACGGGACATGTTCTCAGCTATACCATATGACGGGACAGGTCCTTAGCTATACCATATGTCCAGTGTCACATGACGGGACAGGTCCCCAGCTATACCATATGTCCAGTGTCACATGATGGGACAGGTCCCCAGCTATACCATATGTCCAGTGTCACATGACGGGACAGGTCCCCAGCTATACCATATGTCCAGTGTCTCATGATGGGACAGGTCCTCAGCTATACCATATGTCCAGTGTCACATGACTGGACAGGTCCCCAGCTATACCATATAGCCAGTGTCTCATGATGGGACAGGTCCTCAGCTATACCATGTGTCCAGTGTCACATGACGGGACGGGTCCCCAGCTATACCATATGTCCAGTGTCACATGACGGGACAGGTCCCCAGCTACACCATATGTCCAGTGTCACATGACAGGACAGGTCCCCAGCTATACCATATGTCCAGTGTCACATGACGGGACAGGTCCCCAGCTATACCATATGTCCAGTGTCACATGACGGGACAGGTCCTCAGCTATACCATATGTCCAGTGTCACATGACGGAACAGGTCCCCAGCTATACCATATATCCAGTGTCACATGACGGGACAGGTCCCCAGCTATACCATATATCCAGTGTCACATGACGGGACAGGTCCCCAGCTATACCATATATCCAGTGTCACATGACGGGACAGGTCCCCAGCTATGCCATATGTCCAGTGTCACATGACGGGACATGTCCTCAGCTATATCATATGTCCAGTGTCACATGACGGAACAGGTCCTCAGCTATACCATATGTCAAGTGTCACATGACAGGACAAGTCCCCAGCTATACCAAATGTCCAGTGTCACATGACGGGACAGGTCCTTGACTATACCATATGTCCAGTGTCACATGACGGGACAGGTCCCCAGCTATACCATATGTCCAGTGTCACATGACGGGACAGGTCCCCAGCTATACCATATGTCCAGTGTCACATGATGGGACAGGTCCACAGCTATACCATATGTCCAGTGTCACATGACGGGACAGGTCCCCAGCTATACCATATGTCCAGTGTCACATGATGGGACAGGTCCTCAGCTATACCATATGTCCAGTGTTACATGACGGAACAGGTCCTCAGCGATACCATATGTCCAGTGTCACATGACAGGACAGGTCCCCAGCTATACCATATGTCCAGTGTCACATGACGGGACAGGTTCCCAGCTATACCATATGTCCAGTGTCACATGACGGGACAGGTCCCCAGCTATACCATATGTCCAGTGTCACATGACGGGACAGGTCCTCAGCTATACCATATGTCCAGTGTCACATGACGGGACAGGTCCCCAGCTATTCTATATGTCCAGTGTCTCATAATGGGACAGGTCCTCAGCTATACCATATGTCCAGTGTTACATGACGGAACAGGTCCTCAGCGATACCATATGTCCAGTGTCACATGACAGGACAGGTCCTCAGCTACACCATATGTCCAGTGTCACATGACGGGACAGGTCCTCAGCTACACCATATGTCCAGTGTCACATGACGGGACAGGTCCCCAGCTATACCATATGTCCAGTGTCACATGATGGGACAGGTCCCCAGCTATACCATATGTCCAGTGTCACATGACGGGACAGGTCCCCAGCTACACCATATGTCCAGTGTCACATGACGGGACAGGTCCCCAGCTACACCATATGTCCAGTGTCACATGACGGGACAGGTCCCCAGCTATACCATATGTCCAGTGTCACATGACGGGACAGGTCCTTAGCTATACCATATGTCCAGTGTCACATGACGGGACAGGTCCCCAGCTATACCATATGTCCAGTGTCACATGACGGGACAGGTCCTCAGCTATACCATATGTCCAGTGTCACATGACAGGACAGGTCCCCAGCTATACCATATGTCCAGTGTCACATGACGGGACAGGTCCCCAGCTATACTATATGTCCAGTGTCACATGACAGGACAGGTCCCCAGCTATACCATATGTCCAGTGTCACATGACAGGACAGGTCCCCAGCTATACCATATGTCCAGTGTCACATGACGGGACAGGTCCTCAGCTATACCATATGTCCAGTGTCACATGTTGGGACAGGTCCCCAGCTATACCATATGTCCAGTGTCACATGACGGGACAGGTCCCCAGCTATACCATATGTCCAGTGTCACATGACAGGATAGGTCCCCAGCTATACCATATGTCCAGTGTCACATGACGGAACAGGTCCCCAGCTATACCATATGTCCAGTGTCACATGATGGGACAGGTCCCCAGCTATACCATATGTCCAGTGTCACATGATGGGACAGGTCCTCAGCTATACCATATGTCCAGTGTCACATGACGGAACAAGTCCCCAGCAGTCATTATAGCATACAGCCTTGCTATTACTGGTGATGGGAGAAATGATAGTGTTTCATTAGCTAAATTGCTGTTGACAGCACATCATCCAGCAATAGAGCAACATCTCTCGAGTTGTTAGGGAGACCAGCGGCTGGAAAAACATTCAGGTGATTCACATACTGCGGTGAGGTAATACGTGTGTGTGTGTGTGTGGGGGGGGGGGCAGTGGTGAGGGGGGCCCCCAGCTTAGCGTGAGTTATGGGTAATGTGGAGAAGGAGGGGGGAAAAAACCTAGTTAGGCTTTATCACAAAATAACATTGTAATAAGAAATAAGATCTTACTGCATAAACAGTGATGTAAGCCTGTACTTCCACTCACTGAGACTGCACTTAACCCACAGACCCATATCCCAGGAGAGTGCAGTCTGACCCCGCCCTCTAGTATGGTCCCAGGTTCCCAACATGCAGTATGAGTAGGAAGCAGGAAATTTGGGCACCCAATAAAGGGAGCCAAATAGCTTTGCAATGCATCGGACACTGCAACTTTGCAGTTTGATTGATTTTACGTATATTCCCTGCTAGAATCTATTAGAAATTGATGTGCTGTGTGTGGTAGGAATCGGTACCTTCTAATCGTTTCGGAACGCTGTGTGGAAATGTAGAAGTGTATGGCCAGCCTCACTTTCTGGGCAACCCATATATATACAGTATGTGTCAAGAGGTACCCTGTCAAGGGGTATTTACTTAAACCCACTACTGAAGGACTTGTTGCAACTGCATCCCACCCCCCACAATCTCAGATCAAATAGATGGAATAACTTGGTCACCCCCAGAGTCCACCTCAAAACCTCTGAAGACAGAGCCTTCTGTCATGCTGCCCCTACACTTTGGAACTCCAAGCCACACCCAATCAGGGTGTGGCAGGGAGTTGGCCTTACCTCCTCCAAGTAGACACAAGATACTGTTGTTGTTATTCAACAAAATTATTTATGTAAACACTCCAAAAGTGGAGTTTTTGGAGTATGTAAATAAACAATTTTGTTGAATATTATCAACAGTATTTCGTGTCTGCTTGGCGGAAGCAAGTCCACCACCGCCTCCTTTGTTTTTAACCCTTTTTTTTAGAATTTTTATCCTACTGGCGCCTCTGTCTAGTGCAGGGGAATTAGGCTGTAAAAATAAGCATTTTCTGGAGATCGGCTCTAAGGACACAAGCCTCAGAAAGCCTCTCCTGCCGCCTGTCAGACGTTGGGGCCTACAGGGTGTACTGAGGCGAGTAACCGGCTGCAGGGGTGCTTAGCGAGGCGTTCACTCTGCTTCATGTTCCCCCCGCTTCCCCTGGGGGGCCGGCTGTAGCCTTGGAGCGACATGCACTGAATGCACTCCGGAGTACAGCGGGGCCCGGATCGCCCTGAGGGGCCCGACTCGCCGCAGCAGCAAAACATCTTCCAGGGTTTATTTGTGCACAAAGGAGGAAAAAAGAAACTTTTCCATTGTACTTTATTGGGCCCACTGAGCCCATTCTCTGTGTGCTGCAGCTGGGATGACATCCTGCAGAACGCTATGGAAAGCCGCGGCGCTTCTGATAGGTTCGCATGCTGGGAAGTAAATTGCGTTCTGTAATTTGAATGGCGTGCGAGTGAGCGGCACAGGACATGCGCGCACGTGCCCCAGAAACACAAACACGGCTCCGGTTACAGCAAATGAGGGGAAAGAGAAATGATAGCAGCAATCTCATCGCTGTGGCTTTAAAGGCACGTTTTTATTATATGCATTTAAACGAACCCTACAGGAGGTCTCTGCCCCACCATCCGGCTGTTGCATGAAAACAAGGAATCCTGCAAGATGTTACATGACTGCAGTA
This sequence comes from Hyperolius riggenbachi, assembly GCF_040937935.1. Lineage (NCBI taxonomy): Eukaryota > Metazoa > Chordata > Amphibia > Anura > Hyperoliidae > Hyperolius > Hyperolius riggenbachi. Next base: position 385,753,674 of record NC_090651.1, on the reverse strand, counting down.
ATGGTTTTCTGTGTCCTACCATATTATTATTATGTATTTATATAGCACTGACATCTCCTGCAGCACATTACAGAGTACCTAGTCATGTCCCTGACTGTCCTCAGAGGAGCTCACACTCTAATCCTACCATAGTCATAGTCTAATGTCCTACCATATTATTATTATGTATTTATATAGCACTGACATCTCCTGCAGCACATTACAGAGTACCTAGTCATGTCACTGACTGTCCTCAGAGGAGCTCACACTCTAATCCTACCATAGTCATAGTCTAATGTCCTACCATATTATTATTATGTATTTATATAGCACTGACATCTCCTGCAGCACATTACAGAGTACATAGTCATGTCACTGACTGTCCTCAGAGGAGCTCACACTCTAATCCTACCATAGTCATAGTCTAATGTCCTACCATATTATTATTATGTATTTATATAGCACTGACATCTTCTGCAGCACATTACAGAGTACATAGTCATGTCACTGACTGTCCTCAGGAGCTCACCATCTAATCCTACCATAGTCATAGTGTAATGTCCTACCATATTATTATTATGTATTTATATAGCACTGACATCTCCTGCAGCACATTACAGAGTACATAGTCATGTCACTGACTGTTCTCAGAGGAGCTCACACTCTAATCCCTACCATAGTCATAGTCTAACGTCCTTCCATATTATTATGTATTTATATAGCACTGACATCTTCTGCAGCACTTTACAGAGTACATAGTCATGTCACTGACTGTCCTCAGAGGAACTCACAATCTAATCCTACCATAGTCATAGTCTAATGTCCTACCATATTATTATTATGTATTTATATAGCACTGACATCTTCTGCAGCACATTACAGAGTACATAGTCATGTCACTGACTGTCCTCAGAGGAACTCACACTCTAATCCCTACCATAGTCATAGTCTAATGTCCTACCATATTATTATTATGTATTTATATAGCACTGACATCTTCTGCAGCACATTACAGAGTACATAGCCATGGCACTGACTGTCCTCAGAGGAGCTCACACTCTAATCCCTACCATAGTCATAGTCTAATGTCCTACCATATTATTATTATGTATTTATATAGCACTGACATCTTCTGCAGCACTTTACAGAGTACATAGTCATGTCACTGACTGTCCTCAGAGAGGCTCACAATCTAATCCTACCATAGTCATAGTCTAATGTCCTCCCATATTATTATTATGTATTTATATAGCACTGACCTTTTCTGCAGCACATTACAGTGTACATAGTCATGTCACTGACTGTCCTCAGAGGAGCTCACACTCTAATCCTACCATAGTCATAGTCTAATGTCCTACCATATTATTATTATGTATTTATATAGCACTGACATCTCCTGCAGCACATTACAGAGAACATAGTCATGTCACTGACTGTCCTCAGAGGAGCTCACACTCTAATCCTACCATAGTCATAGTCTAATGTCCTACCATATTATTATTATGTATTTATATAGCACTGACATCTTCTGCAGCACATTACAGAGTACATAGTCATGTCACTGACTGTCCTCAGAGGAACTCACACTCTAATCCCTACCATAGTCATAGTCTAATGTCCTACCATATTATTATTATGTATTTATATAGCACTGACATCTTCTGCAGCACATTACAGAGTACATAGTCATGTCACCGACTGCCCTCAGAGGGGCTCACAATCTAATCCTACCATAGTCATAGTCTAATGTCCTCCCATATTATTATTATGTATTTATATAGCACTGACATCTTCTGCAGCACATTACAGAGTACATAGCCATGGCACTGACTGGGCTCAGGCCATCCAGGCGAAGAGGCCTGCAGTGCCCTCTAGTGTACAGGGTGTAGTATTACACCCTCTGTATTAATGAAATTCTGCAGTGGACAGAGCACTATAATCCAGCTTTGCAGTGCCCCTGTGATGACTTTCAGCTTTACAGTGTCCTTGGCTGAAGCTACCCCCCCCCCCCCCCCACACACACACACACACCTCCATAGAGGACATATGGGGAAGAGGGGAGGCGGGGTCACAGGCCTGTATTGCTTGTTTTACAACATTTACACCACTTGGACACACTGTGACCCCTCTGCAACCATTCATTATTTACATGACCTCTTCCCCAAGCGCCCCCTGTCCCTCAGCAGTGATATCATCACCCCAGAAGTATGTTCCACCATTAATACCACACCCACTATGTACACACCCTTCTCCCAAAGTCACATGGTGCTTCCCTCTATACTCACCTCCCATCCGCCACATACCGCATGTCCATACACATGTTTATTAAGAAGGAGCTACAGTGAGAATGAAGTAATACAAACAAAATGCTTATGCTTTTTACAATATTCATCAATAAATTATTTAGTCATAGTTTGCCCATTGTAAAATCATTGCCTTGCCTAATTTACATATGGAAATTTATTACAGGTGATGACATCTTCCAACAGTTCTGTCAGGTGCATCACTGCGGAATGTTTGCTGAGTGAGAAGCCAGTGAAAATAATTCTTGGTGTCCTGGAATGTTCTGGGGGGAGAATTGTGAACAGCCTAGGCTAAGCATCACTGGTTAGATGTGGCTACATACCGATATACAGCAATGAGAAGGATTTTTAACGTAAAGTGGGTATCATGAATACATTACTGCATTCTGCTATACTGTATGTCACTATAGGGCCTCTTTACTGCATTCTGCTACATGTCACTACAGGGCCTCTTTACTGCATTCTGCTATATGTCACTACAGGGCCTCTTTACTGCATTCTGCTATATATCACTGCAGGACCTTTTTACTGCATTCTGCTATATGTCACTACAGGGCCTCTGTACTGCATTCTACTATATGTCACTACAGGGCCTCTTTATTGCATTCTACTATATGTCACTACAGGGACTCTTTACTGCATTCTGTATATGTCACTACATGGCCTCTTTACTGCATTCTGCTATATGTCAGTACAGGGCCTCTTTACTGCATTCTAGTATATGTCACTACAGAGCCTCTTTACTGCATTCTCTATATGTCACTACAGGGCCTCTTCACTGAATTCTGCTATATGTCACTACAGGGCCTCATTACTGCATCCTGCTATATGTCACTACAGGGCCTCTTTACTGCATTCTGCTATATGTCACTACAGGGCCTCTTTACTGCATTCTGCTATATGTCACTACAGGGCCTCATTACTGCATCCTGCTATATGTCACTACAGGGCCTCTTTACTGCATTCTGCTATATGTCACTACAGGGCCTCTTTACTGCATTCTGCTATATGTCACTACAGGGCCTCTTTACTGCATTATGCTATATGTCACTACAGGGCCTCTTTACTGCATTCTACTATATGTCACTACAGGGCCTCTTTACTGCATTCTGCTATATGTCACTACAGGGCCTCTTTACTGCATTCTGCTATATGTCACCACAGGGCCCCTTTACTGCATTCTGCTATATGTCACTACAGGGCCTCTTTACTGCATTCTGCTATATGTCACTACAGGGCCTCTTTACTGCATTCTGCTATATGTCACTACAGGGCCTCTTTACCGCATTCTCCTATATGTCACTAAAGGGCCTCTTTACTGCATTCTGCTATATGTCACTACAGGGCCTCTACTGCATTCTGCTATATGTCACCACAGGGCCTCTTTACTGCATTCTGCTATATGTCACTACAGGGCCTCCTTACTGCATTCTGCTATATGTCACTACAGGGCCTCTTTACTGCATTCTGCTATATGTCACTACAGGGCCTCTTTACTGCATGCTACTATATGTCACTACAGGGCCTCTTTACTGCATTCTGCTATATGTCACTACAGGACCTCTTTACTGCATTGTGCTATATGTCACTACAGGGCCTCTTTACTGCATTCTGCTATATGTCACTACAGGACCTCATTACTGCATTCTGCTATATGTCACTACAGGGCCTCTTTACTGCATTCTGCTATATGTCACTACAGGGCCTCTTTACTGCATTCTGCTATATTTTACTGCATTGTGCTATATGTCACTACAGGACCTCATTACTGCATTCTACTATATGTCACTACAGGGCCTCTTTACTGCATTCTGCTATATGTCACTACAGGGCCTCTTTACCTGAGAACATTGATCAGAACATTGATTGTCAGAAAGGTCAGCCATGGGGTCTGCCTGGCCGTACTCCCCATAATACGCACATTTGCAGCTTTGTGTGTTGGGAGGACGCTGTAGTTATGCATTCTGTGCAGCGGCTGCATGAGAAGTAACTGTATTACAATGTTTCATTAATCTGCAGGGTGACAGTGGCGGTGTACAAAATGTGACTTTATCTAACATTCGAGCAATCAGTACACGTCCAGCCTGCAGTATCTCCTGTGTATGACTCTCAGACTGGTCCTGACCTCAGTAACAATACTCACTGTGATTAAATATGAATCATGTGCTGTGTAGCGGCCAATCCGGATTGTCCTTTCATCCCTTAAAGAGGAACTCCAGTGAAAATAATGTAATAAAAAAGTGCTTCATTTTTACAATAATTATGTATAAATGATTTAGTCAGTGTTTGCCCATTGTAAAACTTTTAAACCCCTGATTTACATTCTGACATTTATTACATGGTGACATTTGTACTGCTGGCAGGTGATGTAGCTGCTGCATGCTTTTTTGGCAGTTGGAAACAGCTGTAAACAGCTATTTCCCACAATGCAACAAGGTTCACAGACAGGAAACTGCCAGGAGTACCGTGGTCCTCAGAGTTTCTTGTGGGAGGGGTTTCACCACAAGATCAGCCATACAGCGCCCCCTGATGGTCTGTTTGTGAAAAGGAATAGATTTCTCATGTAAAAAGGGGTATCATCTACTGATTGGGATAAAGTTCAATTCTTGGTCGGAGTTTGTCTTTAAAGGACTCCTGAGGTGAAAAGCTATCTTTACTTACCTGGGTCTTTTTATTGCCCCTAGAAGTCATTTGTGTCCCCCGCCGCAGCTCCGGTCGTCCATCGGGCAGCCTGTAAGGATCGATCAGCCATCGGTGGGTCGGTGCTCCTGCGCATGTGTGGGTGATCCTTACAGGCGACCAGCGGGACACTGGAGAAGAGCGAAACTGCAGCGAGGGACATGTGACTTCTAGGGGCAGGATTTAGCTGGATAGATTTAGCTTTTAGCTTCGGGAGTCCTTTAAGAATCAAAAAGAGGCTGCTGATTTGGACAACAGCGCCATTTTCTTCTGCTGGATATATGTAACGATTCCCTGACCCGCTGACTAACTAAGATAAGTACAGAGGAATACAGCAAGCGATGGGCAGCGCTCAGAGCAGGGACAAGGTCCTCCAGCACCCAAGGCTTAGACACCAAAGTGCGCCCCTCCATCCCTCCCACCCCAGCCGTCACACACTGATTGCTATTAGACTAAGGCCCGGTTCACATTAGCGGTTGCTATCCGGAATCGCCGTGCCGGAGCCGTGCCGGAGCCGGACCGCATGCGGACCGGACGAAACGGACGCACGGCATAGCAATGAAAGTCTATGCGACCGTTCACATGCGTCCGTTTCGTCCGGACCGGAGCCGGACCGGATCCGGACTCCGGCGTCCGTTCCAACATGCGCTATTTTTTGGTCCGGCTGACGTATCCGGACCGGAGCCGGAATGTTGCATCCGGCCAATGGAAACCAATGAGAACCGGAGAGCGCACAACACACTGGCTATAAAAACCGGATGTTATACCACACTTCCTATGCTGACTCTATGGTATGGTGGCCATTTTGGATGGGGACCACATGGCACCAGCGTTCACAGAGTGGAGCAGCAGTGACTTCATGCTGGAGCTCTTTGGCAGCAACATGTCTGACGATATGTCTGATAACGAGGGGGTGAGGCCCTACACATCAGAAGACCTCATCCTACAGGTGCAGCAGGTACCAGCCCTGTGGGACAAGGGGGATGCGGACCACAGCAACATCAAAAAATGCAGAGGCCTGTGGAAAAAAATTGCCAAGCTGTATGTGGAGGACTTTGAGCACTTGAGCAAGAGACAGCAAGGCACAGAGGGTATGTTGACTAGAAGTTTTTGGGGGGGCTTGTGGTTAGCTTGTGATGTATTCCACTTTTGCTATGGATTTGTGTCACCCACGTGTTGCCCACCCACCCGTGGCCCACCCACCTGTTCCCCACCCACCTGTACCCCACCTGTGATGTATCCCACCCACCTGTGATGTATCCCACCCACCTGTACCCCACCTGTGATGTATCCCACCCACCTGTGATGTATCCCACCCACCTGTACCCCACCTGTGATGTATCCCACCCACCTGTGATGTATCCCACCCACCTGTGATGTATCCCACCCACCTGTACCCCACCTGTGATGTATCCCACCCACCTGTGATGTATCCCACCCACCTGTACCCCACCTGTGATGTATCCCACCCACCTGTGATGTATCCCACCCACCTGTACCCCACCTGTGATGTATCCCACCCACCTGTGATGTATCCCACCCACCTGTGATGTATCCCACCCACCTGTACCCCACCTGTGATGTATCCCACCCACCTGTGATGTATCCCACCCACCTGTACCCCACCTGTGATGTATCCCACCCACCTGTGATGTATCCCACCCACATGTACCCCACCTGTGATGTATCCCACCCACCTGTACCCCACCTGTGATGTATCCCACCCACCTGTGATGTATCCCACCCACCTGTGATGTATCCCACCCACCTGTACCCCACCTGTGATGTATCCCACCCACCTGTGATGTATCCCACCCACCTGTACCCCACCTGTGATGTATCCCACCCACCTGTGATGTATCCCACCCACCTGTACCCCACCTGTGATGTATCCCACCCACCTGTGATGTATCCCACCCACCTGTACCCCACCTGTGATGTATCCCACCCACCTGTGATGTATCCCACCCACCTGTGATGTATCCCACCCACCTGTACCCCACCTGTGATGTATCCCACCCACCTGTGATATATCCCACCCACCTGTACCCCACCTGTGATGTATCCCACCCACCTGTGATGTATCCCACCCACCTGTACCCCACCTGTGATGTATCCCACCCACCTGTGATGTATCCCACCCACCTGTGATGTATCCCACCCACCTGTACCCCACCTGTGATGTATCCCACCCACCTGTGATGTATCCCACCCACCTGTGATGTATCCCACCCACCTGTACCCCACCTGTGATGTATCCCACCCACCTGTGATGTATCCCACCCACCTGTGATGTCTCCCACCCACCTGTGATGTCTCCCACCCACCTGCGATGTACCCCACCTGTGCACATAAAACATACACAATGACCAATTATTAAACATCAATTTATTGTAAAAAATTAAGACATTTAAAATCACTTAAAAACTTGAAACTCCAAAATAAACACATTTCAACAAAACATATTAAAAACCAAACATTCACCCTCGTCCTGGTGGTGTGGTAAAATAAAGTCTCAGTTGGTCCCTGTTCCGCAGTGACACTACCCTTGGCCTGGTTGCATACCTCCGCAGGGGCATTAGTGGAAGCACATTCGGGGGTTCCGGAGTCTCTCTTTCCTCCTGCCGCACAAAGTTGTGGAGGATGCATGCTGCCTTCACCACGACAACTGCGTTGCCCGGTTTCAGCAGCATGGGCGTGTGGAACACCCTCCACTTTGACACCAGGATCCCAAATGTGCACTCCACCATTCTCCTTGCACGGCTCAACCGAGCATTGAAGTGTAGCTGGCTGGCATCAAGTCCCCTGTCTGGGTACGGACGCATTACATGGTCGGACAGGGCGAAGGCCTCGTCCCCCACAAACACATAGGGGTATGCCGGTGCCCTTGTCCCAGGCCAGGGTCTGTCACGGGGGAGACGCAGTCTGCCTTCCTCCATCAGCCGGCAAAGGGTCGTACGCTGGAAAATTCCAGAGTCATTGGAACTACCGTACGACCCCACGTCCACGTACACAAACTTGTAGTCCGCATCTGCCACTGCCATTAGAACAATGCTGAAGTATTTTTTATAGTTGAAATAATGGCTGCCACTACCCACGGGTTTCTGAATCTGGATGTGTTTCCCATCCAGTGCGCCAACACAATTAGGAAACTTGCACTCGGTCCAGAAGCCCTGGGCGATCTCCTCCCATTTCGTGGTGTCCGGCACAGGCATGTATCTGGCCCTCAGTCGCGTCCAAAGGATCCTCGAAGTCCTCACGACGATGCCTGCCACCGTGCTCTTCCCAATACGAAATGTGACATGTAGCGATGTATATGTTTGTCCAGTTGCGATGTACCTACAAGAGAAATAATCGAAATCAATTTTTCATGTCGTTACAGGAGAAAGGTTCAAGACAAGGTGGCGCAATATACGTGATGCATACGTGAAATGGCTACGGAAGAAAAAACTTGCCGAACGAAGTGGCAGTGGCGGGGGAAAGCGACAAAAAGACTACCAATTTGCCAAGCAATTGTCTTTCATCAATGCAAGCCTGGAACCTAGACTGTAAGTACCACTACTGTGGGCAGGAACTGAGAGCTCATTTACCATGACTTCGGCCATGTATTGCTATAAACTGGCCTCAATTCCCATGGCTAGCGAACTTTTCTCACAAGCTTTATCAAATGTTTGGTAGAAACGGTTGATAAAGTGTTTGCTAGTGTTTGCTAGCTCTGTGAATTGACGCCACATGCTGTTTGGCACACCAATAAATATTGTTTTTATCTACAGGACTGAAGACAATTTGGAGCAAGAGGAACCGACCCAGGAGGTACGATTCAGCAGTGAGGAGAGCTTGGTGGATGATGACGTCGCCGATGTAACCTATTGCCCCGAGGAGAGGAGTAGGAGGAGGGAGTCCTTAGCTATCCCAGCTCTCTCCTTTGATGATGACTTGGTAGAAGAGAGCTTGGATGTTGAGGTTGCAGGACCGAGTGTGGAAGAAGCTGCACCTCCACAAACGACCGCTATGGAAGATCCAGGGGAACAAGAACAAAGTGAGGAGCACCGAGAGACTGCAGCACAACCAGCGCGCAGGGCAACCCCGACACAGGCCAGAGGACGGGAAGATGCTGCCACACCACCAGTGAGGACCACCCCACCAGTGAGGCGTCGAGGTACCCTCCCCCCAACAAGGAGAGAGACAGAGTCCGAGATGTCCGGGGCTGTCTCCGGACTTCTCGGGATTCTTCAGAGCCACCAAACTCTCATAACCCGGCAGTTGCAAGATGAGGACAGGGGCCATATCATGGAGCAGTACAAGTCCCACATCACTTCACTGCAATGTGAGCTCGACGCTGTACATGGGCACTACAGGGACGAGCTTAAAATGATGCATGAGATGCACAGAGGAGAAATCGACCAACTGCGTGCGCAGCATCATCAGTCGGTGGGCCAGCTGCAGAACATGATGCAGCAAATGCATCAACAAAGCAAGGAACTACTGAAATTGCAGGCACACCCGTGTTTTCACACTGTGATGTCTCTAATACCATATTTGGAAAAGGTGCCTTCCCAAAACATGATGGCGTGCCATTCCACTTTGCTGGAGGTGATCAAACAACACATGGACACGCCATTATTGCAACCACCAATTTTTAGACCCCCACAACCAACAGCGGTGCCCACCTGGCAATCATCACAGATGTACACCGGCTACAGAGGCAGTCAATATGGGCCACCGCTGTCAGGGTCCAGCTCATCCACGACCAGCACCCAAGAGAGTCCAGATTTCCAGGCAGCAACTCCCACCTTTTCTAGTAGTGGTGCCGATACAATTTGAAAAAAAAAGTCAAATTGTTCCTGGACATGCTCCTCTGAATACCTCCGATCCTCGGAGGTAGGATACCATCCCAGGGCTTTTTAGCCCAACCTTTTCCCTGCCCCATCTCCTTCAACCAAGGTTCAGAGGTGTTCAGATGACCATGTCAGGGAACTTTTGTTTTTGCTGGACTTGAACTTTAGGGCCTGGTGTCCCCGAAAGACACTACCTGGGTCACAACCTTGTGCCTGTTGCACTGCACCTGTAGTCCTGCACCTGTGCCTTTGATTCCTCTTGTTCCTTACTTTGTTGTTGTTCCTAATCACTTGCACAAGACCCTTGGAGCCATGGGTGAAGGACACCTTCACTGGTCGGTGAGAGGCCTAGCCTTTTCACTGACCTGTGTCCTTCATCCATGGCTCAGAGGGTCCTGTGCCAGTGGTTAGGTTTTAGAAGCACTAATAATTTAGGGCCTGGTGTCCCCGAAAGACACTACCTGGGTCACAACCTTGAGCCTGTTGCACTGCACCTGTAGTCCTGCACCTGTGCCTTTGATTCCTCTTGTTCCTTACTTTGTTGTTCCTAATCACTTGCACAAGACCCTTGGAGCCATGGGTGAAGGACACCTTGACTGGTCGGTGAGAGGCCTAGCCTTTTCACTGACCTGTGTCCTTCATCCATGGCTCAGAGGGTCCTGTGCCAGTGGCTAGGTTTTAGAAGCACTAAAAATTTAGGGCCTGGTGTCCCCGAAAGACACTACCTGTAGTCCTGCTCCTCTGCCATCGGTTCCTCTTGCTCCTCACTTTGTTCTTGTTCCTAACCACTTGCACAAGACCCTTTGAACCATGGATGAAGGACACCTTGACTGGTCGGTGAGAGGCCTAGCCTTTTTACTGACCTGTGTCCTTCATCCATGGCTCAGAGGGTCCTGTGCCAGTGGTTAGGTTTTAGAAGCACTAAAAATTTAGGGCCTGGTGTCCCCGAAAGACACTACCTGTAGTCCTGCTCCTCTGCCATCGGTTCCTCTTGCTCCTCACTTTGTTCTTGTTCCTAATCACTTGCACAAGACCCTTGAAACCATGGATGAAGGACACCTACACTGGTCGGTGAGAGGCCTAGCCTTTTCACTGACCTGTGTCCTTCATCCATGGCTCAGAGGGTCCTGTGCCAGTGGTTAGGTTTTAGAAGCACTAAAAATTTAGGGCCTGGTGTCCCCGAAAGACACTACCTGTAGTCCTGCTCCTCTGCCATCGGTTCCTCTTGCTCCTCACTTTGTTCTTGTTCCTAATCACTTGCACAAGACCCTTGAAACCATGGATGAAGGACACCTACACTGGTCGGTGAGAGGCCTAGCCTTTTCACTGACCTGTGTCCTTCATCCATGGCTCAGAGGGTCATGTGCCAGTGGTTAGGTTTTTAAAGCACTTCAATTTTAGGGCCTGGTGTCCCCGAAAGACACTACCTGGGTCACAACCTTGTGCCTGTTGCACTGCACCTGTAGTCCTGCTCCTCTGCCATCGGTTCCTCTTGCTCCTCACTTTGTTCTTGTTCCTAACCACTTGCACAAGACCCTTTGAACCATGGATGAAGGACACCTTGACTGGTCGGTGAGAGGCCTAGCCTTTTCACTGACCTGTGTCCTTCATCCATGGCTCAGAGGGTCCTGTGCCAGTGGTTAGGTTTTAGAAGCACTAAAAATTTAGGGCCTGGTGTCCCCGAAAGACACTACCTGTAGTCCTGCTCCTCTGCCATCGGTTCCTCTTGCTCCTCACTTTGTTCTTGTTCCTAATCACTTGCACAAGACCCTTTGAACCATGGATGAAGGACACCTTGACTGGTCGGTGAGAGGCCTAGCCTTTTCACTGACCTGTGTCCTTCATCCATGGCTCAGAGGGTCATGTGCCAGTGGTTAGGTTTTTAAAGCACTTCAATTTTAGGGCCTGGTGTCCCCGAAAGACACTACCTGGGTCACAACCTTGTGCCTGTTGCACTGCACCTGTAGTCATGCACCTCTGCCATCGGTTCCTCTTGCTCCTCACTTTGTTCTTGTTCCTAACCACTTGCACAAGACCCTTGGAGCCATGGATGAAGGACACCTTGACTGGTCGGTGAGAGGCCTAGCCTTTTCACTGACCTGTGTCCTTCATCCATGGCTCAGAGGGTCCTGTGCCAGTGGTTAGGTTTTTGAAGCACTTTAATATTAGGGACTGGTGTCCCCGAAAGACACTTGGGCAGCTATGCCCTGCAACTCTTCCAGCACAAAGTTGGTGGTTGGTGTTCCTTAAAACTGACCGGGCTATACCATAGATATGTTATTTTTTGTCTTCCATGTTGGAAGAATGTTTCCATGTTGGAAAGTGGTTGTTTTTGCAATAAAAAAATTTGTTTTTACATACCTCAGTGTGATGAGTAGTTGTTCTTGTGGTGTGACTGCTCTCCTGAACGTGGTATCCTTCTTCCTAAGGTCATCCTTCACCATCTCCAAAAGGGTATCAAACCTGTCAGGAGATGGAAAGGAAGAAGCTGTAAATTATGTTGTGGGACAAGGTGTTGGGTGGAGGATGGGGGAGGTGTGTTTACAGAGGTTTGGGAGTGTTGTGGAGGGTGGGGGTGTAGTGTATAGCTAGGTATACAGGGGTGTGGGGGTCAGGGTGGTGTGTTTAGCTAGGTATACAGGGATGAGGTGTTGTGGGGGTGAGGGTGGGGTGTTTAGGGATGGTGGGGGTTGGTGTATTTAGGCCTAGATACTTACAGGGGAATAGACATCCGAGTGTAGCTGTAGAACTTCTGTGGGTGTCGTCTGAGGTCCCGGTAGAGGGCCTGGAACTCTCCCTTCCTCTGCCTCCTGGCTAGTAGAGGGTGCACCCACCATCTCCTGCGAGGAGCACGCCTTCTCCCCACATAGTAGTAGGTAAACAACAAGAAGGAGAGAATTCCCAGGTAATAAGCGTAAAAAATGACTGGATCCATGGTCCCAACTGCTGTCTCTGTATCCAAGGATGGTCTCCACACGTCCAGCTGTCTCCAACAATGACCCCAGAGCTTCTGCTGACCTCCCAGAACCCCAGGTATTTATACAGGTTGTTATCTCTTTAAGAATCCGGATCCGGACCGCAACCGTGTTCATACCGCACGGAAACCGTGTGCAACCGGACCGGATCCGGACCAGATCCGGACTGGAACCGTACGGGTCAGGTCCGATCCGGCTCCGGTGCGGTCCGGACATCCGGTGCGGTTTTAGCAAAACCGCAAGTGTGAACGGGGCCTTAGAGGCGCCACAGGGCCCACAACCTCCCCAACACCTTAATATCTGGTTATCTGGCTTGCAGTCACTGCTATGTATCCCCTTTTCTTATTTCTTTCTGCTTCAAACACAATTAGGAATGACAGCTGAATGAATTGTGCGCCCCCTCCTACACTGCGCCCTGAGGCTGGAGCCTCTCCAGCCTATGCCTCGGCCCGGCCCTGGCAGCGCTGCAAATGGAATGAAACCTACAGAGACGTGCAGAGTCCCCCCAGAGGCTAAATACACACCTTGCATACAAATCAGATGCAAATTATGCACTAATCACTATTCTGAGAATTTGAATGCAAACTGAAGCCCAGAGTACAGAGGAATGTTCATTGTCTGTTCCTGTCCTAGTTCATCCTCAGTCAATCAGTCGTTGTCATTGAAGAAAATGTGAATCCAGGAGGTGTGAGGTTAACCAGGTGTGCCAAGGACCTCACCCCCGTACCTAGGGGTCACAAACAGTGAAAACCCCAAAGGAACGGCACCACACAGTACAAATATAGCTCAGTTACTTTATTGCAGCATCCAAAAAGAGTGACAGCAACGACAGCCCGCTGTTTCAGCCTTATAGGCCTTTGTCAAGTTGCAGACAGTCAACATAGCTCCCAGCTGTCCCTCTGTCCCTCTCCTCCTCATTTGTCCCTCTTTCAGGACTTTATCCCTCTTTCTATGTAAATATATATATTTCTCTACTACAAAATGTGTTTGATTGACTCTAAACTTAAGGCCCCGTTCAAATCACAAACGCGGATGGCCATGCATGCGGAACGCAACGCATGCGAACGCACGCCATCCGCGTTTGTGTGCATTGCGTGGCTGATCCCATTACTGAAAAGTGAATGGGACAGCCATGCGTTTTTACAAAAAATGCGTGCAGCATGCGTTCCCGGACCGCACAGATCCGGAATGCATGCAGTATGAACATCAGACAGTGCACTCTATGCACTGTCTGATATCGTGCGTGTCTGCCTCCTGCACGCGTTTCCAAAACGCGCCTGGAAACACGTGCAGTGTGAACAGGGCCTTACTCCCATCCTTTAAATTGATATATTACTAATTTTAAAATGTTAATATGAAGGAAAATGAACCAGGATAGAAAGGACCAGTGTGGTTTGAATTATAAAACAATATATTTTACTTATGAAATCTTTATGGTATGCTTGACTAGGGTTGTGGCAGGGGCGTGATCAGGGGTGTGGTGGCTTAAGTGTCCCTCTTTCTCATCTCAAAAAGTTGGGAGGTATGAGTAGAGTGACCAGATTTTTGTCGGTTCAACCTGGGACAAGGGTGGGGGGGGGGGGATGGGGGGTTGCCGCGCCAAAAAATGGGCATGGCCATGACATTGTATTTGCGGAGCTAGCATAATGATGTAACAGCGAGGCATAAGAAAGCAGTGTTTACGCCATGTTGTGGTCAAACGAGGATTTGCATCATGGGTGTGCAGAAACTGTGTGATGCTATTTAATAGTATACCGTAACCCCAAAGCAGCAAACATAGCCAACTATGACCATTAAATAATAAATGCAACAACAATTACCCCGGACACCACAAAATAAACGCAACGTGGGCAACATGTCAGCACAAAATAAACGCAATGTGAGCAACATGTCAGCACAAAATAAACGCAATGTGGGCAACATGTCAGCACAAAATAAACGCAATGTGAGCAACACGTCAGCACAAAATAAACGCAATGGGGGCAACATGTCAGCACAAAATAAACGCAATGCGAGCAACATTTCAGCACAAAATAAATGCAATGTGTGCAATATTTCAGCACAAAATAAACGCAATGTGTGCAACATTTCAGCACAAAATAAACGCAATGTGTGCAACATTTCAGCACAAAATAAACGCAATGTGAGCAATTTGTCAGCACAAAACAAACGCAATGTGAGCAACATGTCAGCACAAAATAAACGCAATGTGAGCAACATGTCAGCACCAAATAAACGCAATGTGAGCAACATTTCAGCACAAAATAAACGCAATGTGTGCAACATGTCAGCACAAAATAAACGCAATGTGAGCAGCATTTCAGCAGAAAATAAACGCAATGTGAGCAACATTTCAGCACAAAATAAACGCAATGTGAGCAACATGTCAGCACAAAATAAACGCAATGTGAGCAACATGTCAGCACAAATTAAACGCAATGTGAGCAACATTTCAGCACAAAATAAACACAATGGCCTCGATTCATCATTCTCTTTGAGATAACTTTTTCCAGTTTGTTAAATTACCGAATTCGAAGTTTAGCGATTTCTAGTTGTATTCATCAAGGTTTTTCCTCATTCGGTGTGAATTCGATAACAATTCGGTAACCATTCGGTAACGTGTCGATATTTCCATTTTACAGTGGTACTTTAACACAAGGCCATAAGATTCCCATGGAATTGTGGGTAAAAGGCAGTCCTTTGAGCACTACGTAGCAACATTCTGAATAGGGCGTAACACCTGGACCAGGATTCTGGAAGTGGTTGGGACAATCCCACAATTTGATAGGAGCCTTTTCTAAAAAATTATAGTGCAGCTAGCAAATTAGTTAACCCTGGCCCTGCCTGTGTTCTCTTACAAGATGATTCAAGAGAAATGCAGATGTCCTGGTATAGCAAATAAATCTATTCTCTTACAAATTTATATGGTTGCAGACCTTATTCTTGCCCTTCTGCTTCTTTGAATCACTCTCAGCTGATACATAACCACTTCAAATGGCTCCATCTTCTCTCTCAGCAATGATCTGACAGGAATAACGACAGAGCAGAGACAGAGAGAACTAATTCTAAATGTAACGCTAAACCACGCCCACTTTCATTTTCATGAATTGCACTTTCTTCCGTTTTAGCGAATCGTTACCGAATCGTTACCGAATGTTCGCTAACAGCTGTAGATAACTTTGATGAATCCTGAAATGAAGTTAACAAATTCGGTATTTTACCAAACTGTTGTTAACAAATTTGCTAAGTGTTGATGAATCGAGGCCCATGTGTGCAACATGTCAGCACAAAATAAACGCAATGTGAGCAGCATTTCAGCAGAAAATAAACACAATGTGAGCAACATTTCAGCACAAAATAAACGCAATGTGAGCAACATTTCAGCACAAAATAAACGCAATGTGTGCAACATGTCAGCACAAAATAAACGCAATGTGAGCAACATGTCAGCACAAAATAAACGCAATGTGAGCAACATTTCAGCACAAAATAAACGCAATGTGAGCAGCATTTCAGCAGAAAATAAACACAATGTGAGCAACATTTCAGCACAAAATAAACGCAATGTGAGCAACATTTCAGCACAAAATAAACGCAATGTGTGCAACATGTCAGCACAAAATAAACGCAATGTGTGCAACATGTCAGCACAAAATAAACGCAATGTGAGCAGCATTTCAGCACAAAATAAACGCAATGTGAGCAACATTTCAGAACAAAATAAACGCAATGTGAGCAACATTTCAGCACAAAATACACACAACGTGTGCAACATGTCAGCACAAAATAAATGCAATGGGGGCAACATTTCTCCTGTAAAAAAAAAAAAAAGCATTTACTCACCTGACAGAAGTCTCCGGCCTCTGGCGCGCTGCTCCCGGGACCACCTTCCTCCTCCTGCAGTCTCACGCGCTGACAGGCAGAGCATGGCTACGGCAAGATGGCGCCCGAGGCCCTGTACTGGAGACACAAATAATCTCCAGTACAGGGCTTCATCTTCCCGTAGCCCTGCTCTGCCTGCTGGAACCCGGAAGACTATGCAGGCTCAGGCTGGAGCGGGGCTGCGGGCAATGAACTGGCGTGGCGTCTATTAGACGCCGCAGCCAGTTCATGCAGATACGGTGGCCAGAGTCCCGAGGCCGGGACAGCGGACCCCTCATGCAGCCTGGGACAGCGGACCCCGAAGGCGGGACGCGTCCGGGGTAAAGCGGGACGTATGGTCACCGTAGGTATGAGTCAATAGTATTACTATTGACTGTGTGGCAACTCAACATAGGCCTATAAGGCTGAAACAGCGGCTGTCGTTGCTGTCACTCTTTTTGGATGCTTCAATAAAGTAATTGAGCTATATTTGTACTGTGTGGTTCCTTTGGAGCAATCATTCCTTGAAAAATCTGACTTTCGGCTAAAGTCCCGATGTTCCCTCCTATCACACGCCCATCTCCTTCTCCTCCCTGCCCCATTCACGCCCTTTAGGAGCTACTGGGAGGATGATAGGAGGGAACATCTCCATAAACCCGCCTCTTCCTGTCAGAGATTTTGACTGTCGCCAAACACTTACCTTTTTCAAGGAGTGGTTACGGGGACAGGGGGGAACGAGAAGAGGAACGGACACTGCACAGAGGTATGTGGTTCCAGCATGAACATTCACAGTGTAACAATACCCTCCACTAGGGGGCCTGAGCGCTCTCTCCTCCCCTTGTTTCACAGTAGGGTTTTTAGGATAGGGATTGTTAACATTTGTATAGCGTTTTTTTTCCCCTGTTGGACTCACTCAGTACGTCATCCCAGAGCATTAGGGAGTCTTGCCCAAGGACTCCTTACTGAATAGGACTGGTCTTCTGTGCCAAAGTCCGTGGCTTTATCCAATCACGCAGGGAGCAGTGTATATTTACCTGCCTTGGCGCTGCATTGGGTCTCCTGTTCCTCCTAGCTGGCAGCCACTATGCTGCTGTTCTCCCGACTCCTGATGCGTGTCACGTGATCAGCAGTACAGCATGATTGGCTGCCGGAAGCAAGAGGAGGCCATCTGGAGCAGGTAAGTATACACAGTGATTACTCTGCAGGGAAGGGGGGTTGGGCAGGGACTTATGTGACTTGCTATACATGGAGAGGGGCATACATGTGTGTCACATGATCAGCAGTACAGCATGATTGGCTGCCGGAAGCAAGAGGAGGCCAGCTGGAGCAGGTAAGTATACACAGTGCTTACTCTGCCAGGATGGGGTGGTAGGGAGGGACTTATGCGACTTGCTATACATGGAGAGGGGCATACATGTGTGCATGAGCATGTTATGGGGTGGGCAGTAGGGCTGGATAGGGGTCTTCTTGTTACACCCCTGACTCTGTGCTGAGGTAGCTTTGCCATGGGTAAATTATACTTTTATCAATGTATTGCTTATATCTAAAAATGGGTATGTTTTTCTGGAGTTTTCTGTAATAAAATACTGAGATTTCTGTCATAGGAGAACACAACGAGAGTGTACACAAATCAGCCAGCATTGGGCACGGACAGTGAATCGAGATTCACTCACCAGAGCGGTTATTTGGCAGAGCAGGAGCTGAGAATTCATTTGCCGAGTAGGTATTTGGAATGTGCCCAATGCTCAGTGAACCACTACAGACTCGCCTGGCCCCCTTATATCTCCTCCATGCAGATCGCAGGACAGGATCTCTCAATGACGCTCCACCAACAGGTGTCTGCAACGTTTAACCGCTGACGCTGCCGCACACAGGTGTACCGACAAATCATCAGATGTCAGTCAAATCACAGGCACAACTGAGTAATAGAATCCGCCCGTACGGATGTCAGTGTATACAGCAATGTACATGGCAGGTGTCTTTGTGGGTTTCCTCCAGGCACTCCGGTTTCCTCCCACTTCCCAAGAACATACAGATAAGATAATTGGCTTCCCCCTAAATTGGCCCTAGACTACGATACATACACTACACGATACATACATAGACATATGACTATGGTAGGGATTAGATTGTGAGCTCCTCTGAGGACAGTTAGTGACAAGACAATATATACTCTGTACAGCGCTACGGAAGATGTCGGCACTATATAAATACTAAAAATAATAATACCACAAGAGACAGATGGCAGATAATCATGTATGTAGCTTGGTGGCATAGTGCTTAGCACTCTCACAGAACTAGAGTCCCAAGTTCAATTCCCAGCATTTGTCCTCCTCACTGCATTTGTGGGGATGTGGCAGTGGACCTGAACTCTTGCACAGGACAGAAGAAAAACAGAGAAATGCACCCTGTATGTATTTAGGTAGTTTAGCCTGTCTAATCCCCCCTCATATGTGACTAATCACAAGTGTAATTTGATCTCTCAGCTGTCTGCCATGGCAGAGAGGTAATTGGTGAACATAGGATGTTAACAATATGTCTGCTTCCATGAGGTCGCATTCACAGTGCCACGTTGGAGAGCTGCGTTATAAAGTCTTATAACACAGCTTATCCCACTGTGATGATAATCCTATGGGCTGTTCACAGTGCGCCGTGAAGGTCGCGTTGAAAATGTTGCGTTGTGGTAACTCACTGCTTACAGTGCACTACCTCTAACGCAGACACGTTGCGATTTTATTGTCGCATTAAGCCGCAACGTCCCACTATGAATATACCCTCAAAGCAAGAAGTAGACACACTGCAGAGTTATTGCAGGATTTGTATCAGCTGTAACAAAGAAATGTTTTTCTTTAAAGGCTATTATGCTGTTGCATATCTTTTAGAGCAAAGAGGAAGTTCTGAGTTCAGGTCCACTTTAAAGTGTCCCTCTTTCCTATCTCAAAAAGTTGGGAGGTTTAACTCAGCACACTAATCCAAATATTTCTGGTGATCTGAGGGCACCTGTGACTCGATGAAGGATGTGCCTTTGTCAGTAATTGTCCCAATCCGGCTGCGTTTCTGGTTTGGCTGAACCAGCCTGTTCCTGTCTGTCCACTTTGTACGCGGCTCACAAATTAGGATTTCCTAGAAAGCCAAACTCAGGAAGAACTGGCTGAGTAGGAGGTGTGCTGCGTCTATTGCTGTCCCCCTCTGAGGAACTGGCTGAGTAGGAGATGTGCTGCGTCTATTGCTGTCCCCCCCTGAAGAAATCAGCAGTGATTAGAGTATTGCGTATCTCGGCCTCCTTCATTAACATACACAACATTTTTATAGAACAATTATTATTAGTGTGGCAATTTAATGTCAATGACTAACTCCATTGCTGCACTCACCAGCCAACTGATGCAACTGATCAAATGGCGTATACACACCATGCAATTCTCCCGTCAGATCGATCAATAGTTTCCAGCATCTGCTGCCGATTGGGAAAGTGATTGATTTTGTGCAGTACTTTCTCTGGTTGAACTCAATTGAACGTATGTCTTTTTTCAACCCAAATAACTATGTAACTATGATCTCAAAATCGATTCCTTTCCTGATCTGAAGCAGATTGGACATGCAGGAAATTATGCATCGATTCGTCAATCTGATGCAGGGCCGGTTCAAGTAACAATTGGGCCCTAGGGCAAAATTAGCCTGGGGGCCCCCTAACAGACACGCCCGACCAAAAAGCGCCATTAGAGGCCCTTTGTTGCAGCCAAATTTCCCTCCTGGGCCCCTGAGCTGGCTGCTGACCCTCCCCCAATCACCGCCCAACTTAACAAACTCTGCAGAGTCATTCCTGCCGTGCACAACCGATCCAGCACTTTCAACATGTTATGGCACCAATTTCCATCTGATTTCGATAAAATGACCGAATTGGCTGGTCTATCAGGTTTCAAAATCGCTGGATGTATGGCCACCTTTAGGTTGTATGCCTTAGGGCCCATTCACACTTGCTGATCGCAAAACACTAGCGATTTTCCTAGCGTTTTGCTCTGGCATTTTTTGGCAATTAACGCCAAAAACAATCACCATTCACACCTGGCGATTTTTTTTAGCGATCGCGGTTTGCGCTTCTATAGCACTGAAACGCGATTGCCGGGAAATCACCTGAAAATGAGAATGGGCCCATAGACTTTTATTACCCTAGTGCTTTGAAAAGCGCTAGCGTTTAAGCGTTTTGCCGAAATCGCCGGCAAAACGCTCAAGTGTGAATGGGCCCTCACAGCTACCCAGGACTTTTTGCTGCCTGAGGCAAACTTGTGGGAATGCCCCCCTCTCCGATTTGGATTGATCGCTCAGCACCCAACAATTTGCACCGCATGTTATAGCTGCGGCGAGCCCCCAACAAGCACCTTCAGTATAGTTATAGTCAGGTACAGTTGCCCCCAGTATAGGTTAGCCAGGCACAGTTGCCCCCAGTATAGGGTAGTCAGGTACAGTTGCCCCCAGTATAGGTTGGCCAGGCACTCTCTTCACTTCCTGTTGCTGCCCACAGACTTCTGCCCACTGAGGAAGTCGCCTCACTTGGCATCATGGGTGGACCGGGCCTGTTGAGCAGTACTAAAGCTAACTGCATGGCGTCCTTGCGGACAATCAGATTTTTTTAAAATATGAAGTGGTGTGTGTCCATAAAAATATAAATACGCCATGACTGATTTGCAAATCAGGCGAATATTCCTTGTCTGTTTGGGTGAATACAGTGGCTGGATAGTGTACTGGTTAAAGGCTCTGCCTTTGTTTGACATGGGAGACCAGGGTTCGAATCTTGGCTAGGGTCAGTACCTATTCAGTAAGGAGTCCTTAGGCAAGACTCCCTAACACTGCAGGATGGCCTCCTGAGCGCGTCCCAGTGGCTGCAGCTCTTGAGCGCTTTGAGTCCGACAGGAGAAAAGCGCTATACAAACGTTCGGATTATAAAATTTCACATTAGAGTGCACAACGGGGTTAAAGGATACCTGAGCGCTAAAAGGATGCGTAACGTGTGTATGGGGAGCTGTGCGTATCCTTACCGCATCTCCCACTGTTCTCCGGTAATAATCCAATTTCTCGTCAGCATGGTCAGTGACCTGCGACCCAGACATACTGCGCATGCACAGTATGTCCGCTAGGGCGCCTTGTGACCATGCAAACACGCTGAAGTCACATGGCGTCGCCGGGGAGCGCGGTCATAAGGTATCCTAGCGGACATACTATGCCTGTGTAGTGCAGTGTGTCTGGGTCAGAGGTCACTGACTGCGCTGACCAGGAAGAGGAAGAATTATTACCGGAGAACGGAGGGAGAGGCCAGGGCAGAGCCGGGACAAGGTCCTCCAGCACCCAAGGCTGAGACACCAAAGTGCGCCCCTCCATCCCTCCACTCCAGCCGTCACACACTGATTGCTATTAGATTAAGAGGCACCCGGGGCCCCCAATACCTTAATCTCTACCTATTTGGCTTACAGTCACTGCCAGGTATCCCCTTTTCTTATTTCTTCCTGCTTCAAACACAATAGGGGCATGATAGCTGAGGGAGTTGTGCTCCCCCTCCTACACTGCGCCCTGAGGCTGGAGCCTCTCTCGCCTTTGCCTCGGCCCGGCCCTGGGCCAGTGCACAGGAGGTGAGATAAGGATCTGCACGGCTCCCCATATAAACATTAGGCGTCCTTTTGGAATTTAGTTTAGCGCTAAGGGCTCTTTCACATGTGAGCTGAATTTGTGCGTTTTTGACACATCGCCTGCGTTTTCCTATGTGCTGTAAGGGCTGGTTCACACTGGACGCTTTGTTAATGTTTTGCTGGAGCAAAAAGCAGTTTTTCCACTGTACAGGAAAGCGATTTAGGAGTGATTGCGTTTCGTGCATCTATAACAGTGAAATGCAATCGCTCGAAAAATGCTGCACCATCAGCAAATCGCTAATCACTGACGATCGCTGCAATGTGAACACTAACACTGACTTGTATTAACAGCAGTACTTTGCTGATCGCCAGTGATCAGCAAATCGCCCAGTGTGAGCGAGCCCACAGACTGAAACTGCATTAAAAACGCGCACTCACTGCAGCAAAACGCAAGGGACGAAAAACACATGAAAACGCATTCATCAAAACGTACGCTTTGACATTTCAGCTTTTACCAATGCCCTAAGCAGGGGTCTCAAACTCGCGGCCCGAGGGCCATTTGCGGCCCTCGATACAATATTTTGTGGCCCGCGACGGCAAAAGCTTCCTTATAGTTCGCTTCAGTGCTCCCAAGTAATCCGCCGCATCCCCGACGCTAAACGAGGGCTGCAGAGCCCCCAAATCGCCCGGGGGGCAATCCGCCGGCATTTCCTGTAAGGGGCAGAGCTTTTAGCTTCAGCTCTGCCCCTCCTGACGTCAATCGCGGCGCATCGCCGCCTCTCCCCGCCCCTCTCTGTGAAGGAAGAATGAGAGGGGCGGGCAGAGGCGGCGATGCGCCGCGATTGACGTCAGGAGGGCCAGAGCTGAAGCTGAAAGCTGCTGATTGATTGATTCCCTTATGCGGCCCAACCTCATCCTGACTTTGCCTCCTGCGGCCCTCAGGTAAATTGAGTTTGAGACCCCTGCCCTAAGGTATCCTTTAAGCTGCTGAAGGGGGCCACACACCATACAATTTTTTAAATATCTGTTCAATCAATAATAGCAATCAATATTTCTGACTGATTGTAGCAATTCAAAAATCTGACCAATGTACCACACACCTACTGTATGTTCAATTTTTCCCCAATCATGAATAAAATAATTGAAAGCACAGAAAATGTTTTGGGGAACTGCACATCAAGCAACTGACAATCCATCACACACCATACAATTCTTGATAAAGTTGGTCTGAAATTTCCAACATGTCCAATCTCCAAAAATTGAAAAACAAAACAGTAAATTCAATCGGATTTAAAATTTCATCCATTTGTGTGTGTGTGTGTGTGTGTACAGTGTGTGTGTACAGTGTGTGTGTGTGTATACAGTGTGTGTGTGTGTATACAGTGTGTGTGTGTGTGTACAGTGTGTGTGTGTGTGTGTACAGTGTGTGTACAGTGTGTGTGTGTGTGTGTGTGTGTGTGTGTTTCGTCCATGGTGTGTGTGTGTGTGTGTACAGTGTGTGTGTGTGTGTATACAGTGTGTGTGTGTGTGTGTGTGTGTGTGTACAGTGTGTGTGTGTGTGTGTGTGTGTACAGTGTGTGTACAGTGTGTGTGTGTTTCGTCCATGGTGTGTGTGTGTGTGTGTACAGTGTGTGTGTACAGTGTGTGTGTGTGTGTGTGTATACAGTGTGTGTGTGTGTATACAGTGTGTGTGTGTGTGTGTGTGTACAGTGTGTGTGTGTGTGTACAGTGTGTGTACAGTGTGTGTGTGTGTGTGTGTGTGTACAGTGTGTGTGTGCGTACAGTGTGTGTACAGTGTGTGTGTGTGTGTGTTTCGTCCATGGTGTGTGTGTGTGTGTGTGTGTGTACAGTGTGTGTGTGTTTCGTCCATGGTGTGTGTGTGTGTGTGTGTACAGTGTGCGTGTTTCATCCATGGTGTGTGTACAGTGTGTGTGTGTGTGTGTGTACAGTGTGTGTGTGTGTTTCGTCCATGGTGTGTGTGTGTATACAGTGTGTGTGTGTGTGTACAGTGTGTGTGTGTGTGTGTACAGTGTGTGTGTGTGTGTGTACTGTGTGTGTGTGTTTCGTCCGTGGTGTGTGTGTGTGTTTCGTCCGTGGTGTGTGTGTTTCGTCCGTGGTGTGTGTGTGTGTACAGTGAGTGTGTGTGTGTGTGTGTACAGTGAGTGTGTGTGTGTGTGTATACAGTGTGTGTGTGTGTGTGTGTACAGTGTGTGTGTGGGGTGTGTGTGTGTGTTTCGTCCGTGGTGTGTGTGTGTGTGCACACCGCACACACACACACCACGGACGAAACACACTGTGTGTGTGTGTACAGTGTGTGTGTGTGTGCGTGTGTTTCGTCCGTGGTGTGTGTGTGGGGTGTGTGTGTGTGTATAGTGTGTGTGTGTGGGTGTGGTGTATGTGTGTGGTGTGTGTCATCCATGGTGTGTGTGTGTATGGCGTGGGTGTGTGTGTACAGTGTGTGTATATAGTGTGTGTGTGGGGGGTGTTTGTGTATAGTGTGTGTGTGGTGTGTGTGTGTATAGTGTGTGTGTGTAGGTGTATGTGTGTGTCGTCCGTGGTGTGTGTGTGTGTATGGTAGTTGGTGTGTGTGTACAGTGCGTGTGTGTGTGTGTGTACTGTGTGTGAGTGTGTGTACAGTGTGTCGTCCGTGGTGTGTGCGTGTGTACAGTGTGTGTGTGTATAGTGTGTGTAGGTGTGGTGTGTGTGTGGTGTGTGTCGTCCGTGGTGTGTGTGTGTGTGTGTACAGTGTGTGTGTGTACAGTGTGTGTGTGTCGTCCGTGGTGTGTGTGTGTGTACAGTGTGTGTGGTGTGTGTATAGTGTGTGCGCGTGTAGGTGTGGTGTATGTGTGTGTCGTCCGTGGCGTGTGTGTGTACAGTGTGTGTGTGTGTGTGTACAGTGTGTGTTTGTGTGTACAGTGTGTGTGTGTACAGTGTGTGTGTGTGCATGTACAGTGTGTGTGTGTGCATGTACAGTGTGTGTGTGTGTGTGTGTGTGTACAGTGTGTATGTGGGGTGTGTGTGTGTGGTGTGTGTGTGTATAGTGTGTGTGTGTGTAGGTGTATGTGTGTGGTGTGTGTCGTCCGTGGTGTGTGTATGGTGTTGGTGTGTGTGTGTACAGTGTGTGTGTGTACAGTGTGTGTGTGTGTACAGTGTGTGTGTGTGTGTGTGCATGTACAGTGTGTGTGTGTGTGTACAGTGTGTGTGTGGGGTGTGTGCGTATAGTGTGTGTGTGGTGTGTGTGTGTATAGTGTGTGTGTGTGTGTAGGTGTATGCGTGTCGTGTGTGTCGTCTGTGGTGTGTGTATGGTGTTGGTGTGTGTGTGTACAGTGTGTGTGTGTGTGTACAGTGTGTCGTCCGTGGTGTGTGTGTGTGTGTGTGAGAGTGTGTGTGTGAGAGTGTGTGTGTGTGTACAGTGTGTGTGTGTGTGTACAGTGTGTGTGTGTGTGTACAGTGTGTGTGTGTGGGTGTCGTCCGTGGTGTGTGTGTGGTGTATGTGTGTGGTGTGTGTCGTCCGTGGCGTGTGTGTGTACAGTGTGTGTGTGTGGTGTGTGTGTGTGGTGTGTGTGTGTAGTGTGTGTGTGTACAGTGTGTGTGTGTACAGTGTGTGTGTGTACAGTGTGTGTGTGTACAGTGTGTGTATAGTGTGTGTGTGCGTGTATGTAACATGACCAGGTACCTGCTGGCGGGACACAGGCACCCCTGGTGGAGAAATAGAAGACACAGGAGGCAGTGTGCCAGGGCATAGGTGAGCGTAAGCTCTGCTGCAACACCCTGCATGGCCGGGAGAGCATGGCCGGGAGGGAGACTGGCTGGGGGTCTGTCGGTCACACGCTGCTGCCGTCACGCCCCCAACTTCCCCGCACCCCCTTCTTTTGAGTGAGATCGTTCCAGCCTACACAATCGATAATTTTTGGTTGATTTTGCTTGTCACGAGGGAATCCGATTTGCTCATTGTGATGGAATTTGCTGGGAAATCGACTAGTGTATGTTCGCCTTCACCACGTTAGCATTCCTGTTGCCCGCGATTAAACTTTTTGCGGAAACGATCAATATCAAGCGATGTGTGGCCGTAAAATATGAATATTCCCCTGGTCGATTTTTAATTAGCCGAATATTCCTTGTTTGCAGAAGGGTAAAGCTGGCCATATATATATACTAGTAGATTTCCACCCAATGTTCCAAAACGATCAATTCCTTTCTGAAACAATGCAGAAGGAATCGGTTCCTACCACACACAGCACATTGATTGTATATAGATCCCACCAGGAGATCTATTGAAAATTGATTGAGCCACAACGTTACGCTATTTGATGTAATGTTATGGGCCAATATACCGCTGCACCTGCTCAACGTAGATTTGCTGGCCTGTACAATCAAAAGTTTGATTGATTCTTGATCATAATTTGATCGATCAAACATTTAAAGGTGCCCATACATGACTTGACTGTGTGTTTTGATCATTTTATTGGATTGGGCAGGGAATCGATTATGTTCCACTCTGCCTGAATGATGGAAAATGGCCGATATCTGGTTGAATCGACTGATAGGCTTGGTTGAGCAGGATGGAAAATAAGGGACCTTAACCGAGCCAGCAAAAAAAGTTTCACTTACCTGGGGCTTCCCCAGCCCCCTGCAGATGTCCTGCGCCCGCGCCGTCGCTTACCTGTCATCCGGTCCCCTGCCATGGTGACTGGGCAGTCGCTGAGCCGCCAGTTGCAGAGCAAGTGTGCCTGTGCGGTCCTGGCTGCGCGTGTCATCAATTGCGCTCCCGTCCCTGTGGCCACCCTGCGCAATACGCATACTATGTGGAAGAACATCAATGCCGCCAAGAGCATGCCCAATCGACAAAGCGACCAATTTCAGGTCGAAATTGGTTGCATGTATCGATCGGACATACTGCAAGACTTTGGGCTGTTGTGGTCGATCGGGTGTGTGGGTGTAACAGTAAGCGATATTGGGACAAGCAACAAACGCGGCAAAAGCTTGGCGAGCCACTGCTACGTGCATGTACTGCACATGCGCAGGACGGCCACAGGGATGGGAGCACAATCGAGGATGCACACCGGGCCAGTCACCGAAAACCAAACTGAGCCATGGTGTGGGACTAGATGATTGGAGAGTGACAGCGCGGGCACAGGTCGTCTGCAGGGGGCTGGGGGAATCCCCAGGTAAGTGAAACTTTTTTTTGTGCTGGTTCAGGGTCCCATTCACACTTGAGCGGGAATCGCGCGATTCCCGTTCACTGCAAATCGCTAGTGTTTTGTTTTTATTTTAAACCGGCTAGCCATTTAATCCTATAGCAGTGTTCTGCGATTAGCATGTATAGAACCGATAATCACGATCGCTCTCAAAACTCTACAGTGTCCAGTGATTTTCTGCGTTAATCATGGAAAAATCACTCCCACAAAACGCTAGCGGTAATCGCTAGCGTTTTGCGATTTTAGATGTAAACGGCGCCTTAAAGTTTCCTAAACAAAAAGGAGGGGGGGGGGGGGGGGGGAGTTTAACTTTCCTGGGGCTTCTACTGGTCCTCTGCAGCTGCCCTGTGCCAGCGCCGCAAAAAATCTATCCTCTGCCCCCCCCCCTGCAGCGACCCTCTGTCACTTGGATGCACACCTCCTGATCACGCTCCTGTGAATGTGAGCGTTCTGTGCATGCACAGTACGCAAAACTCAATATTGCGCGTGCGCAGACTTGTGATCAAGGGTGAGCGCGGCCATGGCTGCGGAGTGGTGTCGACTCGCCGAGCTCTCGCCGTTGCTCATCCCGATATCGATTGCCGTTATCGCCGCACACCCGACCGACCACGATGGCCTGACGTCTTGCTGTAGGTCCAATCGATACATGCAACAGATTTCAGCCCTAAATTGGCCGATTGGTCGATCAGACATGCTCTTGGCAGCTCCGATTTTCATCCAATTGGATAAATATCGAATCAGATGGTCGATCATTCAGGTTGATAGATGTATGGCAGCCTGTATGGTTGATTGGCTGCAGAGTCGCCTGATGTATGGCAAGTAGCAATCAGCGTCCCCATCAGACAGACCGGCAGCCCCGGAGAGGAGAGCCCCGGACACCGGCAGCCTCCCGCATACTCTCCGGAGCGCACAATGCTCGCTCTGTCCTCTGCCGGGCGGGGAAGGGTTAATGGGCGGGGAAGGGTTAATGCCCCGCCCCTCCTCCTGCCACCCGCATGGGACTAGTAAACAGTCACCTCCCCCCCTGCACGGCTCCCCCTGCCATAGGCCGGTCTCCCGGGGGCCCCGCCCCGCCTCTGCATGTCATTAGCATAGATTAGTGCAGGGCAGGTGCAGAGGGAGAGGAGACGGCAGTGCAGGAGGACCATGGCTGCTGCTCACACACTGCTACAGGGCTGCTGCTTCATCCTGGGGGGCTTCCTGCTCAGCACTGCAGGCACAGGTAAGCTCCAGGGGGTGCCCACCCCCCTCCCTGCCAGCAAGGGGTTAATGTCACTGTCACCCCCCCATACTCTGTTCTATGGCATACTAACCCTTCCCCTGCCAGGTCCTGTGGCTCAACACTGCAGGGACAAGTAAGCTTCAGGGGTGCCCACCCCCCTTCTTACCCCCCCTCCAGGGGCTGCCAGCAAGGGGTTAATGTCACTGTCACCCCCATGCTCTCTGGCATGTTAACCCTTCCCCTGCCAGGTGCTGTGGCTCAGCACTGCAGGGGTTAATGCATGAAATGTCACATTGTGTCTTCTTGTTGCTGCTGCTGCTGTAGGATGCAGAGGGAGGGAATGGTGGGGGGACCGGGGGGCTCTCATGCAGAGGGCATTGGCAAGGATGGTCCGCGCCAGGATGCTGCAGACGGGTTTAAACAAAGGGATGTGTGTTTAAGGGGGCAGCATCCATGCCCCCCCTTCCTCCGCGCTCCTTCGTGTCAGGTGCCAATCACCAGCTGCTGGGGGTGATGGATGCTGCAGGGGGGGAGGTGAAAGGGTTAATGGCGAAGGAGCAGGATGGTGCCCTTGTCACCGTCTCCCCCTCGTCCCCCTCTCTCTCTCTCTTCTTCGCAGTGCCAAGGAGCCAGCAGGAGCGATTCCACCCCTTTGTCCGCATTGTCCATTCAGGAAGGGCTGGCAGTGGTACCCAGTGTGCCCAGGATCGCTCCCCCCCCCCCAATCCATGGATGTCACTCCTGATCTCCCAGCTCATCTGATGACTTTATGACATATGGAGGAGGATGAAGGAGATTTATGGCAGGGGGTCCTGACCTCTGACCTCAGGGGGCTTCCATGGATGGGAATCCTCACAGATGGCCGGACGCTGTCCAGCTGCCGGCGGACTACAACCTCCAGCAAGCCAGGGTGACAAAGCTGACTGATCACTTCTGGCACTTGTAGTCCCCCCAGCAGCTGGATGGAGCTACAGGTGGTACAGAGTGACCTTCCTCTGTGACTTCCCTGGTGCCTGCGTGGTACCCTGGCATTGCCTGCTGGTGATACATGAAGAAAGGTCATTCGCTGCTCTCTACTTCCCTGTTATTAAACAGAATTGCAAGCCAGGCACTTTGGAACAGTGTTTCTCTCCAAGGCGGTTAGCCTCAAAATGGCACTGTTTAGAGTACGCTGGCTGGCTGCCCAATGTCATTGCCACAGATGGGGTTTGGGAGTTTCAGGGTTAACTTTTCCTGGAGAGATATTATGGGGGAGCGATGTTTGGAATGCAAATTAAATTCAGTGAATTAATTGAAAAAAAAATATTAAAATGTGTGCATGCATTTACATTATTATATTATTATTATTCTGATTGTTGTTATATTGTTTTGTGTGCTCTAATATATGAGGGATCTATGCAGATTGGTCCCAACAAATCTGACTGCGACGTATTACATTTTGGGGGGATAACAAAGTAGCTTGCCTATGTTCAGCGTGATACAATTGACAGTGGATCTGCCACCCTAATGTAGAACAGGCTGATTTTACTATGGAAATCCATAGAGAATATAAGCTATCCGGCAAAACTGCTGGTTGTGACGTTCATAATGATCTGCTGTGAGTTGCAGAAGTTTGTCATTGTTGCCTGGGTCATCGCAAAACAGAGCGTGGGCTGCTGAAAAGTTAGTGTATTGGCAGTTGTGCTGTTGCGGTTGTGGGCAACCAACTGGCGGGAAACCTTATTGATAATAAATATAACCTATGTTTACAAAACTGTCATCGGCAAGGGAATTGCAGTGAAAATCTGACACTGCAGAGTGTGTGTGTTTATGTGGTGTGTGTGTGTGTATATATCTATCTAATGTATGTGTAATTATTACACTTACTGCTGCCATAGCAGATGATGCCACTGTATAAGGTTAAAAAAAAAAATATATATATATATATATATATATATATACATACATACATACATACATACATACATACATACATACATACATACATACATACATACATACATACATACATGTGTGTGTGTCTTATGCTATCACAGCATACTCACTATGATCTATATGTTTTTGTTGCTGATGGATTTTACTGTCTACCAGCCTCACCACGGTCACACTGACACATTTACAGGTCCCCTAAATATGTAAAAAGCATAAAAGTCCCTTTAGGAGAAGCCTGGCAGGAGTTGACACCCGTACCCCGGTGCTGCAAGGCCACAGAGCTTGCCTGGGCATCCAGTGTTTTGATAATAATATGAAGCGTCTTGACACGTCAGCAGAGCCGCACTATTAATCATAAGACGTGCGGTGACCTGACACCCTGCACAATGTGGCCTGCTTATGTCACCCATAATATGTCCCCCTGGTCATTAAACAGCCCCACTGTCTTCTTGTGTCTCAGGACTTGTCATTGTCGGGCTCCTCAGGCAGGGGGCAGTGTGGTTAGCAAGGTGCGCCTTACAAATCTCACTGCAGGGAGGTCTGGCAATATAAATAGAAAGCCAAGGCATTATTTGCAAACATGTGTCGGGGGGGGGGGGGGGGGGGGGGGAGAAGGTGGACGGAACGCTCCTTGGAAGTTAATCTGCCAAGACTTCCTCAAACTGCAGAGCGGATGTTTCCAACAATCCCATTCAAAGCTATAAATATGAAAATGTGACTGCATGATATATATACGGTATATACTGCGCTGTGCGTTTATGAATGACTCACGGCAGGGGACGCGGCCGCTTCTAACTCCTGGCCATGTAGACCTAATCGCGTTCTTTCACCGTGATGGAGAGGAATACGCAGAACCCCACGGAGCAAACACCATTCATCTCTCACTGATGCTGGGCCTGCTAACTGGAATCTGGTTGCCGTTGGTTACAGCACGTTGCGGTATCTAAGGGATGAGCTGCATATCTGTACCATCTTAGGATAGGCCAGTGGGTCTCAAAGTGGTCCCTGACCTGTTTATGGCTGAACCATTGATTGTATCTTCAGCCCCATGTAGTCATTTCTCAGCTTTCCTTGGTCATGTGACCGCAGACCACTCATGGTTTTCTATCGCTGAGGTTGATTGGACGCTATCATAACATTTCTGGACTTGGGCTGGTGGGACGGCTATCCATCAAGGCACAGGTGTCAAACTCGAGGCTCGCGGGCTGAATGCGGCCATCATAGCCATTTTTCCAGAACTTCAAATGTGCATCATTGGAAGGAGTAAAAGACCAACAGCACACGGCCTTTACATCCAGAGGATGACTGTTTGGAGTTAACAAATTGTCTGCTTGAGCTTGGGTGACGCAACAACCCCACGGGACCCCCCTGTAAAATTAGCATGGAACCCCTCAATGCACAAACCCACACGCCTTTCCCCCGGCACTCTCTCCCCACATAGCAGAGCAGTGTAATATTTACCTCCTCCAGCGCTGTGTTCTCTCTTCAGTCCTTCCCAGCAGCTGCACGCTCTGTGCTTCCATACCTCTGGTTCCTGTTCATGTGAATGCAATCGGAGCCAGAGATGTCCAGGAAAAAGCCTTGTATCATTATTAGTTGGAGTTAGGCCTAGTGCACACCGAGCGGTTTTTGGAGCGATCCGCCGGCCACATCCGCCTGGAAAAACGCTTGGCTAATGTATTGCAATGGGATGGTGCACACCGGCGGTTTGATGTTTTTGCCCAGCCACAAATGCGCCTCCTGCTGCACGTTTGCGGATTTCGGAAGCGTTTCGTCCTCAATGTAAAGTATAGGAAAAACACAAACCGCTCTGAAAAACGCTACTTCAGAGCGGTTTGCCAGGCATTTTTGTTACAGTAGCTGTTCAGTTACAGCTTTTACTGTAACAATATGTGTAATCTGCTACACAAAAACGCAGCCAAAACCGCTAGGTATGTGTAGAAAACCTCTCTAAACATACCTAGAATCGCTCTGAAATCAGCTCCCAAAACCGCTAGCGTATTGCGGATCTGCTAGCGGTTTTGG
Source organism: Hyperolius riggenbachi (assembly GCF_040937935.1). Lineage (NCBI taxonomy): Eukaryota > Metazoa > Chordata > Amphibia > Anura > Hyperoliidae > Hyperolius > Hyperolius riggenbachi. Next base: position 385,721,044 of record NC_090651.1, on the reverse strand, counting down.
TGTGCACTGGGCCTTACATAGCGCCAACATACAGGTATTACGCATGTATCAGAGACCCAAAGCAGCACTGGAGCAGCTTAATATTAAACATTAAACTCACTCACTCACTCAGGCCTGGTGCACACCAGAGGAGTTTTTCTGAGCGTTTTGAGTTTTTAAATCTGCTGCTAATGTTATCCTATGTGTCTGTGCACACTGGAGCAATGAGGTTTTGTAAAAAACCCCATAGCATTACATTGGGAAGAGCTTTTGAAACCTCTAAAAGCTCTTCCCAATGTAATGCTATGGGGTTTTGTACAAAACCTCATTGCTCCAGTGTGCACAGATACATAGGATAACATTAGCAGCAGATATAAAAACTCAAAACGCTCAGAAAAACTCCTCAGGTGTGCACCAGGCCTCACTCTTTGAGACTGTTCAATGAAGGGTAAATCTTAAACAGTTTGGCCTGTGACTTGGACTGTGTTGTAGATTTTGGCCCCTTACCTGAGTGAGTTTGACACCCCTGCATTATGGATTGGGCTAACCCAGTGAGATTTATCGCTTGAGGCCTTAGATTTAAATCCTTGTCAACAATAATCCAAGTGGCTACAAGTTGTTATACCTCTTGATCTCGACCAAATAATTTGGCCTGTATATCCTAGGCCAGGCATGGGCAAACTTGGCCTCCCTATACCTCTTACTTCAGTTCCCCTTTAAGGAACTACAAGTCCCACAATGCATTTGCCTTTATGAGTCATAATTGTGTCTGTAAGACTCCTGCAATGCATTGTGGGACTTGTAGTTCCTTAAAAGGGAACTGAAGTAAGAGGTATATGGAGGCTGCCATATTTATTTCCTTTTAATCAATACCAGTTGCCTGGCAGCCCTGCTGGTCCATTTCTCTGCAGTAGTATCTGAATAACACCAGAAACAAGCATGCAGCTAGTCTTGTCAGATCTGACTTTAAAGTCTGAAACACCTGATCTGCTGCATGCTTGTTCAGGGGCTATGGCTAATAGTATTAGAGGCAGAGGATCAGCAGGGCTGCCAGGCAACTGGTATTGTCTAAAAGGAAATAAACATGGCAGCCTCCATATACCTCTTTCTTCAGTTCCCCTTTTAACAGCTGGAGAGCCAAGTTTGCCCTTGCCTGTCCTAGGCCATCCTCCACCAGATAATTCAGTAAAACGGGTCCTACATCAATTTCGATTCCTTCCTCCTGTGTGATCAAATCCGCCAGAAATCTGTATGGCCACGAGACGCATTTACTGTAATTGATTATCGGCAAAATTATGATTGGACTGGAAATTTTGGTCAATGTGATGTGGCGGAGGTTGGTTGCTAGCCCATGGTGTTGCACTGAATTGCGGTTTGTTAGATCTGCGTGTAGTGTATGGCGATTCTATCCCTCTCTCATCAGATTCAGATCAGTCCGCCACATTAGATGGCAATCTAAGCATGTATGGCTACCTGAAGATTGAACATAGTTTGTCTTGTCCTCATGGTCTATACCTCCCTTACATAACATATGTATTGTACTGTCTATGTTTTGATTTCAGTGAATTTGATATAAGTAAATAAAGAGAAAACTGTTCCTGGCATTTTCCATCTTGATTCCCTCTAAATGAAGTCAATCCTGATGTCATTTCCTCCCTTACTTTTTGTTTTCTCCTACAATCTGCACTGTATTAGCTAGCTTGCTTTGTAAATACATGTGAGCACAGCGTAGATCCAATTTCAGCAGCTTTACACTGAACTGCCCTCAGTCAATCAGTGAGGAGCAGGAAAGTGGGAGGGATGATGACAGCTTCCTTCTCATTGGCGATGGCAAAAATAGAGCCAGGCTGACTGAGATAAGATTTATTACAGCAGAAACCTTTCTGATTAGATTGGAGTGCTTGCAATGCATGGTGAGGTTCCAGGCTGCATTATGAACACAGAGCAGTGGGTACCAGTAAATGGGATTTGATTTTGTGGCTGACAGTCCCTCTTTAAAGGACATCGGAAGTGAGAGGTATACGGAGGCTGCCATATTTGTTTCCTTTTTAAACAATACCAGTTGTCTGGCAGTCCTGCTGATCTATTTGGCTGCAATAGTGTCTGAATAACACCAGAAACAAGCATGCAGCTAATCTTGTCAGGTCTGACAGTAATGTCAGAAACTCTAGATTTGCTGCATGCTTGTTCAGGGGCTATGGCTGAATGTATTAGAGGCAGAGGATCAGCAGGGCTGCCAGGCAATGTGCATTGTTTAGAAGCAAATAATGTTCATCTCCCCTCACTTATCCCTCCCCCCTACATGACATCACTCCCGCTCCCTCTCCGCACAGAGCAGAACACATTGCAGCATGTCTGCACAGCCTCGGCACTGCAATGTCGTCCAAGGGATAAGCTTCCAATCCCTTTCAGGTGACAATTAACGTGTCTACGGTCCTTAAGTGGCTGATTGTGAAGGTAAATCCTCATGCTGCATGGAGGTGGTAACATTGGCCAGTGATTGCTCAATAATAATTGATAGTGTGTAGCAGGCCTCAGGAAAGGCTGTAAGACTCATTTGCTGAGATCTATCCTGTGCCTGTAGCTTTTATTCATGTTGAGGGGATGTCCTCAGTAAGCAGCAGGTCCATGGGGGCCAGACTTGTTTGGTTTCAGCATATTTTGGTGAATGCCCCCCTCAGGGTGTCCCGGCCTCCTGTCTGCCAGATCATGACTTTCACGCTTTGTTTTCTTACCTCGCTTTCATCTATTGGTGGGAGTTGCAGATATTACCCAATTAACACGCATATAACCTGTACAATGTTCAGCTGTACTCTGGTGATGTCATCGCGGGGGTTCACCTTTTGCAGTGACCCCCTATTAGCCGTATCACAGAGGGTTGTTCGTGTTGTAGATCCGTGCACGAAAAATGCTGGTGAGAAAATTAGTTGTAGTACTGGTGATTGGTGCAGTGCTGTGTAGCTTGGTGGTTAGTGTCGTGTGAGACCATAGTGCTGGTGATTAGTGCAGCTCTGTGGCTCGGTGGTTAGTGGCATGATCCGTGTGAGAGCGTAGTGCTGGTGATTAGTGCAGCCCTGTGGCTCGGTGGTTAGTGGCTGGATCAGTGTGAGAGCGTAGTGCTGGTGATTAGTGCAGCTCTGTGGCTCGGTGGTTAGTGGAATGATCCGTGTGAGAGCGTAGTGCTGGTGATTAGTGCAGCCCTGTGGCTCGGTGGTTAGTGGAATGATCCGTGTGAGAGCATAGTGCTGGTGATTAGTGCAGCCCTGTGGCTCGGTGGTTAGTGGCTGGATCAGTGTGAGAGCGTAGTGCTGGTGATTAGTGCAGCTCTGTGGCTCGGTGGTTAGTGGAATGATCTGTGTGAGAGCGTAGTGCTGGTGATTAGTGCAGCTCTGTGGCTCGGTGGTTAGTGGCATGATCAGTGTGAGAGCGTAGTGCTGGTGATTAGTGCAGTGCTGTAGCTTGGTGGTTAGTGGCTGGATCAGTGTGAGAGTGTAGTGCTGGTGATTAGTGCAGTGCTGTGGCTCGGTGGTTAGTGGCATGATCCGTGTGAGAGCGGAGTGCTGGTGATTAGTGCTGACCTGTGGCTTGGTAGTTAGTGGCATAATCCGTGTGAGAGCGTAGTGCTGGTGATTAGTTCAGTGCTGTGGCTCGGTGGTTAGTGGAATGATCTGTGTGAGACCGGAGTGCTGGTGATTAGTGCAGCCCTGTAGCTCGGTGGTTAGTGGCATGATCTGTGTGAGACCGGAGTGCTGGTGATTAGTGCAGCCCTGTAGCTCGGTGGTTAGTGGCTGGATCTGTGTGAGACCATAGTGCTGGTGATTAGTGCAGCCCTGTAGCTCGGTGGTTAGTGGCATGATCTGTGTGAGACCGGAGTGCTGGTGATTAGTGCAGCCCTGTGGCTCGGTGGTTAATGGAATGATCCATGTGAGAGGGTAGTGCTGGTGATTAGTGCAGCCCTGTGGCTCGGTGGGTAGTGGAATGATCCATGTGAGAGGGTAGTGCTGGTGATTAGTGCAGCCCTGTGGCTCGGTGGTTAATGGCTGGATCAGTGTGAGAGCGTAGTGCTGGTGATTAGTGCAGCCCTGTGGCTCGGTGGTTAGTGGAATGATCCGTGTGAGAGCGTAGTGCTGGTGATTAGTGCAGCCCTGTGGCTCGGTGGTTAGTGGAATGATCCGTGTGAGAGCGTAGTGCTGGTGATTAGTGCAGCCCTGTGGCTCGGTGGTTAGTGGCATGATCCGTGTGAGAGCGGAGTGCTGGTGATTAGTGCAGCTCTGTGGCTCGGTGGTTAATGGCTGGATCAGTGTGAGAGCGTAGTGCTGGTGATTAGTGCAGCCCTGTGGCTCGGTGGTTAGTGGAATGATCCGTGTGAGAGCGTAGTGCTGGTGATTAGTGCAGCCCTGTGGCTCGGTGGTTAGTGGAATGATCCGTGTGAGAGCGTAGTGCTGGTGATTAGTGCAGCCCTGTAGCTCGGTGGTTAGTGGAATGATCAGTGCGAGAGCATAGTGCTGGTGATTAGTGCAGCCCTGTAGCTTGGTGGTTAGTGGCTGGATCAGTGTGAGAGCGTAGTGCTGGTGATTAGTGCAGCCCTGTGGCTCGGTGGTTAGTGGCATGATCCGTGTGAGAGCATAGTGCTGGTGATTAGTGCTGTGGCTCGGTGGTTAGTGGAATGATCCGTGTGAGAGTGTAGTGCTGGTGATTAGTGCAGCTCTGTGGCTCGGTGGTTAGTGGCATGATCCGTGTGAGAGCGTAGTGCTGGTGATTAGTGCAGCCCTGTGGCTCGGTGGTTAGTGGAATGATCCGTGTGAGAGCATAGTGCTGGTGATTAGTGCAGCCCTGTGGCTCGGTGGTTAGTGGCTGGATCAGTGTGAGAGCGTAGTGCTGGTGATTAGTGCAGCCCTGTAGCTCGGTGGTTAGTGGAATGATCCGTGTGAGAGCGTAGTGCTGGTGATTAGTGCAGCCCTGTGGCTCGGTGGTTAGTGGAATGATCCGTGTGAGAGCGTAGTGCTGGTGATTAGTGCAGCCCTGTGGCTCGGTGGTTAGTGGCTGGATCAGTGTGAGAGCGTAGTGCTGGTGATTAGTGCAGTGCTGTAGCTTGGTGGTTAGTGGCCGGATCAGTGTGAGAGCGTAGTGCTGGTGATTAGTGCAGCGCTGTGGCTCGGTGGTTAGTGGCTGGATCAGTGTGAGAGCGTAGTGCTGGTGATTAGTGCAGCCCTGTAGCTCGGTGGTTAGTGGTTGGATCAGTGTGAGAGCGTAGTGCTGGTGATTAGTGCAGCACTGTGGCTCAGTGGTTAGTGGAATGATCAGTGCGAGAGCATAGTGCTGGTGATTAGTGCAGCCCTGTAGCTCGGTGGTTAGTGGTTGGATCAGTGTGAGAGCGTAGTGCTGGTGATTAGTGCAGCCCTGTGGCTCTGTGGTTAGTGGCTGGATCAGTGTGAGAGGGTAGTGCTGGTGATTAGTGCAGCCCTGTGGCTCGGTGGTTAGTGGCATGATCCGTGTGAGAGCGTAGTGCTGGTGATTAGTGCAGCCCTGTAGCTCGGTGGTTAGTGGAATGATCCGTGTGAGAGCGTAGTGCTGGTGATTAGTGCAGCCCTGTGGCTCGGTGGTTAGTGGCATGATCCGTGTGAGAGCGTAGTGCTGGTGATTAGTGCAGCCCTGTTGCTTGGTGGTTAGTGGCTGGATCAGTGTGAGAGTGTAGTGCTGGTGATTAGTGCAGCCCTGTAGCTCGGTGGTTAGTGGAATGATCCGTGTGAGAGGGTAGTGCTGGTGATTAGTGCAGCCCTGTGGCTCGGTGGTTAGTGGAATGATCCGTGTGAGAGCGTAGTGCTGGTGATTAGTGCAGCCCTGTAGCTCGGTGGTTAGTGGAATGATCCGTGTGAGAGGGTAGTGCTGGTGATTAGTGCAGCCCTGTGGCTCGGTGGTTAGTGGAATGATCCGTGTGAGAGCGTAGTGCTGGTGATTAGTGCAGCCCTGTGGCTCGGTGGTTAGTGGAATGATCCGTGTGAGAGCGGAGTGCTGGTGATTAGTGCAGCTCTGTGGCTCGGTGGTTAGTGGCATGATCCATGTGAGAGGGTAGTGCTGGTGATTAGTGCAGCCCTGTGGCTCGGTGGTTAGTGGCATGATCCGTGTGAGAGCGTAGTGCTGGTGATTAGTGCAGCCCTGTGGCTCGGTGGTTAGTGGAATGATCCGTGTGAGAGCGGAGTGCTGGTGATTAGTGCAGCCCTGTGGCTCGGTGGTTAGTGGAATGATCCGTGTGAGAGCGGAGTGCTGGTGATTAGTGCAGCTCAGTGGCTCGGTGGTTAGTGGCATGATCCATGTGAGAGGGTAGTGCTGGTGATTAGTTCAGTGCTGTGGCTCGGTGGTTAGTGGCATGATCAGTGTGAGAGCGTAGTGCTGGTGATTAGTGCAGTCCTGTAGCTCGGTGGTTAGTGGCTGGATCAGTGTGAGAGGGTAGTGCTGGTGATTAGTGCAGCCCTGTAGCTCGGTGGTTAGTGGAATGATCAGTGTGAGAGCGTAGTGCTGGTGATTAGTGCAGTGCTGTAGCTTGGTGGTTAGTGGCTGGATCAGTGTGAGAGCGTAGTGCTGGTGATTAGTGCAGCCCTGTGGCTCGGTGGTTAGTGGAATGATCAGTGTGAGAGTGTAGTGCTGGTGATTAGTGCAGCTCTGTGGCTCGGTGGTTAGTGGCTGGATCAGTGTGAGAGCGTAGTGCTGGTGATTAGTGCAGCTCTGTGGCTCGGTGGTTAGTGGCATGATCCGTGTGAGAGCGTAGTGCTGGTGATTAGTGCAGCCCTGTAGCTCGGTGGTTAGTGGAATGATCCGTGTGAGAGCGTAGTGCTGGTGATTAGTGCAGCCCTGTGGCTCGGTGGTTAATGGCTGGATCAGTGTGAGAGCGTAGTGCAGGTGATTAGTGCAGCCCTGTGGCTCGGTGGTTAGTGGAATGATCCGTGTGAGAGCGTAGTGCTGGTGATTAGTGCAGCCCTGTGGCTCGGTGGTTAGTGGAATGATCCGTGTGAGAGCGTAGTGCTGGTGATTAGTGCAGCCCTGTGGCTCGGTGGTTAGTGGCTGGATCAGTGTGAGAGCGTAGTGCTGGTGATTAGTGCAGCCCTGTGGCTCGGTGGTTAGTGGCATGATCCGTGTGAGAGCATAGTGCTGGTGATTAGTGCTGTGGCTCGGTGGTTAGTGGAATGATCCGTGTGAGAGCGGAGTGCTGGTGATTAGTGCAGCCCTGTAGCTCGGTGGTTAATGGCTGGATCAGTGTGAGAGCGTAGTGCTGGTGATTAGTGCAGCCCTGTGGCTCGGTGGTTAGTGGAATGATCCGTGTGAGAGCGTAGTGCTGGTGATTAGTGCAGCCCTGTGGCTCGGTGGTTAGTGGAATGATCCGTGTGAGAGCGTAGTGCTGGTGATTAGTGCAGCCCTGTGGCTCGGTGGTTAGTGGAATGATCCGTGTGAGAGCGTAGTGCTGGTGATTAGTGCAGCCCTGTGGCTCGGTGGTTAGTGGAATGATCCGTGTGAGAGCGTAGTGCTGGTGATTAGTGCAGCCCTGTAGCTCGGTGGTTAGTGGAATGATCAGTGCGAGAGCATAGTGCTGGTGATTAGTGCAGCCCTGTAGCTTGGTGGTTAGTGGCTGGATCAGTGTGAGAGCGTAGTGCTGGTGATTAGTGCAGCCCTGTGGCTCGGTGGTTAGTGGCATGATCCGTGTGAGAGCATAGTGCTGGTGATTAGTGCTGTGGCTCGGTGGTTAGTGGAATGATCCGTGTGAGAGTGTAGTGCTGGTGATTAGTGCAGCTCTGTGGCTCGGTGGTTAGTGGCATGATCCGTGTGAGAGCGTAGTGCTGGTGATTAGTGCAGCCCTGTGGCTCGGTGGTTAGTGGAATGATCCGTGTGAGAGCGTAGTGCTGGTGATTAGTGCAGCCCTGTGGCTCGGTGGTTAGTGGAATGATCCGTGTGAGAGCGTAGTGCTGGTGATTAGTGCAGCCCTGTAGCTCGGTGGTTAGTGGAATGATCAGTGCGAGAGCATAGTGCTGGTGATTAGTGCAGCCCTGTAGCTTGGTGGTTAGTGGCTGGATCAGTGTGAGAGCGTAGTGCTGGTGATTAGTGCAGCCCTGTAGCTCGGTGGTTAGTGGAATGATCCGTGTGAGAGCATAGTGCTGGTGATTAGTGCAGCCCTGTGGCTCGGTGGTTAGTGGCTGGATCAGTGTGAGAGCGTAGTGCTGGTGATTAGTGCAGCCCTGTAGCTCGGTGGTTAGTGGAATGATCCGTGTGAGAGCGTAGTGCTGGTGATTAGTGCAGCCCTGTGGCTCGGTGGTTAGTGGAATGATCCGTGTGAGAGCATAGTGCTGGTGATTAGTGCAGCCCTGTGGCTCGGTGGTTAGTGGCTGGATCAGTGTGAGAGCGTAGTGCTGGTGATTAGTGCAGTGCTGTAGCTTGGTGGTTAGTGGCTGGATCAGTGTGAGAGCGTAGTGCTGGTGATTAGTGCAGCCCTGTAGCTCGGTGGTTAGTGGTTGGATCAGTGTGAGAGCGTAGTGCTGGTGATTAGTGCAGCACTGTAGCTTGGTGGTTAGTGGAATGATCCGTGTGAGAGCGTAGTGCTGGTGATTAGTGCAGCACTGTGGCTCAGTGGTTAGTGGAATGATCAGTGCGAGAGCATAGTGCTGGTGATTAGTGCAGCCCTGTAGCTCGGTGGTTAGTGGTTGGATCAGTGTGAGAGCGTAGTGCTGGTGATTAGTGCAGCCCTGTAGCTCGGTGGTTAGTGGCATGATCCGTGTGAGAGCGGAGTGCTGGTGATTAGTGCAGCCCTGTTGCTTGGTGGTTAGTGGCTGGATCAGTGTGAGAGTGTAGTGCTGGTGATTAGTGCAGCCCTGTAGCTTGGTGGTTAGTGGAATGATCCGTGTGAGAGCGTAGTGCTGGTGATTAGTGCAGCCCTGTGGCTTGGTAGTTAGTGGCATGATCCGTGTGAGAGCGTAGTGCTGGTGATTAGTGCAGCCCTGTAGCTCGGTGGTTAGTGGAATGATCCGTGTGAGAGCGTAGTGCTGGTGATTAGTGCAGCCCTGTGGCTCGGTGGTTAGTGGCATGATCCGTGTGAGAGCGTAGTGCTGGTGATTAGTGCAGCCCTGTTGCTTGGTGGTTAGTGGCTGGATCAGTGTGAGAGTGTAGTGCTGGTGATTAGTGCAGCCCTGTAGCTCGGTGGTTAGTGGAATGATCCGTGTGAGAGGGTAGTGCTGGTGATTAGTGCAGCCCTGTGGCTCGGTGGTTAGTGGAATGATCCGTGTGAGAGCGTAGTGCTGGTGATTAGTGCAGCCCTGTGGCTCGGTGGTTAGTGGAATGATCCGTGTGAGAGCGGAGTGCTGGTGATTAGTGCAGCTCTGTGGCTCGGTGGTTAGTGGCATGATCCATGTGAGAGGGTAGTGCTGGTGATTAGTGCAGCCCTGTGGCTCGGTGGTTAGTGGCATGATCCGTGTGAGAGCGTAGTGCTGGTGATTAGTGCAGCCCTGTGGCTCGGTGGTTAGTGGAATGATCCGTGTGAGAGCGGAGTGCTGGTGATTAGTGCAGCCCTGTGGCTCGGTGGTTAGTGGAATGATCCGTGTGAGAGCGGAGTGCTGGTGATTAGTGCAGCTCAGTGGCTCGGTGGTTAGTGGCATGATCCATGTGAGAGGGTAGTGCTGGTGATTAGTTCAGTGCTGTGGCTCGGTGGTTAGTGGAATGATCCGTGTGAGAGCGGAGTGCTGGTGATTAGTGCAGCCCTGTGGCTCGGTGGTTAGTGGAATGATCCGTGTGAGAGCGGAGTGCTGGTGATTAGTGCAGCTCTGTGGCTCGGTGGTTAGTGGCATGATCCATGTGAGAGGGTAGTGCTGGTGATTAGTGCAGCCCTGTGGCTCGGTGGTTAGTGGCATGATCCGTGTGAGAGCGTAGTGCTGGTGATTAGTGCAGCCCTGTGGCTCGGTGGTTAGTGGAATGATCCGTGTGAGAGCGGAGTGCTGGTGATTAGTGCAGCCCTGTGGCTCGGTGGTTAGTGGAATGATCCGTGTGAGAGCGGAGTGCTGGTGATTAGTGCAGCTCAGTGGCTCGGTGGTTAGTGGCATGATCCATGTGAGAGGGTAGTGCTGGTGATTAGTTCAGTGCTGTGGCTCGGTGGTTAGTGGCATGATCAGTGTGAGAGCGTAGTGCTGGTGATTAGTGCAGTCCTGTAGCTCGGTGGTTAGTGGCTGGATCAGTGTGAGAGGGTAGTGCTGGTGATTAGTGCAGCCCTGTAGCTCGGTGGTTAGTGGAATGATCAGTGTGAGAGCGTAGTGCTGGTGATTAGTGCAGTGCTGTAGCTTGGTGGTTAGTGGCTGGATCAGTGTGAGAGCGTAGTGCTGGTGATTAGTGCAGCGCTGTGGCTCGGTGGTTAGTAGCTGGATCAGTGTGAGAGCGTAGTGCTGGTGATTAGTGCAGCCCTGTAGCTCGGTGGTTAGTGGAATGATCAGTGCGAGAGCATAGTGCTGGTGATTAGTGCAGCGCTGTAGCTTGGTGGTTAGTGGCTGGATCAGTGTGAGAGCGGAGTGCTGGTGATTAGTGCAGCCCTGTAGCTTGGTGGTTAGTGGCTGGATCAGTGTGAGAGCGGAGTGCTGGTGATTAGTGCAGCCCTGTAGCTCGGTGGTTAGTGGAATGATCAGTGCGAGAGCATAGTGCTGGTGATTAGTGCAGCGCTGTAGCTTGGTGGTTAGTGGTTGGATCAGTGTGAGAGCGTAGTGCTGGTGATTAGTGCAGCCCTGTGGCTCGGTGGTTAGTGGCTGGATCAGTGTGAGAGCGTAGTGCTGGTGATTAGTGCAGTGCTGTAGCTTGGTGGTTAGTGGCTGGATCAGTGTGAGAGCGTAGTGCTGGTGATTAGTGCAGCCCTGTAGCTCGGTGGTTAGTGGAATGATCAGTGTGAGAGCGTAGTGCTGGTGATTAGTGCAGTGCTGTAGCTTGGTGGTTAGTGGCTGGATCAGTGTGAGAGGGTAGTGCTGGTGATTAGTGCAGTGCTGTAGCTTGGTGGTTAGTGGCTGGATCAGTGTGAGAGCATAGTGCTGGTGATTAGTGCAGCGCTGTAGCTTGGTGGTTAGTGGCTGGATCAGTGTGAGAGCGTAGTGCTGGTGATTAGTGCAGCCCTGTAGCTCGGTGGTTAGTGGAATGATCAGTGCGAGAGCATAGTGCTGGTGATTAGTGCAGCGCTGTAGCTCGGTGGTTAGTGGAATGATCAGTGCGAGAGCGTAGTGCTGGTGATTAGTGCAGCGCTGTAGCTTGTTGGTTAGTGGCTGGATCAGTGTGAGAGGGTAGTGCTGGTGATTAGTGCAGCTCTGTGACTTGTTGGTTAGTGGCATGATCCGTGTGAGAGTGTAGTGCTGGTGATTAGTGCAGCGCTGTGGCTCGGTGGTTAGTGGCATGATCTGTGTGAGAGCATAGTGCTGGTGATTAGTGCAGCGCTGTGGCTCGGTGGTTAGTGGCATGTTCTGTGTGAGAGCGTAGTGCTGGTGATTAGTGCAGCTCTGTGGCTTGGTGGTTAGTGCATTGCTGTAGTGTAGAGACAGATATCTCTGCCTGTGTTGCAAGTCTAATCATCCATCCTGGGGCAGTCAATCCTGTGACAAGTAATGTACACTATGCAGTGCTGTGCTGGTTTGTGTCTCACTGTATAAGTTTGATGATTTAAAGGGATACTGTAGGGGGGTCGGGGAAAATGAGTTCAACTTACCCGGGGCTTCTAACGGTCCCCCGCAGACATCCTGTGTTGGCGCAGCCGCTCACCAATGCTCCGGCCCCGCCTCCGGTTCACTTCTGGAATTTCAGACTTTAAAGTCTGAAAACCACTGCGCCTGCGTTGCCGTGTCCTCGATCCCGCTGATGTCATCAAGAGCGCACAGCGCAGGCCCAGTTATGGTCTGAGCCTGCGCAGTACGCTCCTGGTGACATCAGCGGGAGCGAGGACACGGGCGTGCAGGCGCAGTGGTTTTCTGACTTTAAAGTCAGAAATTCCAGAAGTGAACTGGAGGCGGGGCCGGAGCATCGGTGAGTGGCTGCATGGGCACAGGATGTCTGCGGGGGACCATTAGAAGCCCCGGGTAAGTTCAGCTCATTTTCCCCCCGACCCCCCCTACAGTATCCCTTTTAAGCAAACAAACAAAAATCATGTTGACTGCACCTCACACCTTCTAGTGCAGGGGTCAGGAGAGAGCCATAAACCCCACATATTTTAAAGTGAACCTCCAGACTAAAGATCTACTCCGCACAGAAGAAAACTGCCCGGGCATTTTTCCCCTGATGCTGTGCAAAGCATGATGGGATTTCTGATGATGATGATCTGCTGTTTTGGCACAATTCCCTTTTTTTTTTTTTTTTTTTTATTTCGAATTTGAGATTTGAAGCCCTCGCGCGCACAGCTGGGCGGGGTGATCAGGGCACAGGACAGCTGGAACTGTGTCTCCTGCTCCCTGTCACCTCCTTTCAACCAAAAAGATGGCTGCCCCCATGAATCACAAACATTTGTCTGTTCTTTTAAAACCGGGTGGGTAAGAGATTATATTACCTATCTATTTTAATTAACATAACTAATGTAACTTAATGACAGTATGTTTGTTTAGGCTGAAGTTCCCCTTTAACCTCCCTGGCGGTAAGCCCGTGCTGAGCACGGGCTATGCCGCCGGGAGGCACCGCTCAGGCCCCGCTGGGCCGATTTGCATAATTTTTATTTTTTTTTTGCTGCACGCAGCTAGCACTTTGCTAGCTGCGTGCAGTGCCCGATCGCCGCTGCTACCCGCCGATCCGCCGCTATACGCGTCGCCGCAGCCGCCCCCCCCCCCAGACCCCGTGCGCTGCCTGGCCAATCAGTGCCAGGCAGCGCCGTGGGGTGGATCGGAGTCCCCTTTGACGTCACGACGGGGGAAGCCCTCCAAGAGATCCCGTTCTTTGAACGGGATCTCCGACCTCGTCTCGCTACCTGAAGAAGAAAACATTTTTTTTTTTAAAAACGTATTTGCTGCCCCCTGGCGGATTTTGACAAACCGCCAGGAGGGTTAAAATGTATTTCCGTGAGAGCCATTCAATATGTTTCAAACTGGCACAGTGCGCATGCGCAGCAGAGGGCTCACGTCCCTGTTGCCATGGTGATGTGTATACAGCTGATCCGCTGGGCAGCGGACGTGTCAGACACGTCTTCAGCTTCTCTTGGGTTTCAGCAACATCAGCAATATCCCCGAGAGCCAGACAGGAGAAATACCGACTAACAGCTTTTTCAATTAGCTAACTGACTTGGACGTTGATTCAATTTGTAGGACGAGATCCCCACACTTTGGCCCAATAGGCTGCTTGTCAAGTGACCCTCACTGATAAGAAATTACAACTATAAAACACTTTCCTGGTAGAAAATGGCTTCTTACAGCAGGAAAGAGATAAAAAGGATCAATAGTTCATAGATTGTAGCTCAGGAATACTGCAATGAATGTCATTGAGCAAAAACATTGAAACAGTAATACGTAAAAACTAGATTTAAATATAAAATTGTGGAATATCTTGTTATTTTTAGGAGAAGGAGGATAGATACAATTGTTTATTTCATTAGTTTAGTTTCACCTTGGGTGTCCTTTCAAGCCCTTCTTCTTCTGTTTGGAACATTATCTTGGATGGACCCATTCTTTATTTGGCTTGCGTGTGCTGAGCCGGATCTACGCCTGTATCCCTTCCTTTCTTCCTCTCACTTACTTTTTTTTTTTTTTTGCACTTTTTGCTTTTTCTGTTTCTCGATTTTCCTCTCCAGAGATGTGCAAAACAAAGCATGTTCCACATTTAGCTCAGCCATTTGTATTATTAGAGGTGATGCTTTTGTGTTATGTGTCACTTTATATCCAGAAGTTTTCTCACACAAGAGCTGCAATGAAAGTGTGAAGGAGGGAGGCATCTGTTTACCCAGAATTCTTTCCTGTTTTATGCTTCCTTGTCTGAGTCTCTGGAGGTTTGTGTCCTTCCTGAGATGGGCAGCCGTGGGCTGTGATCTGGTGGTCAGACGTTTGCTGGAGACGGGCAGCCGTGGGCTGTGATCTGGTGGTCAGATGTTTGCTGGAGATGGGCAGCCGTGGGCTGTGATCTGGTGGTTAGACGTTTGCTGGAGATGGGCAGCCGCGGGCTGTGATCTGGTGGTTAGACGCTTGCTGGAGATGGGCAGCCGTGGGCTGTGATCTGGTGGTCAGATGTTTGCTGGAGACGGGCAGCCGTGGGCTGTGATCTGGTGGTCAGACGTTTGCTGGAGATGGGCAGCTGTGGGCTGTGATCTGGTGGTCAGATGTTTGCTGGAGATGGGCAGCCGTGGGCTGTGATCTGGTGGTTAGACGTTTGCTGGAGATGGGCAGCCGCGGGCTGTGATCTGGTGGTTAGACGTTTGCTGGAGATGGGCAGCCGCGGGCTGTGATCTGGTGGTCAGACGTTTGCTGGAGATGGGCAGTCGTGGGCTGTGATCTGGTGGTCAGACGTTTGCTGGAGATGGGCAGTCGTGGGCTGTGATCTGGTGGTCAGACGTTTGCTGGAGATGGGCAGCCGTGGGCTGTGATCTGGTGGTCAGACGTTTGCCGGAGATCCGTGGGCTGTGATCTGGTGGTCAGACAGTTGCACAGGAAGTAAGAGTACCTGTCTGGTTTATCCTGTGTGTCCTTTGCCCTAGATGAAGTGGGTGGCGTATTATCTTCCTGCAGGCTATAGCTAATAGTTGAGACTTGTCTGAATGGTGAGTTGCGTAACGATTTGTTGCATGACCGGAGACAGGCCTGGGGTGTCGTGCAGCGTAGGTGCCGCCTCTCTACGCGTGGTATGTTCTTACAGCAGGGCGGGGTATCCTTACACACGCCTGTTGTTTAGGAGAGTCAAGCATTATCTTGTCTTGCAATGAGATATATGAGAAATATGGAGGCTGCCATATTTATTTACTTATAAACAATACCAGTTGCCTGGCAGTCCTGCTGATCTCTTTGGCTGCAGTAGTGGCTGAATCACACACCTGAAACAAGCCAGGCAACAGGTATTGTTTACAGGAAATAAATATGGCAGCCTCCATATCCACCAACCACAAGATATGCTCACCTTAGGCCTCCCATTACCTCTTGCGAATGTGTGCTCTTTGCAGCCATAAGAACTATATAGCTGATTGGTGTTTGCTAGAGAGAGATATCACAGGACGTAATGACCTCATGTTACCTGCAAACTAACCAGGAAGTGGAGGAGATGTGCATGCTGGGAGCGGGTAGTGTATGATAAAGTACCACCCTACTCTCACACTGATCCCTCCCTCTATCTAGGCCTAACCCTAAGACCCCACCTGGTGCCTAACGTAACCTTGACCACTCCACCCCATACCCAACCAACCTCGCCTCCATTCCCCCCCCCCCTTTGCCAAACTTAGTTACATAGTTATTTGGGTTGAAAAAAGACATACGCCCATCGAGTTCAACCAGAGAACAAATATTTGCCCGTTTGTCTCGGTTATGACACCATTTAAATTATATCCCTATCACAATGTATGGCGCCAATATTTTTGGGGGAAATAAAGGTGCATTTTTTTCGTTTTGCGTCCATCACTATTTAAAAAATGTTCATAATAAACCCCCTTCAAATGCATATTTAAAAAGTTCAGACCCGGTCGCGCTAGCGTTATGCACGTGTTATAACGTGCATAATGCTTTTTGTGCGCAAACGCGATTTTTCACATTTGCGTGTGAAAACTTGCGATTGCGCACAAGAATTTTAAGTGCGTTATAACACGTGCAAAACGCTAGCGTAACCGTGATATCCGTTATCAAGGTTTAGTCAATCAAGCCCATAGTGTGAATACCACGTGATTGTTGCGTCTTGCTGCACGTGCGTTCCTGCACCCATCGCTTATCATCCTCACTCCTCCGGCCACGTGCGTTCCTGTGCCCATCACTTATCCTCACTCCTCCGGCCACGTGCGTTCCTGCGCCCATCACTTATCCTCACTCCTCCGGCCACGTGCGTTCCTGTGCCCATCACTTATCCTCACTCCTCCGGCCACGTGCGTTCCTGCGCCCATCACTTATCCTCACTCCTCCGGCCACGTGCGTTCCTGCGCCCATCACTTATCCTCACTCCTCCGGCCACGTGCGTTCCTGTGCCCATCACTTATCCTCACTCCTCCGGCCACGTGCGTTCCTGCGCCCATCACTTATCATCCTCACTCCTCCGGCCACGTGAGTTCCTGCGCCCATCACTTATCATCCTCACTCCTCCGGCCACGTGCGTTCCTGCGCCCATCGCTTATCATCCTCACTCCTCCGGCCACGTGCGTTCCTGCGCCCATCACTTATCCTCACTCCTCCGGCCACGTGCGTTCCTGCGCCCATCACTTATCATCCTCACTCCTCCGGCCACGTGCGTTCCTGCGCCCATCACTTATCCTCACTCCTCCGGCCACGTGCGTTCCTGCGCCCATCACTTATCCTCACTCCTCCGGCCACGTGCGTTCCTGTGCCCATCACTTATCCTCACTCCTCCGGCCACGTGCGTTCCTGCGCCCATCACTTATCATCCTCACTCCTCCGGCCACGTGAGTTCCTGCGCCCATCACTTATCATCCTCACTCCTCCGGTCACGTGCGTTCCTGCGCCCATCACTTATCATCCTCACTCCTCCGGTCACGTGCGTTCCTGCGCCCATCACTTATCATCTTCACTCCTCCGGTCACGTGCGTTCCTGCGCCCATCACTTATCATCTTCACTCCTCCGGTCACGTGCGTTCCTGCGCCCATCGCTTATCCTCCGCACTCCTCCTGCCACGTGCGTTTCTGCACCCATCACTTATCATCCTCACTCCTCCGGCCACGTGCGTTCCTGCGCCCATCACTTATCATCCTCACTCCTCCGGCCACGTGCGTTCCTGCGCCCATCGCTTATCATCCTCACTCCTCCGGCCACGTGCGTTCCTGCGCCCATCGCTTATCATCCTCACTCCTCCGGCCACGTGCGTTCCTGCGCCCATCACTTATCATCCTCGCTCCTCCGGCCACGTGCGTTCCTGCGCCCATCACTTATCATCCTCACTCCTCCGGTCACGTGCGTTCCTGCGCCCATCGCTTATCATCCTCACTCCTCCGGTCACGTGCGTTCCTGCACCCATCACTTATCATCCTCACTCCTCCGGCCACGTGCGTTCCTGCGCCCATCGCTTATCATCCTCACTCCTCCGGCCACGTGCGTTCCTGCACCCATCACTTATCATCCTCACTCCTCCGGCCACGTGCGTTCCTGCGCCCATCGCTTATCATCCTCACTCCTCCGGCCACGTGCGTTCCAACCCATCACTTATCATCCTCACTCCTCCGGCCACGTGCGTTCCTACGCCCATCACTTATCATCCTCACTCCTCCGGCCACGTGAGTTCCTACGCCCATCACTTATCATCCTCACTCCTCCGGCCACGTGCGTTCCTGCGCCCATCGCTTATCATTCTCACTCCTCCGGCCACATGCGTTCCTGCGCCCATCTCTTATCATCCTCACTCCTCCGGCCACGTGCGTTCCTGCGCCCATCTCTTATCATCCTCACTCCTCCGGCCACGTGCGTTCCTGCGCCCATCACTTATCATCCGCACACCTCCGGCCACGTGCGTTCCTGCGTCCATCACTTATCATCCTCACTCCTCCGGCCACGTGCGTTCCTGCACCCATCACTTATCATCCGCACACCTCCGGCCACGTGCGTTCCTGCGTCCATCACTTATCATCCTCACTCCTCCGGCCACGTGCGTTCCTGCGCCCATCGCTTATCATCCTCACTCCTCCGGCCACGTGCGTTCCTGCGCCCATCTCTTATCATCCTCACTCCTCCGGCCACGTGCGTTCCTGCGCCCATCACTTATCATCCTCACTTTTCCGGCCACGTGCGTTCCTGCGCCCATCACTTATCATACTCACTCCTCCGGCCACGTGCGTTCCTACGCCCATCCCTTATCATCCTCACTCCTCCGGCCACGTGCGTTCCTGCACCCATCGCTTATCATCCTCACTCCTCCGGCCACGTCCGTTCCTGCGCCCATCGCTTATCATCCTCACTCCTCCGGCCACGTGCGTTCCTACGCCCATCACTTATCATCCTCACTCCTCCGGCCACGTGCGTTCCTGCGCCCATCGCTTATCATCCTCACTCCTCCGGTCACGTGCGTTCCTGCGCCCATCACTTATCATCCGCACACCTCTGTCTGAAAGTCCCTTCAAGAAACTTTGTGTTCTCATCTTTCTGATAAATCGGTAAAAGGAAAGCTATAAAAAGCAGAAGCCTGGTAATGAGCGTGCTGCATCCCCTTCCCGCGGCTGGACTTGCTAGGCCGCTGTCATCAGTTCTGAAAAGTTGTTGGCAGGTTAAGCAGAACTTGGTTAAATCCCGCAGAGAGGCCCGAAACGTGTCGGCTTGTAAACAGCTCGGCCGCAATGTCGGAATAAAACTCTCCTCCTGCTTGTGATGTACAAAGAGAGAAAATACTTGTTAGGAAGAAATAATCTATTCCATCGCACTTGTCTATGGTGTGTGCTGCTGTGATGAGAGCCTTGGCAGCAAGGACAGCCAAAGTTACCAGGGAAAAAAAACGCATATATCAGGAGATAAATTCTCGTTCTACTTGCACAACATATGTTTTGTATGTCCACTTTTTTTTCATTGAATTCTATTTCTATATAGTACACAAAGAGAAAACCATTTCAGGCATTTTCCATCTTAACTGCCTCTGACTGAAGCCAATCCTGATGTCCTTTCCTACCTTACTTTCGCCCCCCCCCCCCCCCCCCCCCCCCCAAGAAACTGAACTGTCCTGTCCTAACTTGCTTTGTAAACACTTGTGAGCACAGCATAGATTGTATTTCAGAAACTTCTGCAGAGGGGTGAGGTGTAGGTCCCTTCTAAGCCATGTCATACTGAACTGCCCTCAGCCAATTAGTGAGGTAACAAGCTTCCTTCTCCGGCAATGTGCCACTTAGGCCTAGTGCACACCAGAAACCGCTAGCAGATCCGCAAAATGCTAGCAGATTTTGAAACGCTTTTTCTTCTTTTTCTGTAGCGTTTCAGCTAGCGTTTTGCGGTTTTGTGTAGTGGTTTTGGTGTAGTAGATTTCATGTATTGTTACAGTAAAGCTGTTACTGAACAGCTACTGTAACAAAAAAACCCTGGCAAACCGCTCTGAAGTGCCGTTTTTCAGAGCGGTTTGCGTTTTTCCTATACTTTACATTGAGGCAGAAACGCCTCCGCAATCCAAAATCTGCAGCAGCCCGGGAGTATGCGTTTCTGCAAAATGCCTCCCGCTTTGGTGTGCACCAGCCCATTGAGATACATTACCCAAGCGTATCCGCAGCCGCAAGCGGATCGCAAACCGCAGCCGAACCGCTCTGGTGTGCACTAGGCCATAGAGCCAGGCTGACTGAGATAAGATTCATTACAGCAGAAACATTTATGATTATATTGGAGTCAGGTTGTAGACGGCATAATAAACAGAACCGTGGGAAATGGAATTTGATTCTATGGCTGACAACACTGCTTTAACGTGAGCGGAACATGCAGGTGGGCATATTTCTTTGCTGTAAAAAACAAATTGCTATTGGTCACAGACTTGCAGCACGGCTGCAGCCATTGGTGTTGCAGCACCTCATCTGCATAATCATTGTGGGTCACCGATTTCAGTTCCATCAGGTCCAATCCTGTTTCCGATCGATTGTCTGGACCAGTCGGAAATTGTTGATTCAACCTGCCAAATCTGTATACTACTTCTGAGTCCCTGGGTGTCCCAAAAAAATAACCCCAGGAATGGTGTGTTCCCTATCCCCGGGCCTCTACTGGGTCAATACATTCCTCTGGAACACTTAAAGAAACAGTGAGGGACAGCTAGAGAAAAGTTTTTTTTTTTTTTTTTTTTTTTTTTTTTACTGCAGGAAAGTTCAGAGGGTCAAAATTTCTTACTAATTTGTTACTAATGTTCTTTCCCTTATCCATACTACACATACAATTCATTATAACGTTCAGGTTTGGATTTAATTAGCCTAATGCTTTTAGAATTGCTGGCAATAGCTGCAGTAAGCTCTAAGGCTGGTTTTACACCAGGACGTTGCGTTTTAGGGGACATTATAGGGCACATAACGTGCCCCTAACGCAACGCCTGGTGCTCTCTGATCTGGACGTCGGAGTGAGCCGCGTTGTGCAGCTCACTCTGGCGTCCATGATGCGTACTCTTGGACGCATGCGGCATCACGTGGTCCCGCCGGCCAATCGCCGCACAGAGCGGCCGCTCCAGGAAGTAAACACTGCACGTCACTGAGTGCAGTGAATATCAATTAGCCATGTGCCTGGCCGCTCTCCGCTCCTCCCCAACGTTACTGAGCATGTGCAAGCAGTCTAACGCGGCCATGCCGCTTATAAAGTACTGCATGCAGTACGTTGTCTTATGGCGCAGCGTTACTGAGTAACGCAACGTGGGCACTGTGAACAGCCCATTGATTTTTTCATTGCTGTGGGGTGCGTTACAGGCTGCTCTAACGTGCGCCTGTAACGTCCCACTGTGAAAGCAGCCGAGTTTTTTTTCTCCTTTTCCAGAGTGAAAGAAACAAGAAATAAAAGCTGGGGGTGGGGAGGGTGCCTGTAATGCAGGTATTTCTGTCATGTCACCAAACCAGACCCACGTGAAGCGGTCATTCCTGCAGACGTAATGGTGCAAAAATGCAGAAAATATGCCTTACTCATCCATGCAGAAATATAACGAGATCCGAACAGGCGTAGCCAAAACAGGAACTGGACTGACTTCTTCCCAGCGGTGACAAAGACGGCGATAAAATGTTCAGTCTCTGTATTGCCGATGTCTGTGGGGGATTCCGCTCACCGCAGTGCCACCGGCATTAGTCATATTTAATATCGGAAGCCAGGAGAACGCAGAGAATTCTGATGTCCTTGATGAGTTATTTAAAGTAACCTGCAGGAAGATGAATACCGAGACTGACGGTTCATATCTGTCTTATATAGTTGGCAGTCTTCATGGAGTTATGGCTTTAATAGTGTGTTATGTTAGATGAATTCCAGCGGAAATAAAGGTATTTCTGATCCCTCCATGGCATGTATGACGCTATGTGTGACTATCTGTAGTTCTGCTGCTCAGAAATTCATCTCTTTGGGCCCGTTTCCACTCGACTAGAGCGAATCTGCAGGCGTTTTCTACACGCAGATTCGCACAGCCAATACAAGTGGATGGGCCGGTTTCCACTTGTCAGGAAAACTGAGCGTTTTACTGTGCAGGAAAAATCTGCACAGCAGCGCCATCAGAATTCGCACACCGCAAGGCTAGTGTGCGATTTGCATACAATGTAATTAATAGGAAATTCACATGCGTTTTTTCTATGCGAATAATTTTCATGCGAATTTGCGTACATTTTCGTGTACAATTAATGTAAAAGCACACAGGCACTGATATGGTTAAAATGGCACACCTAGAAAGATGAACGAAAGTGCATGCGAATTCGTTTATGCGTTTTCCCCAAATAGCACCGCACTAGTGGAAACGGGCCCTTTTTCACTTTTGAGCCTCTTTGCGAGTCTCCATGAAGTTGATGATGTTACACCTTTGTAAACAAAACACAGAGACAGGGAGCCCAAATGGCGCTGTAGGTTTTTCTTTGTAGAAAGGGGAGGCGCTCAGAATCAGATGCTATGAAAGGCAACCAACCAAAGTGTCCAGTGAACATAATAAACCCATCTCCACCCGGGGGATTGCTGTATGTTCTGTGGATGGTTGGTCTCTTAAAGGACAACTGAAGTGAGATAGAGGTAGATGGAGGCTGCCATATTTATTTCCTTTTAAACAATACCAGTTGCTTGGTTGCCCTGCTGGTCTATTTGGCTGCAGTAGTGTCTGAATCACACCAGAAACAAGCATGCAGCTAATCTTGTCAGATCTGACAATAATGTCAGAAACACCTGATCTGCTGCATGCTTGTTCAGGGGCTACAGCAGAAAGTATTAGAGACAGAGGATTAGCAGGACAGCCAGGTAACTGGTATTGCTTAAAAGGAAATAAATATGGCAGCCTCCCTCTCGCTTCAGTTGTCCTTTTAAAGGGAACCTAAACTGAGAAGGATATGGATTTTTCCTTTTAAAATAATACCAGTTGCCTGACTCTCCTGCTGATCCTCTGCCTCTAATACTTTTAGCCACAGCCCCTGAACAAGCATGCAGATCAGATGCTCTGACTGATGTCAGACTGGATTAGCTGCATGCTTGTTTCAGGTGTGCGATTCAGCCACTAATGCAGCCAAAGAGATCAGCAGGATTGCCAGGCACCTGGTATTGTTTAAAAGGAAACATCCATATCCCTCTCAGTTCAGGTTTCCTTAAAGCAAGGATCTGATGCGACATCAGGTAACCCCAAATTAGCAGGAGGATGATCCTTGTTGTGTACCTTCTGCATAAATGTATTCACAAGCGATCCATTGCCTAAGCCTAATCCCATGCCGATATTGCAGAGCAGCGAAGGTCACCTTGTCATGCACTGTACAGTATAAGCTTTAAAGTGAAACTTAAATGAACAAAGTGATGACATAAACAAATGTATCTCTGTCCTACTTCTGAAAATGACTTCTAGATATCTCACAGTTTTATTGTGTTTAAATACTTAAAGGATACATCCAAGCACTTTAAAAAAAAAAATCCACTTACCTGGGGAGTTAGAGCAATACGATCAGTTACAACGCAGCACTGTGAGCAGGCCCATAGTATTGTATGACCAGTGATCAGTTACAGCGCAGCACTGTGAGCAGGCCCATAGTATTGTATGACCAGTGATCAGTTACAGCGCAGCACTGTGAGCAGGCCCATAGGATTGTATGACCAGTGATCAGTTACAATGCAGCACTGTGAGCAGGCCCATAGGATTGTATGACCAGTGATCAGTTACAACGCAGCACTGTGAGCAGGCCCATAGGATTGTATGACCAGTGATCAGTTACAATGCAGCACTGTGAGCAGGCCCATAGGATTGTATGACCAGTGATCAGTTACAGCGCAGCACTGTGAGCAGGCCCATAGTATTGTATGACCAGTGATCAGTTACAGCGCAGCACTGTGAGCAGGCTCATAGTATTGTATGACCAGTGATCAGTTACAACGCAGCACTGAGCAGGCCCATAGTATTGTATGACCAGTGATCAGTTACAGCGCAGCACTGTGAGCAGGCCTATAGTATTGTATGACCAGTGATCAGTTACAACGCAGCACTGAGCAGGCCCATAGTATTGTATGACCAGTGATCAGTTACAGCGCAGCACTGTGAGCAGGCCCATAGTATTGTATGACCAGTGATCAGTTACAGCGCAGCACTGTGAGCAGGCCCATAGTATTGTATGACCAGTGATCAGTTACAGCGCAGCACTGTGAGCAGGCCCATAGGATTGTATGACCAGTGATCAGTTACAATGCAGCACTGTGAGCAGGCCCATAGGATTGTATGACCAGTGATCAGTTACAACGCAGCACTGTGAGCAGGCCCATAGGATTGTATGACCAGTGATCAGTTACAATGCAGCACTGTGAGCAGGCCCATAGGATTGTATGACCAGTGATCAGTTACAGCGCAGCACTGTGAGCAGGCCCATAGTATTGTATGACCAGTGATCAGTTACAGCGCAGCACTGTGAGCAGGCTCATAGTATTGTATGACCAGTGATCAGTTACAACGCAGCACTGAGCAGGCCCATAGTATTGTATGACCAGTGATCAGTTACAGCGCAGCACTGTGAGCAGGCCTATAGTATTGTATGACCAGTGATCAGTTACAACGCAGCACTGAGCAGGCCCATAGTATTGTATGACCAGTGATCAGTTACAGCGCAGCACTGTGAGCAGGCCCATAGTATTGTATGACCAGTGATCAGTTACAGCGCAGCACTGTGAGCAGGCCCATAGGATTGTATGACCAGTGATCAGTTACAGCGCAGCACTGTGAGCAGGCCCATAGTATTGTATGTGAGGTGAGCTGACATGCAGGATTATTCTGCAATGCAACATAGCACTGTAAACAGCGCCTCATTGTGTTGTCTGAAACCTGGGGAAGACTGTTTTATTGAGTTCAGAGTGCTAAAATGTATGACCTATTGACCTTTTTTTATCTATCCCCTGCATTCAGAAGCCCAGTTCTGCCAGGAAAGTATTTTATGGCTATAATTCCTTATCATTGAGGGATGCTGTAGTCTGACTGGGTCCCGACTGGAGAGAAGCTGTCACTTGCCGAGCTGAATGTGAACTCTTTAATCTGGCCCTAAAGATCCATAGGGAGGCATGCAGAATCCATCTTCCCCTTTGGGCGTCCCTGGATTTGGGTTCCCAGCGCAGTTGTACCCAGTGAGACCGCATTACTGTAGTTTAGCCTGCAGATATAAACGTACGTTACGGTCGTAGTGCGTTCTTCTCGCTGTCCATGTACACAAGCCCTAAATGAAGACCAAGCATCTTATCCTGTAAATATTTTTCCTCACAGGGTTAACAAGACGTTCTTTAGCAGCCAGATATGAAGGCATCTCTAGTCCTCCTTTTAAAGTTCGTTTTCTTTCCAGCACTTTGATAAGATTTGACGTCTCTTTGCTCCAGTTGACGTCCCAGCATGCTTTGCCAGCCGCGTAGTCACATGCTGTTTTTCCCGCTCTGTCGATGACCTCATTTTGCTCTGTCAGTTTCCAGCAGTTTCTTGCCGCTTAGGACGGCGTGTAGCGCACATTCCTCCATAATTTAAGGAGCGTTTTAATATACAGCTTTGCCCTTATATGGCCGCCCTTAAAAAATGATGAAGCGGTTTATGATAATGGCTGAAATGGGAACGTAAAATTCCTATTAAAAGTAAAATGCCTGGCATTTGTGGTAACCTGTCCCTGGGACCGTCCTGTCATGGGGCTGAGCGCAGGATGGAGGGAAATGTGACGTCTACCTGTCAGACACACTCAGGGCGGCCATCTTGTATCCTGAGGTGATCATGAAAGCAGTTCTCTCAGTAAATGTAGCCGCACGCTATTAGATGTTCAAACAATCAATCTCTCCGAGAAATATATATGACTTTACCTGCATCTCCAAGTGTCAGACATCCCCATAGTATATTTTACCTCAGTTATTTATCAGTTTTTGTTAAAGAGACCTCAACCTGACAAACCTGAAGGACAACTGTCTGAATCACACCAGAAACAAGCATGCAGCTTATCTTGTCAGATCTGACAATAATGTCAGAAACACCTGATCTGCTGCATGCTTGTTCAAGGGCTACGGCTAAATGTATTAGAGGCAGAGGTTCAGCAGGACTGCCGGGCAACTGGTATTGTTTAAAAGGGAATACGTATGGCAGCCTCCATGTACCTCTCTCTTAAGTTATTCTTTAAGGACCACTAAATGTACTGTAAAATGCACTATAAAATGAGTTTTTTTTTTCTCTTAAATTGCTGTCACTGTAAGTAGTACAAAGGTGACAGATCAGACAGATTGTGGACTAGTCCATCTTCACTTGAGAGATTCCCAGTATTTACTTTATTCTTTTACCAAAGCACTTCCTGGAAAGGATCTATACAGAGATGTCAGCCAGGTACCCTATTCAATTGCACACTATTGTGGCAGTTGATCTGAGCAACTACCATTCAGTAAGTGGTTTTGTACATTTAGAAATAACTGAGACCAAAAGCTGTCAGATCTGTCAGAATTTAACGACCTACTGTAAGTGACAGTAACAGGGGAAATAAAGTAATTTCTAGTGCATGTGCATTTTTTTCGCTGATATTGTACTTTTAAAAGCAGCAGGAGGGTCAGCCATACTATCCCAGGGGAAAAAACACATATATAAATGGATAAATACCTGTTCTGCTCACATAACACATGTATCGTACTGTCCACTCTTATATAGTAAATAAAGAGAATTCTGTTTCAGGCATTTTTCACCTTAACCAGCTGAGCGGTCTGGACGAGCTCAGCTCGTCCAACACCGCCAGAGGCTGCCGCTCAGGCCCTGCTGGGCCGATTTTAATGAAATAAAAAGCAGCACACGCAGCCGGCACTTTGCCAGTCGCGTGTGCTGCCTGATCGCCGCCGCTCTGCGGCGATCCGCCGCGTGCAGCGGCGAAAGAGGGTCCCCCCAGCCGCCTGAGCCCTGCGCAGCCGGAACAAATAGTTCCGGCCAGCGCTAAGGGCTGGATCGGAGGCGGCGGACGTCGGCTGACGTCCATGACGTCACTCCGCTCGTCGCCATGGCGACGAGGTAAGCGAAACACGGAAGGCCACTTATTGCGGCCTTCCGTGTTACTTCTGGCCGCCGGAGGCGATCGGAAGAACGCCTCCGGAGCGCCCTCTAGTGGGCTTTCATGCAGCCAACTTTCAGTTGGCTGCATGAAATAGTGTTTTTTTTTTTTTTATTTAAAAAAAACCCTCCCGCAGCCACCCTGGCGATTTAATCAGAACGCCAGGGTGGTTAAAGTGGAGCCAAACTAAAAATACAAGATTTCAGAAATAAAACCTATTTTCTAAATTATTATAATAAATAGCAGCCTTTTTTCAGCTGAATGATGACAAATCTATAATATTTTACATTTATTGGAGGATCCCCTCCCTTCCTTTCATATTGCCGGGACAGAATCCGGCAGACTGGTGGAGGAGATGGTGTCTAGCAAAGGAGGAATTGCTAATGGCTGCCCCCAGTATAACCCTAGGTTTGCAACGAGAAGGGTGAAAAGCATGCACTGAAATGCTCATAGGCTTGAAGGAGTGTTTATTTATCTTTGTATGTGTCAGTGCTGCAACTAAATATTTTGAATTAAAAAAATGTTTGGTTTGGGTCCGGTTTAATTCCCTTCTGACTGAAGCCAATCCTGATGTCATTTCCTCCCTTGCTGGTTTTTCTTTTCTCCTAGAAACTGCACTGTCACATCTAGCTTGCTTTGTAAACATATGTGAGCACAGCATAGATCGTACTGCCCTCAGCCAATCAGCAAGGAGCTGGAATATGGGAGGAGAGATAACAAGCTTCCTTTTCGTCAGCAATCTACCAAATAGAGCTAGGCTGACTGAGATAAGATTTATTACAGGATAATCCTTTCTGATTATATTGGAATGCTTGCAATGCAGGGTCAGGTTGTAGACTGCTTTATAAACACAGAGCGGTGAAAATCCCGCTTTAAGTGCTAACGTGCTACGACTCCTGTGGTAGGTAATGATTGGCTTCTGAATATCCCCAGACCATGTTTTGAAAATGACACTCTCCCATTTCAGCGATCAGAGCCACACTTTAAAGGATACCCGAACTGACATGTGATATGATGAGATAGACATGTGTATGTACAGTGCCTAGCACACAAATAACTATGCTCTGTTCCTTTTTTTTCTTTCTCTGCCTGAAAGAGTTAAATATCAGATATGTAAGTGGCTGACTCAGTCCTGACTCAGACAGGAAGTGACTACAGTGTGGCCCTCACTGATAAGAAATTCCCCTTTTTATCCCTTTCTTGCTCTCAGAAGCCATTTTCTGCTAGGAAAGTGTTATATAGTTGGAATTTCTTATCAATGAGGGTCACACAGTAGTCACTTCCTGTCTGAGTCAGGACTGAGTCAGCCACTTACATACCTGATATTTAACTATTTCAGGCAGAGTAAGAAAAAAAAGAACACAGCCTAGTTATGTGTGTGCTAGGCACTGTACAAACACATGTCTGTCTCATCATGTCACATGTTACTTCGGGTATCCTTTAAATTTGGCAATCTTTAAGTGACAGATTTAGCGTATTCGACGGAAAAAGGAAAATTCCCAGCGGAGGATTAAAGGGGGTAATTTGTCTCCTGAATCCGTGGGCATGTCTGTGAAATGTCTGTGTGTGCCGGTTGTAAGGAGACGTCCATTAAACCCGCCACCTGCATAAACAGCACCTTGCAATTACAGATTGTTCTATGTGAGGCATCAAAGCCTCCTGCTTAATATGGAACCCACGGCCGCGTTATTTCTCCGGACCCCTTTGGCAAATAAGGGGAGATTGCACATTACTCGCGCTCGCCCTGTGAAAAGCGCGAAGGTACCAGCAATTATATTGTCATAATTACAATTACACGTTGGGAGAGTGGGATCCGGGGCGCAGGCGGGTGAGGGGTGCGCTGACAGATCAGCCATGGAAATTGCTTTGCTGGGTTGTAAATTGGCGCGAGGGCAGAGCAGATGTGAGGTCAGCCATTGTTTTGTTTCTCCAATGAGTATGTTGTATGATCCTGTTACTTGGCATTGTACAGGGTGCATAATACCATCAGTCTCTACAGAGGCAACCAGGGCCCATTCACACTAGGGGCGTTTTCCACCTTTTTTTTTCAAGCGCAGGCGATTTTCAAAATCGCCCACAAAACGCTTGTGCAATGATTCCCTATCAGAGAGTTCACAGCTGAGCTGTTCATTTCCGATCTGTTCAGCAAAGCGATGCTTGGGCCATTTTTGAGGCGTTTTTGCTATGATGGAAGGTATAGGAATAATGCAAAACGCTCACAGAATTGCTTTGTGCAGCGATTACGTTTGAGTTTTTAAGAATGAATA